>NC_092346.1:67121407-67437166 GCF_963676685.1 Mytilus edulis | reverse complement strand
ATATATGGTTTTTTTCTACTTCGATTTACCATTGATTTGTATGAATTTCGCTTCAGCCGTGACAGATTGGCTAAAAGGGGCAAACAAATTATTCAACAATGGGATACAATTACTTTGTTGAAATATTATTCCAACAAACTTAACAAATAATGTCGGTTACTTTATTTGATACCTGTGTGAGTTTATATGAGGGGGCAATACCTTTTTGTGTTAACCTGTTATGGCCTTTTCAAGGTGTTGTTAACTGTTTTCTGAGATAAATTTAAACTGTTAACTGTTTTAAACCCTGTTTGTTAACTGTTATCAGCATTTTAGCCTTTTTTGTTAACTGTTTTTCCCAAATTAGAGGTGTTGTTAACATGTTAATGGACCCCCTATTGCCCCCCCTTATATTATTAGATTCGTTTAAAGCTTGATACGTGCATCGAAGCAAGTGCTTACCTACTGTCAACGCACATAGTCTAGCTCCATTTGGAGTTAATGTAAATGCTACAGTAACTGTTAATTAAGGAATGACAGCAAAAAAAATTTTCTGTCTATGAAGAAATAACATAAAAATATGGTGCACACTGAATAACGCGCGTAGCGGGTTATTTAACAGTGTGCACCACATTTTTATGTTATTTCGAATAGACAGAAAAAATTTTACAGTTATTTCTTATAATTTAATCTCTAAATTCCATTTTAAACCATAGAAAACTATGAAAAAACGTTGATGACGTCACGGTCACATGACTAAATTATGTCTATGGGCTGATAACAAAATTACGTCAGCCAATCAGAAGACGCGTTACATCCAAAATTAAATTATCGTACTTTGTATTTCAGTTTGTAACTAGATTTCAGTGATTTGAAATGACATCGTTACATGTATATATAAATAGACCCCTCTATAGACTAGGTTTATTTTCTTTAACTTCGTTCCTGTTTTGGTCTTTTAACTTTTTGATTCGAGGTCACTGATGAGTCTTTCAGTGTAGACGATACTGTGCGTCTGGCGTTCAAAATAATAAGACTAGTATATTTGATTTTTTGGCTTCGTATTTCGATGATGTTCTTGTGGTTTCTCTATTTTAAGGTTCGTTAACCCACATTTCTAGCTGCAACGTTATAAGAACATAATAACATTAGAATAGAAACACAAACAAAGATTAACAGTGGTTGTCGTTGGTTCAACTTCATGTCTGTCATATTTATTTTTCGTAAATTGTTTTGTTATGAATTAGGCCGTTAGATTTCTCAGTTGAATTGCTTCATCTGTTTCGTGTCGGGCCTATTATAGCCGACTATGCGGTATGGTTTTACTCATTGTTAAATACAATACGCTATATGTAAAAAAAAAGATGTGGTATGATTGCCAAACTGAGACAACTTTCCACAAGAGACCAAAATGACACAGAAATTAACAACTATATGTCATCGTAACGCCTTCAACAATAAACAAAATCCATACCGCATATAGTCAGATATAGAAGGCCCTGAAATAACAATGTAAAACAATTCAAACGAGAATTCTGCTTACTCGGATTCTGGGGGAGTACATGTGCTTAAATAAAAAAATATTTTTCTGCATAAAAAGGTCCCAAAAAATGTTCGCCTCGCTCCGCTCGGCAAAACATCCACATCATTTCAACCCTGGCTACGCCACTCGCTTAAATCCGCTTCATTATAACTATGATGGATAGTCGTCTCATACCACATTTCTTTATTTTTACATGACTGTCTGAAAAACTTGGTTTTGATGATCTTTATTCAAATTACATACTTTCACTAAATTAAAATGTAATATTTATTAACTATAGGCCCTATGCCATCAAGCTACCTAAGTAAAAATATAGCTTTTGATTACGAAAATTGTACAGTGATAAATTTTCCCCGATATACATGTTTTAAAAGTTTTGAAGGTGCAGTTATAAACAAATAATAAATATTTGAGACGAAATCAAATAAGTCATCAAGTTATTGATGATTATACCAATTTAACTTTGACATCTGAAGATCTTTAAGAGGTGTTTCTTTTTTCAAAATCTCAATTTATATCACGCCTTGCACATAACTACAAAGAAGTCTTTCAAAATCTAGTACTTTTGGTCATATAGGTATTTACTTATGTATGATGTCGCCAAAAATGTAAACAAACACTTGCAAACTTTTATAATTGATCACGAACCTGTTCTATGATAAAAGTGTTATTTATCAAAGAAGTGTTCAATATTATTTAATATTTACTTTCTCGAGTGTAAGTTCTTAGTTGCCATGCGCTCATGAAAATATGTGATTGAGAAATTAAAGATAAGTCCGCATTATTGCCGAAAACTTATTACCCCGGTTGTATATTTTGAATTCTTACCAAAATTACAACTATTTATGAATGCTCTGTTCGAACACAATTAGGCTGTTAGTCAGTTTTCTCGTTTGAATAGTTTTACATTGTCATTTCGGGGCCTTTTATAGCTGACTATGCGGTATGGGCTTTGCTCATTATTGAAGGCCGTATGGTGACCTATAGTTGTTAATTTCTGTGTTGTTTGGTCTCTTTTGTAGAGTTGTCTCATTGGCAATCATACCACATCTTCCTTTTTATAATAACATTTAATCATGTGTTTGGTCTGACTTGTACTAAATTCGCATAAGCTAATTTTTGCTTCATTTTAAATAGGAGACTAAATTGCCACTTTCACTTTACAGTAATTACATTACGTTTCACATGGACGAGTAAAAAAAGTTCAGAAATTTAAAAGTAAGAACTAGTGCAATATTATAATATCCCTAAACACTGACATTAAAACAATAACCTGGGTAAGTATTTTTCTGAAAAATAGGCAGGACAGGAGATTTGAGTAAAAAAAAAAAGGCAGGATGAGACACTTGCAAAAAAAAAAAGTCAGGACTACTATTTAGGTAATAAAAAGTCAGGATAAACTTTTTAAAAAAAAGGCAGGACCGAACAGAGTGAAAAATAATAAGGCAGGACAGAGATTACAGCTAAAAAAAATGCAGGACAACATTTTTCATCCTAGCCCCCCCCCCCCCCCCCCCCCCCCATAAAAATCAAATGGTAGCTCCCTTAGACATCTTGAAAATTATAAACATGGACCAACAAAATCATAAAATTTTCATTGTTTTACTACAATGTGTTCCTTGCTATTTTTATTAAGCAATACATAATTCATTGACGAAGAAAAAAACGAACATTACAAGTCGATTAATCTAAATTCACCATGAATAATTTGCCTTTTGAAATTGACTTTTAAATATTAAAATGTATTACAAAATATTTGTTAAAGAGCTTAAATGACTTATGACTTATCTGTCATATACAATTATTTTATAAATGGTCGTGTCAATAAAAAAAAATATTCAAACTATATCTATGACTCAGAAATAAACTTAAAAAAATGTCTAATGTCATTTCTCCTTTGCTCTTCTATAAATACGGAAGCCTAGGTTGTTTTTTTTTTTTTTTTTGCATTTGCTGACACAACTGGTTGTCAATTTTGTGGGTGCTGTATGTGTTACTGTCTTATTGATTTATACACCAAAATGTCTAAAAGATATAACACCGGTAGTGACCAACGAAGAACTACATAGAACGTTCATAAACCATGTGTGTCTATGGCGCTTATAATAACCCAAAAGTTCTCGCATCTTTTTAGTCGTCGTCACTGTAATTAAAAAATAACCTTGAAACATCGACTGGAAATATCCTTGCAATCTTTGTTGCCTGATAAATAATGGTACAATGATACTGGACGTTGTCGCTCAATCATTAATATTCGACTTTCTCTAGTTTGAATCAAGATTATATGTTACACTATTGTATCAGATAAGGGTGAAGGTTTGGTACCATTAAAAACTTTAAAACCCGCTGCAATTGTTTGCACCTGTCCTTAGTCAGAAATTTGATCGTCAGTAGTTGTCGTTTGTTGATGTGGTTCATAAGTGTTTCTCGTTTCTTGTTTTTTAAATAGATTAGACCGTTGAATTTCCACTAGTAATTTTATGATCTTTTATAGCTTGCTGTTCGGTGTAAGCCAGGGCTCCGTGTTAAAAACCGTCCTTTGACCTATAACGGTTTCCTTTTATAAATTGTAACTTGGATGGAGATTTGTCTCATTGGCACTCATACCACATCTTTTTATATCTATATAAAACTTTCTTTTAATTTTTTTCATATTGGTTTTTTTTTTACAAATTTACACAATTTTTACACAATGCGTGTATCTTTGTACTTTCTATTGAATTTTAATCTAATCCGAAAAGCAGTCGCCTATATTAGAGTATTCCGATGTCATAGTTTTGGTGCCTTCAGAAAGTACTAATACTTTGAATATAGATATAAAGAGATACAGTATGCGATAAACGAGCTAGCCTGCTTCCAGCAATCTCAAGTTTACTTTGATTTATCATATGTTTAGTAGTAAATACAGTAGTTTTGCATATTTGAGAAATAGCCTGCTTTTTAATCCATATCGCGCAACTTTGATGCACACCCTTTATCACACCCCTATTCTTTTTTTTTTTTTTTTTTTTTTTTACATAATTAAAGTCAGTTTTTATTTATGTAAGCTGAAGAAAAATTTTCCTCAAAATAGGTCCCATAAAATGGTCATTCTGGCGTGACGCAATTTACTGAAATCATATGCAGTTCAATGTTTTGTACCAATTTTTACAGTGTTTTTAGGAATAAAAGAAGGTTACGTCGATGAAATTGCAACTCAAAAGATACAATAAAAAAAGTTAACGGAAGA
This sequence comes from Mytilus edulis, assembly GCF_963676685.1. Classification (NCBI taxonomy): domain Eukaryota; kingdom Metazoa; phylum Mollusca; class Bivalvia; order Mytilida; family Mytilidae; genus Mytilus; species Mytilus edulis. The sequence goes on along the minus strand of NC_092346.1, from coordinate 67,432,415 downwards.
CATCCAAAGGTCAACACTGTGTGTAAAAATTATATGCACTGTTAATCTCTAAATCGCTCCAAACATAAAAGATGTAGTAAAATCAATTGAAAACTGTGAAAGATCTACCATCAAAACCAAATTCTACTAACTTAAAAAAGGCAACCAATGATAAGGTTCCTGAGTTTAAACAGGCTCTTTTATAGCAGAATATGTGGTATGGGCTTTGCTCATTGTTGAAGGCTGTACGGTGACCTTAAGTTGTTAATTTCTGTGTCATTTGGTCTCTTGTGGCGAGTTGTCTGATTGGCAATCATACCTTATCTTCTTTTTTATATCTAAAACATGTGCATAATACTAACAGCGGTTTATTTAACATACTTTTTCAATACCTTAAGTAAGAAGTGGACAAACTCTGAAGAAGTGAACCGACTGCAAAATCTACATCCTACCATGGAAGTAAAATTGATGAATGGTGTATGTATTTTAAAACTCAGTAAAGGAAATTAGTATTTTAAATGGACAATTATGAGTTTTTTTATTCTTGTTTTGACTTATGTTTACTTTGGTGTCCATCGAAAACCATCATCAAGTGGAATTTAAAGGCCTGTAATGACTTTTTCAATCTTTTTGTAAGTGATAAGTATATTATATAACCTTTTTACACTATATATATATATATATATGTATTTTACGTTAAAAAGTAGTTATTCATTTCGGAAAATCTAGCAAATGAAACAAATTACAAATTACATACATAGTTTTGATTTAATTAACTTCGCCTATAATCCATATTACGCCTGCCCTCATGATCAATATTATCAAATCAAATTGGTAAAAAACGTCTTTTGTGGAATACGAAAAGTAAATTGTTATGACTGATTCGTAAACTGATAGGGATTTCAATACAATAAACCAACAATAGTTGAAAATATCTTTCATCTATAAGTGGTCCTTGGGGACAATGCAGACTGTGTGTGAGTTGACAGGTCTTACAAGGCCGCAGATTATTATGATTCTCGTATTTCTCCAAATGAATCAATATAGTAACTAATACGTATACTATAGTACTTTAAATCGGTCAAGATATTCAACAAATATATCAATGACACACTCGAAATTACATTTAAAATGCTGTAAATACTTTCAAACTTCATTTCTTGTACAAGCCAATTGATATTTCAAATAGTAGATTCATTTAGCCTCGGGGAAAATAATTTAAAGATTTCTTTTAAGTGATAACGTTAAATATTTTAAAAGAAAATTAAAAATGGATTTCCTTCAAGTAACATTTGAACTTTTTGAATTTTGGAAATATGGAAAACGAGGGAAAGATAGCGGAAGATGGTACAATAGTATTCAAAATATATAACCTCTGACTCCATTATTACACTACCCGACCGTCATAACTAAAATAATGAAAAACAACTACGATGGTTTCGCAACTGCGTGCTCGCCTCGAGTGTTGAAATTCATTGGTCCGATTACAAGCCAGGCCAAGCCAATTTGAAAGACATTAAAACATTTGCATTAGCCTAAATATGATTATCTTTTAAAGCAACAATCCTTTACTCAATCAATAAACCAATTACTTTGATAAAAAAAACAATCTTGTCAATAGTTACAGAAAACCTTTACACTTTTCAGGAAAATATTTTGAATCAAAACAATTATTGTCAAGATGTGGTATTTATTTCTTTTAAGTTATAAGACTTTTTTATGCATCTATTTGTCGTACACGAAGCCTGCGTAACATGTTTCAATAATACTATCGAACCTTATATAAGCACAAAAAAAGTATCACTAAAATGAATATTTTGAAAATTTTCTCTCTCGCTTCAAACAAAATTTGAGCATTTATGGAAAATCCACTATTCGCCCACATTTCACAAGGTTCAATAAATTCTGTATGACAAAAAACAACATTAAAAATTAATTTGCAGGTATTCAAATACAGGTGTTGCTTTAAATTTGACGAGGTATAAAAGTATCTCATTTAATTCGAAGAGAACAGAATATGTATTGTTTCAGTTGAATTCATTAAACAACTTTCATATCAAGGACATTTAAACACCCAAACACATATTAATTAATTTAATAACAAAAAAGTCATATAAAATTGTGAAAAATACGGAAAATACTTGAACGAACTGAGTAGAAAAACGTTTAATTTAAGTATACATGTTGAACGATTTAAAAGCACTTGTAAATGTTTGCTTTGTACCTTGTCCTTTCTTTTAGAATAATTCATTCTTAAATGTTTGTCAGTTTATTACGATATATCACAAAAATCCATTAAAGAAAAGATTGGTAAAAGTGACACCACCCGTAAAGAATATTCAGCAACTCTTGCAAAACTCAAGTAATTTGAATAAAAAAATATTGCACTAATTGCGGCTAAAAGACAAATTATCAATATGAAACCTTCTTAAGTATTTCGCAAACTATAACTCTTCCCACACACATTTTGACGTTTTTCCAATTTAAAAATCCTTTTCTCCTTCTTCAAAATAAGTGTTCTATCTCTCTGAGTTTCAATGATAAGAATACCATTTTTTTTTATAACAGGATAGTAGTTCCTGACTTTCACAAAATATCTGCACTATATCTGGCATATATTATAATTTGGTGTTGTTATGAGTACCCGTGTATCTGTGGTGACATGATATTCTAATGTACAATATCGTCTCAGGTTGAGAAATGCAATTTTCTAAAATAAAATGAAGTATACAAATTATCGTAAAATTATCCCAAATCACTTCTCTGTCGCAGATATCGACACGGCTGGAGGGTAGACCACCATTGACTCTGCAGTTTATCTTCCTCGCCAAGTTCCTTCAATGAAAGTTCTTTCGCTTTCAGTAACTGCGCAGTAGTAATAGTTTTTAACCATTTATCAAGTTTAAGCTTTACCTTTTCGTATTCGGTTTTGTCTTTTTCGTCAATAGTTGTTTCCTCAATAGTCGGAACTCCTTGCGTTTGTTTTTCTTTGTTTGAAGGTAACCACTGTTGTATATCACCATAATTTGACTTTATCCCGCGTGTAACTTCCAGTAAAAAAGGTTCAGTAATATTGCCATGTTGTCCTCTTTGAAAAGCACGCCCGAATCGGGCAATGGTACATGCTGGATCAACGTTGAGTCGAGTTGTATTTTGTTGAATATATTGTTTTTTATGTAGAAAATATTCCTCTCTATTATCAAACACATATTTAAGATATTGTAATAAAACTGTGTGATCTACTTTAACTTCTTGTTCATCTTTTTTCTTTCCTTTACGTTTTGGTTTGTTTGATCTTTCCATTTCAGTTTGTTCTTCGTCGGCATCTTTTATTTCTTTTTCTGGAGACTCTACGTCTACAACTGGTGCTGCATTAACATCCTCGATTTCTTTCAATTTTTCTTCTATCTCTTTGTCTTTGATATTTTGTTTGCGCGTTAATCTTCGTCTTCGTTTTGTTTCAATGGCCTCTAAATCATAACCTCCATCTTTCAAGGCTTTTTCATGACAACTAAAATTGCTTCTTTTCGGCAAGTAGTATTCAAGTTCCTTCTTAGTAAATCTAATACCAGAATAAACTTTCTTAGGCTTCTTTGACGAATTTTGACTCGACACAGAGTTACTGCGATATCCAGGCTCGGACACAGACGATAACGGACGTGGGTTTAACTCCGAACTAACTTTTCCCTTTGTTTCGCTTTGGATAGAACATTCGGATTTACAAGGCTTTTTAGGTTCGTTAGTGTCTTTTATACGTTTTATAACGGCAGAATCCGTATCCGGCATGATGATAGGGAAAATATTGGTTTCTTCTTTTGACATTGTGCTTTCATTATGCAAATTGTCTTCAAGTCTCTTACCTTTATCCCCAGATACTTCGGGTTTATTTTGCTTATCCTTTAGAACTTTAGCCTGATTCGGCGACGAGTTCTTAATCTCTTTCTCTTCACCTTTAACATTTTCTAGTATAGTAGAAAGTTGATTGGTCCGACTGTTATTATCATTCGCACTAGTCGGAGAAGACATTTTATTGCGATTTTCTTTTTCCTCTAAACTAGTCTCTTCATTTTCGGTAACTGTTTCGACTGTTACAATTTCCTTTGAGTCGTCGGCAATTTCTTTTGGCGGTTCCTTTGTGAAATCATCCAATTCAATTGAGTTCGATATAATTATATCTTTATTAGAATTTTTCTCTTTCTTTTCACTTGACTGGTGTTCCAGTGTTGTAATTTCTCCACAATTTTCTAAACTACTTTCTTCATTTGAAATTGTGTTTAAAGTCACATTTTCGACGCATTTATCCGAAGGTGCCTCTAATGCGGTGTCTTTCGTTTTGTCTTCAATTTTGCCGGTAACTGTTTGTCTACGTTTTGAACATACCATCGTTTCATTTAATGTCTTCCTCGCCTTTTGTTTCATGTTGACAATACAGACCAAGAACAATGAATTCTATGGATTCCGAATATTCCAATTATCTGTACAAAACAAATGTAATAATAAGATTTTAATAACTTTCCGACCTGACTTTACAACGCAGTTGTTCTGAAAGAATGCTATATGTCATAATAAGAAAGTCATTCAAATATATATCCATTCCAAATTGAGGTTCCAATTCACTTGTTTAAATGACAGTTACGTGTTAAATTGTTGAAATGTTTTAAAGAGGTTCCCACTTTAAATAGTTCATTAAGTGAGTCAACGATCTAAAGAAAACTAATAAGCAACCATTGGATAATTACCATGTACCCAGGTATAAAATTGTATCTATTAAAATAAGTTTCTTCCTTGTATCATTTATATCATTCCGTATACAATGTACGACAGTTTAAACTTTTTTCTAATGCAGAACTTGTTAGATTTAACTTTTTTTTGTGCAAGCTTATTCCCACAGTGACTTCCTAATTCCAGAATAAGCTATCTACTAATTCAGAATTTATTTTCACAGCTTCGTTTTAACTCTAATTCAAATTAAAAATATAATAAATTATAAAGTCCTTATGTCAATTTCAAAACTTAATTTCGTTGAGTAGTCCAAATACAAAATATTTTATAAAATCATTATTTGCTTGTGTCTTTGTTCCTATCTTCGAGATAAACTTATTTGCTTTGTTACCCCTGGTACGATCTAAAATATAATTCTCTAAAATCTTACTTGGGCTGATCAAAATCTTTAAATGATCGATAGTTTTGTGAATGTTAAAAACCTTCATAATTATCTCCCGTTCAACTTTGTTTAATTTAGATTTTTAATATCATAATGTTATGATTCTAACTGAAGATAACAAAGGCTTCCAAATAACACGAACTGTCCTCGATTTCTACAGGTGATTTGTTACAAATATACAAGTCTGAACAATAATTCTAAAACAGAAATTGACATTTAAAGTAAACATTACATGACTGTTATTTTGTTTAAAGTAAAGAAATCACTTAAATACGTCTGAATTTTATAACTAGTAAATCTGACATATACGAGGCTTTTGTTTTACTGAATAGTACACAGTGATATTCCTGCTAACTATATCGGTTTTTAACAAACTCATAGCTTGTCAGTTGTCGTTGTCGTCCACTATTAAGTAAAAACATCACGCAAGTCGATGCGAAACATATGTAATTGGCTTTGAAACTAGATTTCAGTAACTGCCAGTATCGTAGATCGGTATTTTGCGTTAAAGCCTGTTTGATAGTTGTGTTTTAAGCCTTTTTGATATTTACAATTTGTTTTTTTACGACAATGATGTACTGATACACCACTGTCCGAGGTTAGAAGAGGGTCGAGTTTAACCCCGCTGGCACAATCTGTACGTGCCTATCCCAAGTCAAGAGCATATAGATCAGTTGTCGTTGGTTGTTTTCTAACATATGGGCTTTCTGTTTTTGTGTTGTACAGTTGTTTTTTTCTCTTTTCAACGATTGTCATGACGGACCTTTTATAGCTTATCCGTAAATTATGTGTTTTGATCATCAGTTAATTAAGGCTGCACAGCGACTTATAAAAATTGCTTAGTTCGATGTAATTTTGTCACTGGTGGGTAGCTGTCTCATTTTCTTATCTTTATATAAACTTTAAAATGTCACAACATGTGCAAAAATAAACATATTAACTGTTTAAAACTGAATGAAATAAAATAAAGTTTTATGGATAACAATTCTGACACATTCTTAATACCATTCTAATGTTCTTACCTCTATATCAGAGAATTTACTATGACAGCTAAAAGACCGTGTAATCGTCTTTCTAAATTATTACAATTCTACACTTCTTACCTTTCAATCAGAGAATTTACTATTACAAAAAACTATGTAAATGTTTATCCAAATTATTACAATTCTACACTTCTTACCTTTCAATCAGATAAATAGCTATTACAGAAAACTATGTAATCGTCTATCCAACGTGTATTTAATTTTTTCCCTCTTCAGACAAGTAGTTTGATTTTGTAATTAACACTTTTCAATATTAATCAGTCTCGTTTGTTAAAACACCCAGGAGTCTGTACAGGACAAGTGGTTCGTTATACTGAACAAAAACGATTTTGTTCATAAACTGAGTTATGAAATCAATGCTTATATTGATCATAATTCCCTTTATTTTGATACATTGAACTGTGAAGTGAACATATCAGATAACATGCAGCATTCAAAGAGGCTTATATGCATTTCACATGTTTTCAATAAGCTTATCAGTACGATTATTTTATATATATATGATCTTTTAAAAAAAGGGGGAGGTATTCATGAAAAAAGCGTCCTTTTGACGTTAACAAATTAAAATATTAGAATATAATTGATTTTGTACATGTAGTCTGGTTTACGAAGAATTATTTTTTACAGGAGTAAAATAACCATTATTGAAATATTAATAATAATTGATTAACTTTTATTATTAGCATATCAGTTAATACGGGTATAGATTGACCAATTAAAAATTGCATTCATTTTCTTTATCTTTGGTGGAAAAAACCAAACGAACGTAAACACGAAACACAATAATAAAAAAATATTCGGCTGCGACTTATATTAAAACCTATTTTTAGACAGCATGTGGTTGAATACGTATCATGCTGCATGATTGTATGTTTGATGGCCTCTCACTAAATAATTTGGGTAACCCGTTTTCATAAATCAAGATTCTGTTGAGAGGTCAATTTTGATATAATCGTTACCATTATACAGTTTCTTTCGAACATTTGATACAAGTATTTTTCTAGTTATTGTGTCTGCTGATACATACACAATATATGAGTACAAACATGGTCTCTATTTAGCAAAAGAATACAGAAATTCAGCATCGAGAACAGATTGGGTAACACTCAAGTCGACATGAATTTTAAGCAAAAGGAAGAATGCATCTAATAGCCAATCAAACCATAAGTTAAAGAAAGCCAAACAACATAATATTTATTGAAATATTATTCGAGAGAAGATAAAAAATACTAAACATGTTTTATCGCTATCTTAGCGGACTTTCTCTGCTGGTGATGTTGGTTATTTTTGAAACCTTTAAAAACAATTCATAAGGGTATTTTTCAGAATAACATGGAAATTTGACAATCAATCAATCAATACTCAGAAAGAAAATATAAAAAAGTTTGGTTTTGAAAACAAATAATTGGTCATGATAAACTAGACTAAAACGTGTAAATTTTTTGTCCAAACTAAATACTGCACCTGCCCCTAGTATCAAAAACTATTTTACACGTAACAGGATATTATAAATTATTGCATGACATTTACTAATTAAGATTTCAATATCTGTATGTTGATCTAGAAGCATTGTTTGTTTTGATTTGATAATAAAGAGGGTGGTTTAACCTAGTAACTTGTATTCAATTTTGCATTTTCAGAAATTATAAATGACCCATATTAAATAATGCACTTCATTTTAGGAGGAACGAATATAGTTGACATTTTGACATTTTGTGGAAAAATTATATTTTGTCAGCATTCATTGAACTATCAATGAATTTCTCTTGCAATGATCTTTTATTAATTTATATCAGTTTTAAAATCGTATAAATTCATAAAAGTTGATCGATATAGTCAGACCTATATTTAGACTTTTAACTTTCGGTTTCGGATTTGATTGGATTTGATACCAGATTTTGGTCCTGTTTCATTCCTATAACAGGTAAATGCCTTTTCCGTTTTTGTTGTCAGTAATTAATATCATTTTTTTTCAAAATGAATATTAAAATTTCATTGCTCAATATATGTATCGACCTTAATCTTTGAATCACACTGACCTAATAAATCATAATACCCTGTGTATACAATGTCACGGGGACTTCATTCATTTAGTAACCTTCAAAGCAACTTTTACACATTAACATTTTTAAACATAAACGAAAATAGTGCACTTTAGAGTAACAAGCTAAGCGCATTATTGAATGATTAATAAAACCAGCAAGTACAAATAGTTATCAAAAGTACCAGGATTATAATTTAATACGCCAGACGCGCGTTTCGTCTACATAAGAGATATAAGACTTATCAGTGACGCTCAGATCAAAACAGTTAAAAAGCCAAACAAATACAAAGTTGAAGAGCATTGAGGACCCAAAATTTAAAAAAGTTGTGCCAAATACGGCTAAGGTAATCTACTCCTGGACGTAAGAAAATCTAAGGAAAATCCTTAGATTTTCGAAAAAATCAAAGTTTTGTAAACAGAAAATTTATAAAAATGACCATATAATTGATAATCATGTCAACACCGAAGTGCTGACTACTGGGCTGGTGATACCCTCGGGAACGAAACATCCACCAGTAGTGGCATCGACCCAGTGGTGTAAAAAGTTATCAAAAGATCTCAAAAGTACCAGGATTATAATTTAATACGCCAGACGCGCGTTTCGTCTACATAAGACTCATCAGTGACGCTCAGATCAAAACAGTTAAAAAGCCAAACAAATACAAAGTTGAAGAGCATTGAGGACCCAAAATTTCAAAAAGTTGTGCCAAATACGGCTAAGGTAATCTACTCCTGGGCGTAAGAAAATCCTTAGATTTTCGAAAAATTCAAAGTTTTGTAAACAGAAAATTTATAGAAATGACCATATAATTGATATTCATGTCAACACCGAAGTGCTGACTACTGGGCTGGTGATACCCTCGGGAACGAAACATCCACCAGCAGTGGCATCGACCCAGTGGTGTAAATAGTTATCAAAAGTACCAGGATTATAATTTAATACGCCAGACGCGCGTTTCGTCTACATAAGACTCATCAGTGACGCTCATATCAAAACAGTTAAAAAGCCAAACAAATACAAAGTTGAAGAGCATTGAGGACCCAAAATTTCAAAAAGTTGTGCCAAATACGGCTAAGGTATACAAAACGATACAAATTCAAGTTGGCTGACCGTTTTAAGAAATCCCGTACCCTACATGCGAATAAATAATGATCAATAATCCTCGGTCACAGAAAGTTAAAATTGCAAATGTCATTACTGACTGAATTTAAGTTTTATTAGCATGATATGTGCTTGAATATATAAAAAAAAAATACTTAGGAGCTGGTTCTATCCTTAATGGCCCGTAATAATGCCCTGTTGTCATCGTTTTGATTTGAGCTTGACATTATATACCAATAATTCTTAGTTGTTTCATTAAACTTTCCATTTGTTTAGCTGTTGGATAAATATATAAAGTAATGCTTGTTTTCGTAGTGGTTCTGGTGTATGTCAATTATGTCCGCTGTGATAATGTCATTGGAGGCTTCCATGTCATTAGGCGTCGACTCTGGCCATCATAAGCATCTCAGGTCATTGATAGACCTATACTCTTTCATATTGTCCCTTTCTCTTTAATTATTTGTTGGACCTTCTAAGTATGCAAGTGCACACCAAACTGTGACAGGATAGTCAACGGAACCCAATGCCGATGGTCACTTTGCGGTCGAAGTAGAAGTAGAACAGGGCCATTATGAAAACACCAATTAATTAATACTGAGTTTAATCAAATGCCGTAAAACATAAAGTCTCATTTTTGAATACCTTCCACTGAATCAATATCTTATAATTTGACTCAAAATAAGTACATCACATCGTAAAAATAAAAGCACAGATGCGATGTGTGTGTAATTGAAGCGACAATATCTTTTGAATTGTTAGATATTACAAATTTCATAATCTTGCCCCAAAATGACTGAATATGATAGTTTGGAATGATGCAAGTCAATCTTAAACATTGTAAGAACTACAACTTTGCCATTAAGAATAATTGTTATATACGATTGTGTTGTTCAATTTCGGGAGTTAATTTAAGTTCGGTTAATAATAATAAGAAAATTCTTTTCAATTTGTCTTTGGTTGTCTCAGTTATTCGGATATTATTACCCTTTGGTTAACGAATTTATTTTGTACATTTGTTGAGAGTGCTTCTCTTTTATTCCAGTTTAAATATTCAATCATGTCTCTATCTACGTCCATTCGTTTTCGCGAAGAAGGAAACACAATATATTTGACAGCAACACAAGGGTTCACTCCTGCTCTTCCGCGCGATCGTCTCCAAACAGCTTTAAACTTATATTATAAGGCATATATAACCGGGGCTTTTCCGGTAATTGTAACTGAAAGACGGAATACCAATACTTTAAACTTTATTAGCAAGGTCCCGACAGTACCAGAACGAAGACTTATATAAACTGACTTCCAAATAACATACAAAAGTATATAGTATGAAATTCAAAACAGTGTAGCTGTGGCCATTGATTGACACATTAAAATCATTCATTGACTGGGACAATTTAGGTGAACGTTTGTATGTAACGACCAATGCTCACTATGTACTTTTTAAAGAAACTTAAACTATGGGGTCACCAAAGGTTCTCAACACCTAAATAAAGTAATTCGAAAAATTAATCAGAAATAACACGATATTTTGATTTATATCAATTATATAAATCAAAACACAAAGGTTATTCCTGATTAATTTTTCGAATTATTTTATAATTAAAGGCGTTAAGAAACCTTTGTTGACCCCACAGTTTAAATGTCTATCGTAGGTACGTCATGAACAGTGGTTGTTACAGACAAACGTTCACGTAAATTGTCCCAGTCAATGGATGATTTTGATGGGTCAATCAATGGCCACAGCTACACTGTTTTGAATTTCATACTATCAAAAACAGTATCTATAGAAAAGGATTAGTATCCAACGAATTTAATTCTTATCGTCACGACAAGGTGTTTTCCATTACGACACAACTATATATTTAACAATATAATTAATTAAACACAAAGAAATGTAAAAGGTTAGGTAAATGGATTAACAATTTGTCACAATACCACTTAAAATAATTTGTTTAAATTGACCTTATATCTGATTCACAATTGTCCAAATCCTCCTGGTTATATTCGGGCGCCACATTCGCCAATACTCCACCTAAACTCGGTGTCCCAGCTGAATTGAGACAATTTTACTTCGGTTATCTTCGTGGGTATCCTCCTCGTCGTTGGCGTTGATGGGAATTGTGGGAATAGTTTGTACGCAAACTTTCAATTTGATTCGCGGCGATTGAAAGTTCACGAAGCAAATTCTAATGTTCACGTATATCGTTGGAATTTTGTACTTTGAGTTTCTGAATTTCTTCTGTAATTAATTAATAACATGACAGTCTTGCATCTAAACAATTTTCAAATTTTTGGTTAAACGAGATCTAGTGTTAGTTAAATTAAGGTTTCTATCTTTCAAACGCAATATTTCTTATAAAAAAAATTTCAGTTCTACTTCTATGCTCAGCTAACTCATGTTGAATCTTTTTGATTTATTCGACCATGTTGAAAACGTTCCAAATCTAATTTGTCCAAATTGTTTCTCAGCATCACATTATCTTTCATTACAGTTTCCAATTTCGAATTTTCACATTTGAGCATGTAGCGATTTCTTTAAGGGAGTTTCGTTGAGACGCGTTTAACTTGTTTATGTGCTGTTTCGCGGATTCGTCTTGTGTGGAGCATGTAAAAGCGGAGAATTCCTTGTCCTGAAGTCACTGAAACGAAAATTGAGACATTTATTTCTTCTCTATAAACTTTCTCAATCGGTCGCTGTCTCTTTGAATTTTTGACTTTGACCTCTTCTTAGGTTTTGGTTTATCACGTGACTGTCCGTGAAATTACATATGCGATCAAAATGTCCATGATGTATGCATTAGTAACAATAAGCGTTAACTGAATAACACCGATAGTCTCAGTTATGTGGATTTTATTACCCTTTAGTTAACGAATTTATTTTGCACATTTTCTGATAGTGCTTCTCTTTTATTTCAGTTTAAATTATCAATCATGTCTTCATCTACGTCCATTCGTTTTCGCGAGGAGGGAAACAAAATATATTTGACAGCAACGGAAAGTTTCACTCCTGCTATTCAGCATGATCGTCTCCAGACAGCTTTAAACTTATATTATAAAGCATACAATACTAGTCAAAATCATGATGAAAAAAGTTCGTCTGCCAAAAATTTAGGAATGGTGTCGTGGAGACTGGGAAACATTGCTGATGCCTTGAACGATAGAGCGTCTGTTATTGTTCATTTTTACAAAGAGGCTTTCCAATACATCTCAGAAGCATGGCTGAAATCGCGAGATGTAAAAAGTAATGATTGGCGAGACAAACTGTGTACAACGGCCATTGGCTTTTGGGAAGACTTGAAAAAGGGAAGAGCTTGTGCTATTGAATTTGATAAACGTGTTAAAGTATTCTATGATGTACTCCCAAAGATTGAAATACCTACAGTTAAGGCTGAGTGTTACATACATATTGCAACGTGTCATTTTCATGCTGGTGTTACTGCTATTCAAGAAAAGAACTTCAAAGTTGCAATGTATCAAATGAGAGAATGCTATTACCCTGTAACAGAAGCAGCTTCTTGTGGTAGGACTATACCTTTACCTCATATAGAACAGGAGGCAGAGGTACTGGAAAGTGACGTTCTTATGCATCAATGTATAGCTGAATCTATGCAAGCAAATCAGATAGGTAAGCTGGTATAATATCTCCAGGTAACTCAATATCCCGTACTAGAAATTTGAATCGTTAAATAGTATACACCTATTGACTGGATGTGAGGGTAATAGCAAGTTTGTTGTCCCTGAGATACCAACTATTGCTCGAGGCAAAGCCGAGAGCAATAGTTGGTATGCGAAGGGACAACAAACTTGCTATTACCCGCACAACCAGTCATTAGGTGTTTTATTATACTGAACAACACAGTCATTAAGTGTTTTTATTTACCAAATTAACTAATTTTCTAAAAGTGTACAAATATCATCTGAAAGAAAAGAAAAAAATGTCACATAACATGACATGCACAAGATGAACTAAACCCTTTTTTTTTATAGTTCTTCTTGCATTTATAAATATTTCATTAATTGCAATAAAGACTAAAAACTTGTGTTAAATTTTCCGTGCATATGCTAAATTTAAGCTAAAGTACACAAAACGCAAATTCACTCTCAGAATACGACTACAGAACCCACATTATGAATAAGGTACTATATTTTAGATCTTTAAAAAATGCGCGCGAAGATTTTCTCTCTTTTATAATTCCTCGACACGCACAGATTATACCATTTACAATATTAGAGTTTGACGTTGCCAAGCAAAACAGTCAATGACATCATTATTGTCCAATTAAAAATAACCATGAAAAAGTACTGGAAAGATGATTATGAAACTATTAACCGGGGTAGTAGTCTTTGAAACTATTGACTGGCAAATAGTCTGTGGAATGAAATAGCACAACTATTTTCATTTTTTTTTTATATAGAAAAAAACATACTGAGGTATAACAAATGAAGATGTTATCATAGTTCGTAAACATTTCGATTTCATGAGTTCTGGTGCTTTTGGTTGATTTGGAAAATTTACGTCGTTTGACCGTTACTGTGCTATCAGGTCTGATACCCTATAGTTTTGTTTTTATCCACAATTTCCCCTATTCTATTCCATTAAGTGGTATGTTCTGTGCTCCGATTTCGACATTGAATTTTACTTTGAAATTTTAGTCTGAATTTTATTCATTTGTAATGTTCTTTTTTTATCTGTATAGATATTAAGAATTGTTCATATTGGCAGTAATTCAGATCTTCATCATACACATTTAAAGTTTGACATTAATGATTTATTTAGTTTTTTTTTAAATTTCAAAACAGGAGAAGAACTGTTCCGTAAGTTATTGATGGATGAGGAAAAACTGAACATTGACATGGTATACGAAGTTATTGATTGGCATACAAAAGCTGTATTAAAAACCAGAGAGATAACTGAAGTAGAAATGGAAGCCATAGCTCTCAGTCGGATAGGAAAGGTTTACGACAAAGTCCTCAAACTGAAGTACAAGGCTAAGGAATATCTATTGCGAGCAATTCAGCTAGCCAACTCTATGCATCCTAGAAATTTTCACGGCGAAGGTATCCAGTCCTCTTTACATTGATAAAGATTTATGAGAAAAATATTCTCAAAATACAATATAATAAGTAAAAAAAGTTACTAAATGAGAGAAATCCTTACAAAAAAAAGAAGTGTTTTTTTATAAAGGCAAAGACAGTCCAATATATTTGAACTAATGGTTTTGTTTCACCGTAGTAATTGTCGAAAAGTAACGAATAAATTTACTAGCGTACAATAAATTGAATTTTTTGACATTTAATATACTCTGTTAGATTGTTTGCAACATACAAACGTTTGTCCTTCTCGCGACATTACTTAGCGTTCTTTAATAAAATTTACATGACTGTATTTGCTCTTGAAACGACCTAAACCCTTTGAAAAATCCTTAAACATGCAAGGAGTTTACATGAAATGTTTCAGTTTTTCATTTAAATTTTTAGCGTAATTTGTCCTAATTTTTGTTGTTTCGAGTTGTATTTATTTTTTTTATCTTGAGAGTTATCATTTTGATCTAACTGTTTGGTATACACAATTGGTACTTGTGGAATATATACTCTATTTCAAAACTAGACTTGAAACACAACACAAATTCGATTCTTATATCTGTTTGTATGCACGATTATTAAAAGATTACATTAAGATCTTAAAATTTTATTATTTTTGTGTAACGTTAACATCGGAAATGAATCAAAACACTAAACGTATAAGCACTGCATCTATTTTTTGGGGTACACATGTATGTAAGTACATAATGAACAGCAGATAAGTTGGCTAGTATGTAGAGATCCACGAATTGTAAATACAGTGACGGACTAGTCAAACAACATTTTCAGCCACCCTGTCCAATGATTTATTCAACAAATGTTTTTTGGTGATCTAATGGGCCATCGTACAAAGAAGCTTTGTAGCTTTGTACACACATTACACTGTAGATGTGAAGACTTAGATGATGTAAATATTTGATAAAAAGTTTACTCCATAATAAGGTCTACTCTAGATGCGACAGAAATCACAAACATAATTTTATCTGTCATATTTGTTTATTGTAGAATGGTTTGAGGACTGTAAAGCAATTATTGCTAGATATCAAGAAGAAACAGTAAAACAAGAGAGCGAGGAATGGCAAAAAATCAGGGAGAAGTACTTGAAAGAACTAGAAAGTGAAATGATAGACTTGAAACAAAAAGATGAAAAACATTCGAAACCACGATCTGACGAGTTTTTAAAGTATGTGTACAAGACATTCCCACCGGTAAATCCTGAACATAAACTCGAAGGAGTACCGGAGGATGGTAAAAAGCCACCTACAGATTTAAAGAAGATTTTACAGAGAGCAGTTGTACATTATCATCCAGATCGTGTTGATGTAGAGAAATATGGAATGAAACGTAAAGTTCTCTCAGAAGAAATAACAAAATATCTAACATTAAGATACGAATTTTTCAAGAAATA
This sequence comes from Mytilus edulis, assembly GCF_963676685.1. Lineage (NCBI taxonomy): Eukaryota > Metazoa > Mollusca > Bivalvia > Mytilida > Mytilidae > Mytilus > Mytilus edulis. The sequence goes on along the minus strand of NC_092346.1, from coordinate 67,416,593 downwards.
ACAAAATATCTAACATTAAGATACGAATTTTTCAAAGTCTAATATTGAAAAGACAGTGGAAAATACAGATTTGGCAAATGACCACTACAACAGTGCATATTAAGCTTGATTAATCACAGAAACAAATTTTGGTTCGTATTGTGAAACTATTTGATTTTCTGTTCGTAAGAATAGATAATATTGAGTTGTACCTTTTTCGTTGTTTCTAAATAAGATGTTCCTTTTTTTTTGCTGTGTTAAAAAAATGATTTAAACAATGGATGCCATGTTGTCATTGCCTTATCCTTTAACGACATTCGCATTGGATTAGAATAACTTATAGCATTACTAACAACATTGAGATTCATGTTCGTTCTTAAACTGTTTCAAATGTTTCTTTGTGATATTAGGATTATTATCCAGTTTTCTGTTATCTTATTCCTCTTTTGTAAATACATTGTACAGTTCATTTTTTACTTTTGTTTTGTCGCATTTGTAAATATTTTACTCACATGAATTTTATATCTAGCATTTCTTAAAAGTTACCCCAGAAACATGTGTCGAAATCCACCATATCGGTATCTTAGACACTCTATTCTTTTCCACTGGTTTTGTACCGCTGCGGTTTAACCTTTGAACTTTACCATACGCCTTGTAGCAAGTAAGAGACACAATTAAATCGCTTTTTAATTTGTTAACAGAAATTCAAAACCCTTAGAATAAGCTTTATCAGGTAACTAGTGCTTCGATTCTTTATAATTTATTTTGATCAAATTGAATATATTTATTGTATATTTTTATTCTGTTCAAAATCCATTTGCTCTGACAATTTTAATTGTTGAACTTAAATGTGTTTTCTTCATGCAGAAAATTGCAAAAATCACTGAAAAGTTTCGGGTTTGAGTGTTCTTGATAAATCCAGAAAAGTGCTTCGGACGCAAACGACCTACTAAGCTTTTCATTTTCAAACATTCGGTCCATTTTGGTTTTTGATGGACTGCTCGTCTCCGAATGTATTATTAGCTAAGTAGACAATGTCTCAGTGCTGACATGATTTTCTCATGTTTTACATAATTTCCTGTTGATAAATGAAAAAAAAAAAACACAAAACAAACATGAAGAAACTGAGGTTCCAACTCCCTCCGGGGAAGTATAATGTAGAATAATTTGGTTATTAATTTTAGGGCCCATTTGTTCATATAGCTCCTACCGTGTCTACGTATTTATACCTTCCTGAAATTCAACGAGAAGGTAAATCTGAAAAGCACTTCGTATGCAATATATAAAGCATTGTTGTCATGGTTAAAGGTGGATGTACATAAAGGTAACAGTAGTATACCGTTGTTCAATAGCAATACATCGACTGAGAGAAAAAAAAATCCGGGGTTACAAACTAAAACCAAGGGAACACACCAACTATAAGAGGAGACAACGAAACAACAGAAACACTGAAGTGCGGCAAAAAACAAATGGCAATGCAACACACAAAGAAACAAACTATTAGATAACACCTGACTTGATTCAGAACAATTTTAAGAACAAAAATTGGTTAAACATGGCTGTGTGGCTAGCCAAACCTCTCGCTTAATGGCAATGTTAAATATACCGCTATAATAACAATATTACATGACAGGAATACCGTACAAATATATGCAAGTCCATGCAAGAATACTCAGGACAGAGAAATACATAATCAAATGATATGATAGTACATTTCGATATGTTAACTAGTAACTACAGAATAACAACGAATACCTAAAATCTAAATCAAACTGTAGAACAAATAAATCCTCTACATAAAGTTGCTTTAACTTCACTAGATGAATATCATAATACTTGTTATGTAGTGTTATAAAAACTTTTTGGGAAACGAAGTCACTTTTACCATTTTACACGTACAATGGAATATGTGATGGGACATTCTTTACATCATAGTTTTTTTAAAACTAAGTAAAACGACTATCTATAATTTCATGTCACAATTTTAGATCAAATATACCTTCTCCGTGTGGTTTTGCATCCCTATAATCTATGCTTGATATAAAATACCTTGTAAATGTTCCGTCGGTTGAGATAATCTACTCTAGGTACCTCTGACATAGAATGATGTTTGTTTTATCTCTTTAAAAGATTTAGTTTTTGCTGAGATTATATCTATATTTTTATAAGATAAAGGCAACAGTAGTTTACCGCTGTTCAAAAGTCATATAATGCTTTAAGGTCAAGTGCTTGGTATTCCCTGTATAGTCTTAAACATTGATAATTTTCCTTCTCATTTCTTTTGATTTTTATCATTCGTGCACTGTCCCCTATGTGTCGATTTATGATTACCATATTTAAGCCTAGTTTGGTAGGTATTTATTCCTAACCAGCAGTTATTTATCATTGTTTTATTGATCATATATAAGAAAAGGAGAGGCTTGTGTATTCAAATATTTGAAACTTTCATAAATATGTACATTCGCAAATATTTACGATGATAACATTAAAGGTCTTGGTCATCAACGTACACAATAAAGATTGTTTTTGAAACACGTGCTGACCTGTGCATTTAGAGATATATCATTTTTTTTTTTATATATATATAATATTTTTGTAAATTTATATAAAAACAAATGATACAAGTTTTTAACTCATTTTCTCGTAGACATGCAACCTATTTATTACAATGATAAATACATGTGTTGTAAAACTTCGAAAAAAGACAACAATAGGGGATATGAAATTGCTACATTCTATATCTCTATTTTATGTCAGTTTCTAACAATCATTTGTAAATTTTACTTTTGTAAAAAAAAAAGAGAAAAAATATTAACCCAACAAAAGGGGGATAGTTCATAAAAACTTAAGACGTTAGACTTTATCAACCAACGGAACACCTTGAAAACAGCTCATATTCCTCACTTGTTACAGGTGCATCTGGAAACGCATATCTGCTTGGTGGTAGACATTAAAAAAAATCATGAAATTTGTGTATAGTAAGGAAAAGTAAGTTACTTGACAAATCTGTTTTTATTCTCAATCATTTGAATGTGAAAGACATTGCTTTGTGCATTAAATCATTTGTGAAAATAATAAGAATAACAGTGTAGATTGTACTTCTGTAAATATAGGCAAAGTAATCTCCCTTTACGAATGCTGATACATATATATAATTTATTTATTCAAAGGTCAAAACATAGGGCCGTGCAGCATATATTCAACATTTGTATGCCCCGAACTTCTAAAAGTTTATAAACTTATACTAAAATTCTGTAATAATCGTCCCTACGCTTTGGGTCTTCCTCAGAATTAAATTTTCGCCCCTAACATATGTGTTTTTATACTGGTAACATTCCGTAGTTATGTCTCTATGAGATTAAACATTGGAACCAGTACGTGAATGAAGGCGCAGTAGAATACCGATGTTCAAAACTAAATATCTATGAATATTGTATACTACTGGTATCTCCCCTAAAGAGGTGTGGTTGGTGAAACAATTGTATTTACAAAGTGTAACTTTTATATGTTAAGTATGTCCAAAGCACCTTTCTCTACTTAAATTATAACATTTATCTAAAGAATAAACACGCGCCACGATGTCTTAATATAGGACACGATTAAATGTAAATTGAATGAATATAAATGATGTAGCATGAGTGCATATGCAACATTTATCCACAACAGTCTTATTGGCATGTGTTAAATCAACATTAGGAAATAATGTAGCCTACAATATTGAGAAAAATCTTTATCGTATAGTCGAATATAAAAGCTCACAACATGACTCAAATGTGAAATAATTAAAAACGTGAAGAAAAAAAACCCCAAAACACGAACCAATTCATGACACAACAAACAAAAGAAATCAAATACAAATGAAGTGTTTTTCATAATCTTAGTTGATATACTATTTCAAATGTAATTGCTATGTGTATTGTTTAATAATTATGTATAATAATATAACACATTATAAATTTTATTCATATGAAGCACTTTTCTTGTTTTACATTCAAAGCCAAATATGTGAAAGCATAGGACGCACAAGAACTGAAAAAGCTGAAGCGTTTCATGTCGGGCCTTTTATTGCCGTTTACATTGTATTGGTGTATCTCATTGTTGAAGACCTTACGGTTGTCTATAACTCCTGACACCCACTTCATTTGAACAGTGGTGGATAATTGTCCTCTTGGCAATCATACCATATTTCCTCATTTTCAAATATTACAAAATAATAGAAATGAAAAACAGTCAAATCCCACGGCTTGCGATGAAGTTTTATTACAGATAATTAGGTTTTTAAATATACTGTCTTTATACATGGAAACTATATTGAAGCATTCACTAAATATTATACAATTTTGGAGATTGTTTGTCCCGAACTTTTTGGTTCACAGCTATTGACCTAACGAATACAAAATACAACGCATACTTTGAATATCTAATAAAAGAAAGACAACTCTATTTGTCACTAGTTATAAATTCATTATACTATCTACGATACATTTGCACTTTTTTATCCGAATCACTGCTTTACATATTTATTATTCTCAGAGTTCTATCTTATGGTGAATGTTCAAAATTTTATAGTATAGATGCACATCATACAGTCACGGGAATTTGAATATTTCAATCCTTTATGGGTTGATTTAAAATACATATAAAGTAATTTGCAATGAATGTGGTTCTTAAATTTGATAGATGTTTTTTGTGCTTCTTTGTTAAATATTTGTTTGTTTTAGTTCTAATTGAGTATATGACACGGTGGTGACTGCCGTACCCCTATTTTGACAATTTACCTATTATGTCTGTTTTGTTCACGCATCGTTGTAAATATAATGGAATTTGATGCGACTGTCATACAGATGAGAGGTTTAGCTCTATAATACCAGGTTCATTCCACCATTTTCTAGATTTGAAAATGCCTGTACCAAATCAGGAATATGACAGTTGTTGTCCATTCGTTTGATGTGTTTAATCATTTGATTTTGCCATTTGATTAGGGACTTTCTGTTTTGAATTTTCCTCGGAGCTCAGTATTTTTTAAAATTTTGATTTTAACACAAAAAGACCGATTACTTTGTTATATTAAAATATGACACTTCATTGTTCAGTCTTTCTACATTACATTTACATTTGAAACGAATCTTTTCAAATGGATATTTATGCAGCCTAACATTAACTTTACCAATATTACTGCACCAGGCCACATAAGTGATGCTCGAGGACAACATATTTAAAAATTAAAACCTCACACATACACCTAAGAGCTGATAAAACAATAAAACGTAAAATAACAAAAATACTAAACTGGCCTTAGTACAGGCATTTTGCTATGTAGAACATGATGGAGTAAACCTGGTTTTAACGCTAGCTAAACATCTCGCCTGTATGACAGTCGCATCAAATTCCATTATGTTGACAACGATGTTTGAACAAAACAAACACAATAGGTAAAAATGTCGCACAAAAAAGACCTGGTACTAATAAAACATTTACAGTATATATTTTACTGCCCCAGATGCGCTTTTCAAAATAATTTACTCTTTAGTGATGCTCGAGGCTTAAATATGCGATACTTTAATTTGCTATGAACTTAATGTTTTGCTATATATAAAAAAAGGCAACAGTAGTATACCGCTGTTCAAAACTCATAAATCCATGGACAAATAACAAAATCGGGGTAACAAACTAAAACCGAGGGAAAAGCATTAAATATAAGAGGAGAACAACGACATAACACTAAAATGTAACACACATAGACAAAATCCTACGAGAATAACAAATATAACATATATATATATATAACATCAAAACCAAATACATAAATTTGGGATAGACAAGTACCGTGACACGTCAAACAAGGAGCATAGTAATGTTGATTTTCATTGTTTTAGCATTCATTATATTATACATGTATATGACAAAAAAATATATTTAGATTTTCTTGTGAAAGTTATTTTTAAAACATGTGCCGAACTCACCAACATATTTTCGTTTTCTCTCAATGGTTCGGTACTACGGCTGCTAAAACAATTTAATTTTTAGTTTTTAAATGAACTATCAGCATTGTAGCAAGTTCTACAAGACTTGATTTAAATGGTTGAGTTTGCAATTGTTTGAGAAAAACAACCCTGGAACATATGAAAGAAGATTTACCTTGTACCCAGTGCTTCGGTAATGGTATGATTTATCAATGAATGATCAGTTTGAATTTAATTGTATATTTATAAAGTAGATACTAAATTAAAGCAATTTTGGTTTTGTGAATTGTTCTGTTCAAACTCTTTTAGTTATGCCAATTGTAAACATTGAGCACATATGTTTTTTCTTCTCAATATTTCTGTTTCCAGTTGTATAAGCATTTACACATTTTATCTCAATTATTGTCATATTAACCTGTTATGTATGTTTGGTTTGCTAATCAAATTTTGTCAATTTAACGGAACAATAAACAACTGTCATTTGGTTGTGAGTTTAACTAGTCATAAACCAAGGCGAACCCTTCATTTTCATCAGAAAATGGCTGTACCGAATTAGCAATGTGACAGTTGTAATGTTTACTAGATTATAGAACATGTTTCATTTCAGCGCTGTTGTGACAGAGTACTTTGGGCTTGTTGTATTGTAACGATGTCCAAATAGCCATACCATTCTATCTTTGATATTTGGTATTTTGCTTTGAAAGTAACTTCTTAAATTGTTTTACAAATGTATGTGATATCAACAATTTTATAACATAAAAACTCGCTATAGATGCATTCTCACCTGTTGTGTCGTAGGAGCGGTATTTATTCCTTCGCTCAACAGATGAGAAAGAGGTCAATTCCTCACATACATGAAATCTCTGTGCTCTCACTTTTCTCTTCGACATGGTATAGCAGTGTTTTATTATACGTTTACATTTATTTGGTCTTTTTGAAAAATGTTGTTTGTTCAGTATTTAGACCCCTCTACCAAGTTATTTGTTTTGCATGCACACGTATACAAATTTGCGGTTTGTATCCAACACAATCATAGGTTGGACTGTTCTTTTCAATTAAGATTAGGTTATATTTTTTCGTTTTTTTTTTTAATTTGGACATCAAATTAAAAGACTTTGACTTTAACAATGTCAAAAAAAAGAGATTATGAGCACATATCAGCAAAATAAAAAAATTTACCTAAAAAATGCATAAAATAAATTTAGGCAACTCAACTAGGATAGGCATATATTTTATTTGATAGTTATGTATGAAAGTGTAAAGTTTAATAATTCATGTACATATCTAATTCTATTTACAGACTACAATTACAAATAATACAATTATATAGAAAACTAACAAAACAATAATCTGTTATCATCTAACCATCAGATACGTTAATAAAAGTAAAATATTTATAAAACAAATGTCAGGATATGAGATATGTCCTGCTGAAGTGCCACATTTGGTTTCAAACACCTCTGTTTCGTATACAATGGCTCCTAATGTCCAATCTAAAATCGTATAAAAATATGTTAAAGCTATAGTTAACAGTCATGATATGTTTAATTTGCACAATCATACAAAAAGTACACGACACACAGACACTAATCAAATTGGGAACGTTATTTTTGTCTACTTAATTTACAGAATTATCAAACACGATATTTTATGATTGTCAATGAGACAACTAATCAATCAATTTGTTTTTTTTAGCAATATGAACATTCGAAAAAAGTGCAAAACACAAGATTATCAGAAACTACGAAATGCAACTTAAAGAGCTAGAGATAAAGGATACTACAAATACAGTTAAGTCGGCTTCATAACTTGACTTACAGCTAGAAATTGACAATGAGGGTCGGTTGAAAACAAAACTTTACGACAAAAGAGATGATTTTAGCTTTCCAATTGTGAACTTTTCATTTCTAAGTAGCAACTTTCCAGCAGCACCTGCATACGGGGTATATATCTCCCAATTGATACGATATTCCCGTGCTTGAATTTCCTATCAAGATTTTCTTTTTCTTGATGAAGGGTTGCTGCTCACAAGGAAGCTATTAAACCAAGAGTTCCAAATGGTGAAGTTGAAATCATCCCTTCGTAAATTTTACGGACGCCATCACGAGTTTGTTGACCGTTATGGAATAACCGTTTCACAAATGATATCGGATATGTTCCTTACGTCGTAACTACAATCCCCTTCTCTTTCATGAATGTGACCTACCGAATTAGAATTTTTACCGGATTTGTTGTCACATAAGCAACACGACGGGTGCCACATGTGGAGCAGAATCTGCTTACCCTTCCGGAGCATCTGAGATCACCACTAGTTTTTTGGTGGGGTTCGTGTTGTTTATTCTTTAGTCTTCTATGTTGTGTCATGTGTGCTGTTGTTTTTTTTTTTTTCATTTTTAACCATGGCGTTGTCAATTTGTTTTAGATTTATGAGTTTGACTGTCCCTTTGGTATCTTTCGTCCCTCTTTTAAATCCAGTACTATTCAATTTGCTTATCTCGTCCTATTTTACTCATTTGTTTACCTATATGAGCCATTACCGAATAAGACTGTAAATAGTATTTACATAAGCAATACTACCGGTGCGACATGTGGAGTAGGTTCTGATTTCGATTTTGTAGCACATGAGTTCACCAATGTTTTTTGGTGGGGTTCGTTTATCTTAGTTTTTAGTTATCTATGCTGTGTTATTTATACTGATTTCTATCTTTTGGTTGTTTATCTTTTTTTTGCCCTGGCGTTATCAGTTTGACGTCAACTTTTCAGTCTGAATATACATTTTGTATCTTTCGTCTTTTTTTTTATAGAATCAAATCATGGAAAATTGATATTTTAGTTAAGAACTAACTTTATTATCTTAGTTGTCTCTACAGCGAGTCTATTTACAGTCATAATAAAACAAATATGTATAAATAAGTATACGGGAGCCTACGGGAGACTAAAATGCCATGTTCAAATTGACAGACGTCATCATAGTCGAAGGGAAAAGATAGAGTATCTTCAACGTATGTGCTTGTTACGATTTTTTTTATTGACCTTTAGGTTATTCATAAGAAAATGGATTGTTTTTCTGTAGCACATTTTATTTTTAAAATGAAAAGTAAAAATAATAAGAAAAATCAAACTTACCAACTGAAATATCTTTAATTTTTCGAATCAACGTAATTTTTTGAGTTTCTGAAGTAAATCCATATGCTTCAGATAATAATGCCGGGATATATAATCCCATCAGACAATACGCTGAACCGTACTTTTCTGAGATAGACGTATTTGTAGTTGCATCGGTTAAACTCTGCAATGAAAACTAGATATAATCAAAAGTACATTCAAGATACTGAGAAAACATATAAATCCATTCGTAGATATACGTATGGATATGTAAATAAACAGAAAATATGTAAACTATTTGGGATTTTTTGCAAAATGTGACCTGTAACATGAGATCTATCTTCTATTAAACTATAGTATGTATCCAGAAACGCTATCACTTGCCGCAACTTGTCTCACTTCTTTTAGGGTACATGCGATTCCTTCAGTTTTTGTTTGTTACATTGATTTGCATGTCCTTCATTGATTTATAAGATTTGATTCAGTAAACTACTGTCGCTTCAATTCTATTTAATCTGTATATGTATTCACATTTCCTCTAGAATCAGTATTACATATTGCATATGTACTAGATTTCTATCGTGTAAGACTGTATGCTAATTTGTGTATGTCTTTTGGTTTTGGCTTGTCTTTGTTTTACTGTATCATTGATCAATTATTATTATATTTATCCCAAAAATCTCTTTTTCAAAAACAAAAAAACTGATGTAGTAAATGAAATGAAAGTATTGAATTCATAATTTAACTTCTAAATGAACAATAACATGACAATAAAATGAATAAAAATATAATTATGATAAAATATGAAAAGAAGTCTCTGCAATTGAAACGGTATTTCCCTTCTTAATAAACGTATGAGATTTGAACATTTGCGAATTACTGTTGACTCTACTTTATCAGAATCCAGACATCTCTTACTTTAAATCAGATTGATTATGAACGGGAAATAATCATTTGACTATGCATAAGGTTTATAACAAGACACACATAAAAAAGACTAAAGTGCAAACAATTGCCACGTGTTTATTGTGCAACAAGTCTTTTCATCCCTAAACATACGACTATATTGAGTGACAACTTGAATGTTTTTAATCAACTAATAGAAGATCCTGTGTATGTTTCATGCACAAACTGAGTGCACAAATGCATGAATGTCAACGTATATATTCGTTTCCGGCTTTACCAAGTGTGTAGAATCTAGACACTACCGTGTTTTTACCTCCAAATTGAAGAGTTCAAGTGCTACCATTGGCTAAGAATAATGTATTCGGAATGGACGTGACTTTATTCTTCCGATAGATGGCACGACCTTGTTATCACAAATATTGGCTTAATCTGCCAAGGGTGGAGAGAACGGGAGTGTATCGTAACCCTTGGCTAGCGAAGATGTTTCCCTAAGACTATGCATACTTTAAGCAGTAAAGAAACAACATAGCAGTGGTTACTAGATCTTACCTTCTGACAGTAGTTAAACGCTGTTTCATTGAGTCGACTCATATTAAGTTTCCCTGAAGAATCTACTGTGCCAAGTGAACGTGGTGCATATGTGAAGGCTGCTATAGCATAGAAATTGTCCGTTCCTATCGAAGGCTGATATGTTCGTCCAATTGCACAAGGTTTAGGATAACACATATCGTCGGCGGCACTTTTAAGGAAGGAATTAATAATGGTAAGGCACTTTGATGGATTTCCTTCTCCAATGAATGTTTTTGTAGCTCCCATATATATCATTGTTGTTGTATCTCCTACAAAAAAGTGGAAAGTCATTTTATTTTTTTAAATCTTTTTGAAGTTATCTCTTTTATATTGATTGAATTATAGATTGATGAAATAATAAAATGAACATTATCAAGTGTAAACCCGTGGTTGTCCAAAGGAATACAATCTTTAACTATATTTGATATATTTTTTATTCTAATAATGTTAAAAAATAACAATAAAACTCCAAGACTGTGGAAGTAAGAACAAACAGTAGTTCTAGAGATATTGATATGTAACATCAACTCATCCAGTTCGATGATCAAGTTGTCTCATGATATATCTATGTTTTGCAATTAATACGAAAGAAAAAATCAGTGAATTATGAAGATGTTTTGCATTTAGAGGTCAAACGAAAACAAATCATTGAAATATGAAGATGTTTTGCATTTAGAGGCCGACATACGGAAAAAAATCATTGAATTATGAAGGTGTTTTGCATTTGAAGGGCGTCATCCGAAAGAAAAAAAAAACAATTATGAAGATATTTCGTTACATAACTGAAACTTCAGATGTGACAGACGTAAGTGACTTGAAATATGTAACACTGATTTATCTTTTTCAACAGAAAAAAAAACCAAAAAATAGGTTGTGAAAAGTTTATCATGTAATCAACAAATTTTTTAATCACGCCCAGTAGCAGACATTTCGTGCATATTCAGGACGGGAGTCCGTTAACAAGAAATGTTATAATTATGTAGTATCTGTTAAGTTGGTAGACGTAGATGGAGAGCTGGATATTTTTGATCGCCACAAGAACTTTTTTTAGAGGATAACTAAGGACTTCAAAATACGCTGCAGATGTCTATAACTGAAGACGGCATGCCACTTCCCCACACAAGGGAAAAAATTCAAAGAACCTACATTTTTGCGTATTTATACACCCGCATAGCATGCGTTTGACAGCCAGATGACCATATTTCGAATAACAGTGTCATCTCTTTAAATTGAACAAAAGACTATTTTTTTTTTACGATGTTCGAATATTATAACTAAAAATTATAATGTTGAAACTCTTAAACTTGCTAGTTAATTGGGATGAAGCCTGCTCCCTTATTTTGTTCGTATGCACTGTGCATTTTGATGAATTTGAATAATTCTTTCTAAATTGTCGATATTGATGTAAATGAACTTTGGATTATGGTAAAATGACGACATTAAAATCGATTTATCAGTGGCAAACACTGAGGAGTACGATTTTTGTATTTTCTATGTACACTATAAACATTCTGTATTTTATGAACTATATGTATAACATTTGTATTTTAAACCTGAAAATGATATTGATTCAAGAACCCATAAATCAAGTTAAAAAATGCCTTGCATGTTACAAATACAAAATTGTTTGACTTGCAAATAAAAGTATTATTTTTTTAATATGAAAATTACCAAAGTTTTTCTGTATAATATCGGTTTAATTCAAGTTAGTTACCCGTAAACATACATGGATTGTTTTTGTATTAACTGTTAACATAAATTAATGTTGATGTGATGACTGTATAACTATGTGTTAGCCGTATGATATTTCCTGTTGACATACATTTATTTTGATGGGATAATAACGACTTGGGATTTAGCTTTATAATGAAATTACCTGTTAACAAGGTAGATCGCTCTGACTTCTTTTCATTTTCAATTTTGCCTAAACTTAAGACGGCAAGATGCACACAAGAGATTTGCTGACCAAACAATCCCGTTTAATATATATGAAGGTCACTGGTATCATTTGCATAAACCAACTCCAAAATGTTTACGCGCATTGAATGAGATAATGCATTCAATCAAGCGACATATTGGTCAAAGTGAAATGAAGGAAGCACTGGGCACTGATTACAGAGATGATTAACCCATTACGTAATACTTATCTACCAGAAGCTGTATCGACGAATTGCTGCTAGATAATGAAAACAACACCATATGAAAAAACCTAATATTTGAAACTGAAGGTTGAATAGAAAATATAAACACGAAGAGCTAAATAAAATAAAATCACATGACGACTGAGGCACATGACTTTTATTGAGATATCGTGAAATAATTAACCTGTAAGATATATTACCTGTTTATAACCAAGAGATGTATTGAGTCAACGGCAAATGATCGAGCTGTATGATATATAACCTGTTAACAAGTCAACTATGTGACTTATTGACGTGCCGACTATATAACCTGTTATAAACCATGAGATTTATTGAGTTGACGACACAGAATTAGGCTGTATGATATGATATATAACCTGTTGACTACCATTAGATTTATTGACGTGACGACAATGGATTAAGCTGCATGATATTTAACCTGTTAACAACCATAATATTTAACGGCGTGACGACAATGGATCAAGCTGTATGATATATAACATGTTAACAGCGATGATATATATTGACGTAACGACAAAGGATCAAGCTGTGTGATATATAACCTGTTAACATACATAGATTTTACTGTGATGGTGTTCAAATAACAAAGATTTTATTAAGATGACAAATAGTTTAGCAGTTAGATATTACCTGTTAACATACATGGATTTTGATGAGATGACGATTGAGGATTTTGCTGTATAATGTATCTGCCTATTCTGTAGATCATGTAATCCTGTCCGTAAAACAAATAACTATGTGCATAGAGACTGTATCTTTTCCCTGCTATACGGACCTGAAACATGTTGGCTAACAGGGGACCATCAGGCAGGAATACAATTTGCGTTGATCCACCACCCATTTCTAAAACACCAACTGCCTGTGATTGAGGTCTTAAATTAAAAGAAACATAATTGTGTATGCTATTGATTTAACGGTTTTAAAAACGTTAATAAAACATGCAATGTCCTAAAGAATTTACTGGAGTTGCCGAGAAAAAAATACGACAGTGTATTGTGCTTGAGATGTCTTACTATTCGAACATTTTACTCAAACTGATTTATTATTTCATATACAAAGATGATGAATGCAGATTTGTTCTGTAAGTGCTATACATACATATATGTGTTATTTTAATTTGTTCAGTTGTTGTTTGCGTTGTGTTAAACATTCTAATTTTTTTAAGGTAATTTGCATACATTAGTTAATATCAAGTTATTACAAGATGAAAAGGTATAAAAAAACGTTCTTAACTAATATTTAGGTTTTGTATATTTAGTCAAGTCGACAAGTTTTACAACAAATTATGTACACCTCAATAATTTTCTTGCACCAGATCTAATGCGCATCCGTTATGCAGTAAATTACTTCGACCTATTAAACCGTGACTATATATTAGAATATCTCAACGTACTACTTTAGAATAAAAGTATTATTAATTGGTCACTAAAAATTTGGCATTCATCGTGTAAACTGTATAGATTAATCTGATACAACAGGTATCTTTGCCACGCTTGTCGATGAAAGTGTAGAACAAGAATGTGAAACGAGAGCGAATGATCATTAAAAGATCTTATCTGATTTGTGTTATCAAAACAATGATAACGGAATGGAATGCTGTTTAAATGATGTATCTTTGCCAATTTCAGAATTATCTATCAGCATGTCCCACAAACGATGTAGACCATTCAAAGAGTAATAGAATGAAAAGAAATATACACATTATGTAATTCGTGTGAAATGATAGTTGAATGACAGGATCGCTCAATAGTTCGACGGCATTATTTGAAAATTAAGGACGTGCATGCAGTTATGAATAAAAATAGATTTCATGAATACGTCTATATGACAGCAACACAACGACAAACATAATCAAACGACATCCTGTTGACAGGATTGCCATCCCTTTTCCATTTTTTCACTGTCCTTTTCGTTACTTTTATAACATTTTCTTCTAAAAATATACGTTCATGAACCATCATTGTCTTAAAAAAATCTACCGGAGGTTTATGTTTGCTCTTTTGACAGAAAGAAAAAAAAGTAGAATTAATTCCCCTTGTAGAAAAGACAAATTCTTTACTCCTTTCCATCAGGTGAAGTTACTTCTAAAAATTAATTCCATACTTATTCAAGATCAGGTCTAATATAGAGTATGGAAAATAATACATCAGTGATACCAGTCTAGTGATTTTGTACATCAGAGGTGCTTATAATTTATAAAAGGTTCACTAGTAACGCTCGATTCATAAAAAAAACACTATTTGAACTAACCTATCAGAACCAAAATAATCTTTGAGGTAGTTGATGGTTATCCAGGCAAACACACCTTCTTCTTCTCCAGATAAAATTCTTACATTCGAAGGATTAAAAACAAATGGATTTAATGTTTTGTTTTGAAGCACATTTCGAATCGCATTCATTAAACTTCTTGCATCGTCTTCTGGAAGGACGCGTAAACCTGAGAAAAAGAATTTAAACATGTTACACAGACTGTATATAAACGACTGATCTTTGAACAAATCCATGACTTTGACAATGACAATGTAATCTATTGGTGATATATATTGGAACACATGAAATGTATAATCAGAAAGATACACAAAAATCGATGGTCCAAAAAAGTTATAAATCACATATAGTTATCAAAGGTTCCAGGATTATAATTTAGTACGCCAGACGCGCGTTTCGTCTACATAAGACTCATCAGTGACGCTCATATCAAAATATTTATTAAGCCAAACAAGTAAAAAGTTGAAGAGCATTGAGGATCCAAAATTCTAAAAAGTTGTGCCAAATACGTCTAAGGTAATCTATGCCTGGGATAAGAAAATCCTTAGTTTTTCGAAAAATAATACATTGTAGCTACTATTATTTAATATTACCTGCTGTTGCTAATAGGTATAAAGATGTAGTACTGTGGACATTTTTTGGTATAATTTCCTTGACTCTTTCAATCATCCCTCCAATGTAATTGCTAATATTTCCCAATTTATCCACATAGTCTGAAATTCCAGGAGAATGTTTTTCACTTTCACCCACTTGTTTGATGTCTAAGACAGAATCTAAAGAAGTTCTAGGAGGCCATCGGTAGATTTTCAATTTTGTACTACTACTTCCGGCGTCTAATATAGCACCGTATTGCCAGTTTGAACTACCGTATGCAACTTCTGGTATAAATATCATTACGCACATAAGCAGGACAATTGTGCCCATTTCCTACAAAACATTCAAAGAGTAAGAACATTAGAGTACGCACAAAAGATCAATGCGTTTATCTTAGAACTCCGTATAATTTTGTCCTACAATTGACACAGATAGCAACCTTTATACTATTTATAAACAGTACAGTGATTATATGTGATTCTACTATCAGCCCTGTGTTTTCTGTGTTGAATTCATTACCTCGTTAAAACCCAATTAAAATTAATTTACCATATAAAATGTATATAATTACACAATTGTCTCTATATGATCTAAATACCAGTATTTGGTGAATCACTTGTAACACTATATTAGTTGATAAAAAAATGGACAAATACCATTCAACTCTTTTGTCTCAAGTTTATAGCCGGACAATTCTCAATATCATCTAACTTGTATCACTTTTGTTTTAATTAATTTGTAAATTATGGAACGAAGATTCCAAATCACTCATGCAAAGTTGACTGTAGATTAATTTGGCCATTTATTAAAGGTCATATTTTGTCATATAACTCATAAACTGTATACGTAAATATACAAATACGGTTTTCAAACGTTTAAGTTTGAGCAGTCCTTTTGTAGGGTTATCTAGAAAAGCTCTACGAAGTTTATTAAGAGGAATTTTCATATCTGTATTTTAGCTACTTTATGAACAAAATATGAAACAGACAAACTTCTCTACCGTTTGAAAGTTTTCTTGTTAT
Organism: Mytilus edulis; assembly: GCF_963676685.1. Taxonomy (NCBI): domain Eukaryota; kingdom Metazoa; phylum Mollusca; class Bivalvia; order Mytilida; family Mytilidae; genus Mytilus; species Mytilus edulis. Next base: position 67,400,024 of record NC_092346.1, on the reverse strand, counting down.
ATTCCATTAAAATTTAAAAAGACGGTTTAATTTTTTTTTTTGATATTCAATAATACGTTAGTTCAGTTTGTATGGAATAATGGTCCAGGCTTGCAAAGATAAAAGTTTTCATTCCAGAAACAACACGAAATATGGAATATGTATAATGCATTTTATCTAAAGATAAGCTGCAACATGAAATCATCAATTGAAAAAAATCGAGTCTGACATCTATTGAATTTATCGAAAAATGAAAAAAAAAAGAAACTCAGGCCCAAACTTCATCAGATAAAGCTTCGATAAAAGAATTTTGTTATTATTTTAGGTTCCCCTTTGTCAAATAGCTCGTAACGTATCTTTATATTTATACCTTGCCTTTGAGTGTTTCTGATGAAGGTAAATCAAATGTTAATTTCTTTTAATATATGCCTCATTCATTCATGTGGTGTTGTATGAACTTGTCCCTTCTGGTATATATTTACAATAATAATACCACGTTTACCAAATATTAAGTTATGCAAATTGTAATACTACATGTACATGCCCAGTAAATATCCATAAAACACATCTTCATTATAATAAAAATGGTAACAAAGAAAAAAATTAAAAATATCAAACCAAGCAAGTTTCCTGTAATAACTATAACACACATAATTATACTTATGAATCAAATTTTACGTGGCATTCAAACCTAACGTTGTAGAATTTTATATCAGCTCACACAACTCAGCAAACTCTCCCGAAACATGGATTTAATGACCGGACGGGAGTGCAAGTTTTGAGAGGGGGTTCTGGTGTATTTGGAAATCCTTAAAGTAATTATAACACATTGATATCCAAATGAATAAGGAGTGACATGTAACAATATGTAAGACCCATTTTTGGCTCCAAAATATAGCAGTTTTACAAAATTGTTAAATTGTAAACTTTAAGTTATTTATTGGAAAGTAGAATGCTTCTGCTACATAAATATGTGCTTTTTTGACAATACAATGCATATATATCGGCTATTAGCATCATTAAGTCATGCTAAATTACTGAAATCGTCACAATTTAAGCTTTTAAGTTAAATTGTAGACGGTTTCTGTCTTAAATGAAAGTTGCCGCATTTGTGTTCATTCTTAATATTGAAATGTAAGTTGTATTTGATGATAATACATAACATATAAAGGTAAGGATGAACACGGATGCGGCGCAGTCCCTTTCAATTTTGACAAAAACCATCTGAAAAGTGAAATTTTTTGGCATATTTGATAGATTTTTCATATTTAATCTTGAATCGGAGCGTTTTTAATGATTACATCAGTTAAAATCTTTTACATAAACTAATTGAATCAACTGAAATAGACACTTAAGTGTTTAAAAAGTGTCCAAAATCTTTCTTCAGATGAACATGAAATTTGAGGCCAAAATCGGCCCTTACCGGACCTACTCCTTTCCAGATTCCTAAATTATTTCGGACAATTTTTAATAAATTGATGTCAAATAAAGACAACAGTAGTATACCGCTGTTCAAAAGTCATTTATTGATTGAGAGAAAACAAATCCAGGTTACAAACTCAAATCAAGGGAAACACGTCAATTATAAGAGGAAAACAACGAAACAACAGAAACACTCAAGTGCAACAAAAAACAAACGCCTATGCAACATAAATAGAAACGAACTTATTAAAATAAGAGATTTCCGCTTTTTCTTGTGTGACTTTATATTCAAAAGAAACCAAGATGACTGAAGGACTCTTAGACTGTGGAGAATACAAATATTTTGACATTATATATACATTAAAACAAACAAATAATCTACGCTAAACAGGGCACTATTTCACCCTATCAAAATACATATCACTTAACGGTAAACTCTATCTCCAAAACAAATAAAAGTATTTGCAACAAAATATATTTAGTTTATTTCGTTATAGAATAGAAAATTGTAAAGGCTGAAAAAATATAGAGAAATCACGATTTATCGAGAGAGCATTATTTATAAAAACTTAAATATTTGAAGATAAAATGGTAATTTATATATACATATATATCTTAAACCCATAATGTATAGGTTTCTTGAAACAATGCGGAGGCAATAAATTTATTCCAATGTGTAAATATTGGTAGCTAAATAAATATTTGTTTTGTTGAAACATTCCAAATTGACACTGAACAAAGCATCAAACTTGTACAGCTTAACAGTCGCGCGACTAGACACATGGTTTTTTTGAATCATTTCAATGTTTTTTTAACGCAGCAAAACCATTGGCAATACCATTTCAAGCTTTTTACAGACGTATAATAAAAAGATAAAGAATGTAATAAGCCATAAATGAGTTTTACAAATTCAAATAGAAATGTCAAATTGCAGGTATAAATTAATGTTCTATTTGCTAATGTCAAATAAGCGGCATTCATATCTCTTGCATTAGGGACATTTGAAACTTTTTCACACTCACGAAATATTATTGTGAGTTTGAAAATAATGTTTCAAAGTTCATTTTCAGTTTTTTCGTTGTTGAAAAATGTTCATCTTCGATGGTTTATCAAATAAAAATAGTAGTTAAAAGTGTTGGAATGTGCTATCCATTAATTCAGTATATCAGTATACAATAAAGGACAAAAACAAACACTATTGCTGACTGCTTTGTCAGCTGGTTACAATAAGAATGTATAAACAGCTTATAATTCCATTACATAAATGTTATTTAAAGCATATGTATTAAAATATGTATTAGTGGTGTGTTGTCCATCAGGATCCGTAATTGGAACACAATATATTCTTCATTTATTAAGATTGACAAAAAAATGTAAATGTGACAAATGAATACCTGGTCAGAATTATTTTCTGCTTTTGAAGACAACTTTTGACACAAACAAAAATTACCGTGGCAAATAAAACGATAACATTGTCGACCCTCTAGGTCTCACTCCTTATAGTGTGCATGCGATTATCTAATTGTTTTCTTTGTTACTAAGATTATATTCGTCTTGAATATCGATAAACTACTGTACCCTTAATATAAAATTACAAGGCTAATAAAGAAAGAGTTTACATGAAAAACTTCAAGGTCTTATATGTTTAAGCTTACTTTGTAACACAGAGAATTATGTTTCCAAAGGACATAACTCTTTTAAAAATTATTGATCGGCACTGATTTTCGAACTTGTCAAAGACATTGCTGATATAAACCTATGATATAAGTTTCATTAAAAATTTGACAAGAATTGAACATATGAGAGCGCCAAGGGACATAGCTCTTTAAAAAAAATTTGATCGGCACTAATTTTCGAACATGTTCGAGATCAATGCTCTTCAACTTTGTATTTGTTTGGCTTTTTAACTATTTTGATCTGAGCGTCACTGATGAGTCTTATGTAGACGAAACGTGCGTCTGGCGTATAAAATTATAATCCTGGTACTTTTGATAACTATTGTCAACCATGCTAAAATTATAATCCTGGTACTTTTGATAACTATTCGAGACATCGCTTATGTAAACGTATGATATACTATTAAGTTTAATAAAATCTCAAAAAGTATCATTCGGGCACTCCGGCTTCCTCCATCAATTAAAACGGGCCGCCACGAAATAGCCTAAATGCGGTGCTTAAAAGTGGCGTTAAAACACCAAAAATCAAAATTAATCAAACAGTTTCAAATGTATGTATGTGAAGGGAACAAAATAACTTTAATTATTGTTCTTATCTTTGAGTTACCAATTACCAATTGACGAAAAATTGTTCGAATGCTTAAAAGCCACTTACATCATTGAACATGCAATACCGGATGACCGAGAAATCTGTCGTTCCTACACAGAAAGCTCAAGTTATGTAGTATGATTTAATACAGTAGCTAAATCACTTTTCTTGGTTACATTACATATCCCTTGTGAAATAGACCAGATGTCATTTTACCATTCTGCTCACTTCTCAATTATTTACTCCATCAACAATTAATGATAACAATTGCCTATAATTTTCAATTCGAAGCTGATACTCGATATCCAATCCTAAATTGGAAAGTTCGAACTTTGAATACACACATAATACTGAATACACATATACAGTATTTGTATGTCCAAAAAAAACTAAACACTATTTAACTCCATCGCGATGTTCGGCGACTTTTTCTAACATTGACGTATTTAGATTTATTGTAATATAACATGTCAACATGACCTGGATATCGAGGTGCATTACACATTTCAATAAATAAACAATCATAATTTTTATACCGCTTCCTCAAACTTTTTGCCTTCTTTTTCGCAATCAATGACAATAGAACAATTAAGTAAGTTTCCGCATGTATTGGAAAAAATTCACACGGATGTTTCTATCACTTTAATATCGGTTCAATCATGATAAAATTTCGATATCATAGATAAACTGATGAAAAAATTCTAGGAAATATTTTAACGACCAAACTATTTTATTTTCCGCAATTTTCCGCATTCTGTGCCATTGAACCATAACTAGAATACAATAAACTAAATTCAGATAAAATGAAGCTGAATAAATAATTTAAATCCTTGATATTTGTTCTTAGACGATTATTGGCATACGTACCATATTCCCTTATTTATATCTTGTCGAAAATTTTCGAATTCTTAAACCAATTAACAAAATAGTCATATATTTGTTTTAATAAACAAACCTTATTTTGGGGAAAATTTAATGTTTACGTTGACTTATACGGAAATGTTGTTTGTCGATATTCGTTTCCTATTTGGCTGTGTCATCTGTTTAAATAAAAAGCCTTTTATATTTATAACTCTCAGCTGGATTCATTAATAATGCCGTATGGATATACAACTCTTTTTTTCTCTTTTTTGTTTGACGAAGACATACATGTTTAAAAATAGTATTAGATAAAACAGATGTCTCGTCTTATGGTACAAAACCCTAAACACCCATCGCCATAAATTGTACAATTTTTCTTTGGCACTTATCTTGTAATTAAGTTCCGCCTTTTATATTGGATCATTATACTTTTTGCATTATATATTAAGTATAATGTACTTGAGTCTTATCCATTTACTTTGATAAAATGCAATATGTGCAATTAGAAACATAATCAAACTTAATTTATATACACAAAGTACACTTGAAATTAATTACGCTTTAATCCTAATCAATATATCAGTTGCTGAATGGGATGTGTTCTCATGTTGATTAAAATGTCATTTTGAAATTTATGCATTTTTAATGCATTTTTTATTTTTATGTATATTATTTTTTTTAACTTCTCTGTAACCTTTGTACTTTCATGGTTTTATGAGAATAAACTATCTATCTGTTGAAATAAATAAACAGAGAAAAGCTTTGAAAACAAATATTATAATATTGAAAGTACAATTTTCAATTCATATAAAAAGATATTAAGGTATCAACGATGACATTTTAACGAATGATTTATGCTATAGAGAAAAGATCAGTAATTCCTTGTCAAAGATTGAGTAATGTCAGTTACGTTAACAAAAACCTTCAAACACACACAAACTTGATTTGGAATAAAACATACATTTAATTGAGATCCGATCATACATTTGCAGTTTTTGCGTTTAAAATAATTAACGACAGATAGACTGTTAGATTGACAGCCAACAGACATGCAGAAACGATATGTCAAATCCACTTATAATTTGTCATTGAATATAACAGACAATATAGATAAATAAAAGTTAAAGTTGAACGGCAACAATTTTGTCTAACACTAATATATACATAATATTTTTACAATGAGATCTACGATAGAAAATTTATCATGTGAATATTGAACCTCATATTGTAAGTCAACTGTATAAACATCCACCTATTCGCCTTTTATATCTAACCTTTTTATTCTCAGGAGGATTACATTTTTTTTTAGAGATTCTGATTTCATTTAAAAAGCAAAAAAAAAATATCAATTCTTTTATGTGCATCAATTTTCTCGTGTTTAACTGATTTAAGTAATCAAGACTTACTTTGATAGTTTTAGTTATTCCTGTATAACGGTGGACATACAAACATGTTTTTGCTTTCAGCATATGGTACCTATCATGCAATCAGTTAGATAAGCCAGAGATTACCTCAATATTAGTCTTATCTCTATCTTTCATAAAGTATCTATAGATATCACACGTAAAAGCAGCATAGTTGTCATAATGGTTTCTGTTGGAGGCATTTTTTTCCAGGATGGAAAACAAAGAAATTATTTAGTTTGGACATTAACTTAAATACAAGCTGCCATTCATTTTAAAAATATTCGTTTCATAAAGATAGAGACGAAAATCTTTTCCTGTGACCTATTAATTTCGCTAAAGTCATCTCTTAGATACTGTATTTAAAAAAAGCTATTTCAAACAATAGCATGGAAGCTAACAAGATCACCAAGTAATACCAAAATTTCATTTTCAATTTCAATATTAGTAAAAAGAACAAAGTTTAAATGTCAATAAACTCATCATAGATACCAGGATTATAATTTTGTATTTGCGCCAGACGCACATTTCGTCTATAAATGACTTATCAGTGACGCTAAAATAAAAAAATAAAATTGCATTGCACATAGTTTATCTGTCCGTGGTCAATAACAAAAAAAAACATTTCTTTCCTGTTTTTTCAAAATTATCTGAGTGAGTTGAAGACATGAGAGCAATTTCTTACATATTCAATATTTCAAAAGGCATAACTCATTGAACATACTTGATCGGCAATTATTTTCGAAATTGTGCGTGACATAGGTGATATAAACCTTTGATATGAATTTAATAAAAATATGGCAAAATTTGTACACTTGCGAGCGCTTACGATGCTAATGCCCACATTATTTATATTTCTAAATGCCCATATAAGGTTACAAGAGCGCAATTATTTGTTTACATTTTACCGGCAAGTTTTGGTACTCAGAATAGAATCCTATACGGCTTCTGATTGGTTGATACAGGATTGGAATTACATTTAATCGAAAGCTTATCCAATTATCTTTTAAAATTGGCGAAAATCATATTCACATTTTACGAAGTATAGAAAATATTTTCAATTTCTGCACGTCGGAGCAATTAAAAATATGCCTTTTTCATTAAGCGAAAAAAGTAGACTGCATTTTAAGTCAATTTGAGCCGCATGACCCTATATTTTTTTTTAGTTGTAATGCAACACTGGCATTTCTTGTAACAGGAACTGTCATCCGTTTTTCCCTAGTTTGTGTAGTCTTCAAAAAAAAAATACGGAACACTAGTGGTACCCTATGGAAAATGCATTACGAATAATTGCGCTCTTGTAACCATAATTAATATTTCTAAAGGGCATTACTCTTTTAAAAATAATTGGTCGGCACTGATTTTCATGTTTGTCGAAGACATCGCTGATATAACGAACCTATGATATAAGTATGATAAAAATCTATCAAAAACTGAAGACATGAAATCGCTAACGATGAAATATTCAATATAATAAAGGATTCCAAGGGGCATAACTCTTCAATAAGTAATTCATCAGTACTTATTTTCGAATTCGTCCGAGACCTTGGTGATATGAACTTAAGATATAAGTTTAAAACATTATAACAAGAATTGTATATGTGAGAGCGCTAACAAGACTGGGCAAACGGGCAGTGATATAGTTTTCTAGATAAAAAGTAATAAAAAGTTTTTTTTTAATGGCATGTATGTAGGACAATACACCATTGTGGTCGGTTGATTTGTTCAGTCAAGCAGATACAACTTTCAATCATTTGTGCTGAACAAGGTTAATTAAAGCATGTACAATGTAGTTGTGGTTGGGAAGATGTAAAATAGGTATGTTCTTACTGTGGGTGCAGGGTAATTGTGTACAGTTTTAGTGATTTTACAAACTATCTCAAGGTGCTAGTTATTTTACAGAATCTTTTAGGTAATAAACAAACTCCCCCAAATTTTATGAAATCCCTGCAACATATACAGGTCAGGTCGGCAAATTTGTGTTATCCTTCCTACACTTAATTTTTAATTACCCCCAAAAATAAAGTTAAATTATGTTTAATCTAGGTTTGTAACACACAGTGACACAATAAATACCTTGTCTTCCGTTGTCTTATTTGTCTTAATATCACTTCAGTATGAATGTAACTTATACGTCAAAATATGTGACACCTATATGACAGATACAAATACACAAATACATATATAGTAATGAATCTATTATGATATCATTAATTATAATTAGATAATCTGCATTTACGCTGATTACATAATTAAGTCAAATTCCTTTATGATTTTATTTCTATATAGATGAATTAATCATGTTGCATTTACACCAAAAAAATGATGATGTAAATTTTATATGAGATAAATTAAATTACATGTTTATCAGTTGATAAAAATGATTTCATATCAAATTATATATACTAATCAAGGATACATTTCATATTTATTCTGTCAACGCACTCCACTTATTCCCTGGGCGTTTGTTGGTTACCTTTTTTTGTCTCTTGCTAATCGACAAAGGAACTTTTAAAATCGGTTTACTACTGTCGCCATAATACAAAATCAACCTAATCTCATCTACCATCGTCATAGTTCGAAGTAAGCAAGACAATGAAACTTATATGGTAGTACCCCTATAGTCGTATCATTCGATATAAACTCTTAAGATACCAGGCTTATAATTTTGTACGCCAGATGTTAAATAAATTGACCAAAACTTTTATATTTGAAACAACTATAATGCTGACATGATTCATCGTTGATATGGTAATATAATGTAAAATTAAATGGAAATTAAAGATAACAACTCATCAAAGATAACCGGCTTATAAACATGCGTTTTGTAAACATTAGACTCATCAGTGGTTCTAGAACAAAAGTTATTGGAAGACCGAATAAAATATAAATTTGGTGAGCATTGAAAACAAAATATTCCAAAAGTTTGAGTCAAATTAGAGGTAACAGTAGTTTCTCAATGGATAAATGCATTACGCACCATCCCAATAAAAGATGCCTAACCAAATGTCCAAATATTCTTAGGTAAACTTTGCATTAAAAATACACGCTGAAACTCGGACATAATTCGAAAGACAAAGTATGTGCTTGGCATATAAAGGTTTCAGGGGCGGATTTATGCCCCCCTAAAATTCGCAAAGCATGTGTTGTCCTCAGCTTATTAAAGTATGTGAACAGACGACGAAAATTAATGTCGTCGCATTGCATCTGTTTTAGCATTCAAAGAAGTATATAAAACAGTAAGTTTAACAGAATCAACGTGATAACGTGCAAACTGACCTACGGTTTATTTATAAGTTCTATGAATATTATATACTTCAAAGGAAGGTGTGAAACTTGGTACTGCGTTTGATGACAAATATCATAGGCTTTTAGCAGTTAAAGTAAAACAATTGCCCTATGACAGTGTAGTTGCGGATTTTATAAACAATTTCTTTGATACTCGAAGTTCAAAAACATCCCTACCTCACTTTCCCACGAAGTAGGTAAAAGTGCCCTACCCACGGTTGAATTGGTTATTTTATCATTGCACGGCCAAGAAAATCGTCCAGGTTAGATTCTTTATAATGAAAGATAGAAATACTGGTTCAAGCGAAAGGTTAGTTTATTAATTTGTATCATTATTTGATATCTCTATCAATATTTGTTTCTCATTTGCAACCTGTAATGTATGCCGAAGCATGCATAAACGGTGAAGGCCCCAACGTGTACTTCCGTATTACATATGATCCCATGAAAATAAACATATCTTCGTAATGATCTCATTCTGATTTAAGTGGTTTGCGTTAAAAAAAAAATGTATATAAAATTTTTGGCACGACCTCCGAAAAAAAATAATAATAATAATTTTTTTTTTATTAAAAGACAATTAAAAATTGCTGGCAAAACTATAAATTTGTGTTTTATTGATAAGGTGAGCTATTATTGAGTCAATGAAAAGAAGCTCACAGATTTCTTGTTAATTATGGTGATTGAAGATTGACAGGGGTGATATTATGCGGTATTAGCTCGAAACTGTAATTTCTCGCTAATTTTTCCACAAATATTTCACGCCACGTTTTGCTTGACAAGATATATCTACTTTGCACCCTCTCTAGAAGAACATTTCAATAATTTTGATAATTATACCTAAAAAATTATGCTTTGCGCAAACAAAGTTAAGGGTAAATGATTCAGAATGTTCACCAACATATGTATTGCGGTTGTCCACGCTGTTATGAAATTGATTCTATATAGTGTGAAGTTATGTTTCCAATTAATAGATCATAAGGTCCAGTTTTCTGATATATCGCGTATTATACATCATCATATCGAAATATGTTAGTAAACAGGACGTTTTCGTTAGTTTAACGTTTGAGTAAGCTAGACGCTAGTTTCGTATGCAGACAACCCATTAGTAAAGTAAGATCCAAAACAGGATGAAGGACTAATCAATTATAAAATTGAAAAGTATGTAACGTCAAAATTTGTTGAAAAACTATCTTTATTTGCCTGGTTGTAAATATCTAAGTATCAGCACTAAAACTTATAAGATTTCATAAAAAATATGTCATGTTCCCGTACTGAATACTTGACTAGTGATACAAGAGGACCAAAACGTCCACTTGTAGTGTCATTTATGCTAAACATACCTTATCTTACTTTCCATAACATTTTTCTATTTTAATCAAAGTAGATGTTTATCACAGAATAAAAGTCACATAATCAAAACAAAACCTTTATATCACATAATGATGGTTTTATCTTCTTTTTAGTTCTGCATAAATAACTTACCGAAATGTTATTGAGTACTTTCCACTTACAATGTACAAAGAAAATACGGAGACATTTCATGTCCGGAAATATATATTTTACAAAATTCATAATGATTTCCGTAACTTTGTATTGTGTAGATTTGTATAAATATATAGACAAATAAAATTAAGTGTATAATTGTTTCCGCGCCTTTGAATTATAATTCGTATGAAGTTATTCCGTATAGTCAATGAATTCTTCTCATGGGAATTGTCAAGATCCCAATTGCAATTTATATCATTACCGCCTCGTTCAAATATGCATTTTGATAAGTTTTAATTCATTCGGTTAACATTGTCATAAATTTAGGTCAATTGTGTCACAAATTCATAACTTCCCTGTTAATTTGATTTTTATCAAATGAATAATTTTTCGAAACAATTTAAACAATTATTTTTTGTTTTTTCAAGACTCTTTATGACTTTAACATCGCGTTTGAATTTAGACTCCTGCTTTGATTCGAGTGCACTAATGTGAAAATAGCATGGAGATAATCCTCAACCATACGCAACAAAAACAAGCAACACCATGACCAAAGAAAAACAACACACACAACCAAACAACCTTAGAACGCAAGATGTTACTATGATAGCCAAATAAAGGCAACAGTAGTAAACCGCTGTACGTAAGTCATAAAATCGATTGAGGGAAAAGAAATCCGAGTAACAAACTTAAACTGAGGTAAACACATCAACTATAAGAGGAAAACAACAAAACAACAGAAACACTGAAGTGCAACAAAAAACCAAAACGACATTGCAACTCACAAACAAAAGAACTATAAGATGAAAACTGATTGAGCACGAAGAAAGTCACCAAAACCAAGGTGTCAACGATGAATTAGCGGTCCCCATTGGCACTAGTCGAGATATTGGTGGCAAGTAAAATGAACCAAGTGGTAATGTCACAATATTAGAAACATAACAGAATTATGCTAATGCAATGTGTCTTTATTAAAGTACCTTTTATTTGATGGTTAACGTTTTAGTTTTATTATCAAGCAATAAGGACGAAACGACTTCACGAACTATAATCATGTCAAGAATATGTGCACTATGCTCCTATTTCCGATCTGAGTCATTGCGTTATCTCCATGGTAAAGGGTAAAGCTTTTCCGATAATTTTATTCGAGAAAGCTGGAACACTCTTTTTGCAATTTTAAAAGTTCCGTCACTGGTTTGCTAATTTTTTAATAACTGTAAAGATTTTTTGAAAAGGAATGCTACGCGGGGGTCAAAAGTAAAATAACAAAAAATACCGAACTCCAAGAAAAATTCAAAAAGGAACGTCCTTTATAAATTGAAAAAATGAAAATCTCAAACACATGAACCGAATGGAAAACAACTGTCATATTACTAACTTAAAACATTCATTTCATTATGTAGATAATGATGGGTTAAACCTGGTTTTATGGCTAGCTAAACCCCTCCTTGTATGACAGCTGCTTCGAATTTCATTATATTGAAAGAAATGCTGCAAATAATATCAAACATACATTTGGATAAAAGGTGCAAATAACATGCCAAGATATCGAATTTTGACTTAAAGAAACTATTTTATAATAGTTAGTCTTTTTATACCATTAGAAAAGGCCCATTGTAGAAGGGTCCCGTTTTTTCAACCCTGTTCACCCCCCCCACACCCCCCCAAAAAAACAACAAAAAACCCCCCAAAAAACCCGCATATTTTTTATATTGTCTTACTCACAATTTCCTTTTATTAGCTCACCTGGCCCAAAGGGCCAAGTGAGCTTTTCTCAGCACTTGGCGTCCGGCGTCCGTCGTCCGTCGTCTGTCGTCCGTCGTCTGGCGTCGTTAACTTTTACAAAAATCTTCTCCTCTGAAACTACTGGGCCAAATTTAACCAAACTTGGCCACAATCATCATTGGGGTATCTAGTTTAAAAAATGTGTCTGGTGACCCGGTCAACCAACCAAGATGGCCGCCATGGCTAAAAATAGAACATAGGGGTAAAATGCAGTTTTTGGCTTATAACTCAAAAACCAAAGCATTTAGAGCAAATCTGACATGGGGTAAAATTGTTCATCAGGTCAAGATCTATCTGCCCTGAAATTTTCAGATGAATCGGACAACCCGTTGTTGGGTTGCTGCCCCTGAATTGGTAATTTTAAGGAAATTTTACTGTTTTTGGTTATTATCTTGAATATTATTATAGATAGAGATAAACTGTAAACAGCAATAATGTTCAGCAAAGTAAGATTTACAAATAAGTCAACATGACCGAAATGGTCAATTGACCCCTTTAGGAGTTATTGCCCTTTATAGTCAATTTTTAACCATTTTTCGTAAATCTTAGTCATCTTTTAGAAAAATCTTCTCCTCTGAAACTACTAGGCCAAATTTAACCAAACTTGGCCACAATCATCATTTGGGTATCTAGTTTAAAAAATGTGTCCGGTGACCCGGTCAACCAACCAAGATGGCCGCCATGGCTAAAAATAGAACATGGGGTAAAATGCAGTTTTTGGCTTATAACTCAAAAACCAAAGCATTTAGAGCAAATCTGACGTGGGTAAAATTGTTCATCAGGTCAAAATCTATCTGCCCTGAAATTTTCAGATGAATCGGACAACCTGTTGTTGGGTTGCTGCCCCTGAATTGGTAATTTTAAGGAAATTTTACTGTTTTTGTTTATTATCTTGAATATTATTATAGATAGAGATAAACTGTAAACAGCAATAATGTTCAGCAAAGTAAGATTTACAAATAAGTCAACATGACCGAAATGGTCAGTTGACCCCTTTAGGAGTTATTGCCCTTTATAGTCAATTTTTAACCATTTTTCGTAAATCTTAGTAATCTTTTACAAAAATCTTCTTCTCTGAAACTATTGGGCCAAATTAATCCAGACTTGACCACAATCATCATTGGGGTATCTAGTTTAAAAAATGTGTCCGGTGACCTGGCCAACTAACCAAGATGGCCGCCACGCCTAAAAATAGAACATAGGGGTAAAATGCAGTTTTTGGCTTATAACTCAAAACCAAAGCATTTAGAGCAAATCTGACATGGGTAAAAAATTTTATCGGGTCAACATCTATCTGCCCTGAAATTTTCAAATGAATCAGACAACTTGTTGTTGGGTTGCTGCCCCTGAATTGGTAATTTTAAGGAAATTTTACTGTTTTTGTTTATTATCTTGAATATTATTATAGATAGAGATAAACTGTAAACAGCAATAATGTTCAGCAAAGTCAGATTTACAAATAAGTCAACATGACCGAAATGGTCAGTTGACCCCTTTAGGAGTTATTGCCCTTTATAGTCAATTTTTAACCATTTTTCGTAAATCTTAGTAATCTTTTACAAAAATCTTCTTCTCTGAAACTACTGGGCCAAATTAATCCAGACTTGGCCACAATCATCATTGGGGTATCTAGTTTAAAAAATGTGTCCGGTGACCGGCCAACTAACCAAGATGGCCGCCACGCCTAAAAATAGAACATAGGGGTAAAATGCAGTTTTTGGCTTATAACTCAAAAACCAAAGCATTTAGAGCAAATCTGACATGGGGGTAAAAAATTTAAACGGGTCAACATCTATCTGCCCTGAAATTTTCAAATGAATCAGACAACCTGTTGTTGGGTTGCTGCCCCTGAATTGGTAATTTTAAGGAAATTTTGCTGTTTTTGGTTATTATCTTGAATATTATTATAGATAGAGATAAACTGTAAACAGCAATAATGTACAGCAAAGTAAGACCTAAAAAGAAGTCAACATGACCAAAATGGTCAATTGACCCCTAAGGAGTTATTGCCCTTTATATAGTCATTTTTTTTAACAATTTTCACAAAATTTGTAAAATTTTACTAGCATTTTCCACTGTAACTATTGGGTCAAGTTCATTATAGATAGAGATAATTGTAAGCAGCAAGAATGTTCAGTAAAGTAAGATCTGCAAACACATCACCATCACCAAACCACAATTTTTTCTTGAATCCATCTGTGTCCTTTGTTTAGTATTTACATAGACCAAGGTGAGCGACACAGGCTCTTTAGAGCCTCTAGTTCATTTTGTTGGAATACTGTAACACAAATAACATTTGTAAAACTTACATGTAATCTTTTACTAGATAAATAGTGAATAATTATCATATTAGTCTATCAATTTGACTTCTTATGTTCATTAAGACTTGACTGTGCTATTTTTTTTTTGCTGTCTATGAAAATTAACATCAAAAATGTGGTGCACACTGAATACCTCGCGTAGCCTGTTAGGTAGGCACCACATTTTTTTTTATATCTTATTTCGAACATAAAAATCAGTTGAGGCAAACTATCGTCAGATAACGGGAAGTAGTTTTGGGACGCACATAAGATCACAGAGGATGTACACCAGCTCCAGACAAGGGTCAAAACCAATGCCCCGTCCACCGCGAATGGAGCATAAACATAGTCATTTTTTTTGTAATGACATCGAACACCTATACATTTGGTTGTTGATGGGTTTTGCGCCTGCGTAAAAAGCCTAAACTTGTGTTGATCTGATTGATATTACGAAATTCGTGATGATAAATCAAAGCTGCCATCTTTCCCGATTTATGATAGAATTCACCCTAAAGAGAGGTGTTGACCTAACTCTTCAAATCCGTTAAACACGCTTGTAATGGAGTTAAAATGTCATTAAACACATGTATACTCATTCCAAAACATGATATATTAGATTTAAAAAATGTTATGACATTTATAAGAGATGAAGTATGCCCTCTTGTGGTTAAAAACTCCCAGGAAGTTTTAAGAAATTGGCAGTTAAGGTTACTTTAAAATACAAATAAATAATAAATATAAACTATTTTCTCTGAGAAAACTATGCAAATTGAAAAATAATAAGAAATGTCATAATGGAAATACGAAATTTCGAAACAGCATATATCCCCTACCAGTCTTTTGTACAGAAAAGGAAAATTGAACAAAACTAAATGATGTCCTTTCATGCCTCACAAATAACATAGCTGAGAGCACTTACTATATACTTCTTATCAAATTGTGCCTTATAACAACATCTGTGTTATCGAGGAGATGTCATACAATATGGGCGTTTTTTATTCATGACAATGACATCGTCTGAGTATTGCAAAATGCAAATAATTTGTTTTTTAAACAATAATAACTGGAGAAAAACATGCAAAAACAAATCAGAGACAAGTGCCTGAGACTTCTCTCTGGAAAAAAGACCCTATAAGAACCTTTGTATTAAAGCATAAAATTGAGAAAGGAAATGGTGAATATGTCAAAGCGACAACCACCCGACCATAGAGCAAACAACAGCCGAAGGCAACCAATGGGCCTTCAATGTAGCGAGAATTCCCGCACCCGTAGGTGTCCTTCAGCTGGCCCCTAAAATATGCTTTAAGGTATATATATTTTTTTATCTTACCTTCTATACATTTCTAGGAATGTGATTGGTTAAAAGCGCCCTCGTGGAGACCGTGTTTATTTGATATTAGGTTAGTAGGGAGGCGGGGCTTATCTCATACACGGTTAGTAGTGGTGTTACGTGCCTTTATAGTCCTTATAAGGTAGTAAGGAGGCGGGGCTTATTTCATATACGGTTAGTAGTGGGGTTACGTCCCTTTATAAAAACAAAACGGTACTGAGAAAAAATCGTAAAGGTTTCAACAGACGAAGAAAGTGATGATTAAGATTGAAATAAATTCATAAAACACATTTAAACCTAACAAGTTGTTATTGTTGGTATCTGTTTTGTAGGATCAATGGAAGTAGTTTCTTAATGCTAACAGTATATTGAAGACTTGCTCATTTTGAAAGGTCACTAGTCAAACATTTCACACGTTAAGATAGTCGGTAAGATAAATTCGTTACACTCTCACCCCATATGAAATTTACTGACCCCACATATACCGTATTAGGTCACTAGCACACTATGTAACTAATATTATCAGAGACATGTGTCTGTGTAGATATGATAAAATAGATATCCAGTTTTATTTTTGTTCAATTGATAAAAAGTACTGTCTCTATTTTATTTTTATATTTTTACCTATCATGTCTGTTTTGTTTCTTTCACATATCGTTGTTAATATAATGGATTTGTTTGCGAATGTTATACAAGTGATAGGTTTTGCTATCTATAAAACCAGCATTAGTCCACCATTTTCTACATAAGAAAATTCCTGTACCAAGTCAGTAATTTGACAGTTGTAATCCATTAGTTTGATGTGTTTGAGCTTTCGATTTTGCCATTTGCGTAGGGCCTTTCCGTTCAGAACTTTCCAAGGAGTTCGGTTGTTTTTATTAGTTTTATTTACTTTTTAGTGGACCGTGAAATATGATTCAAAACTCTAATTTGGCATTAAAATTAGAAAAATCATTTCAAAGGAAACATTTGTACTAAGTTTCAAGTTGTTTGGACTTCAACTTCATCACAAACTATCTTGACCAAAAAATTTACCATGAAGCGGGATAGATGGACGGACGGACGAACAGACAGAAAAACATAATGCCTCCAGTCGGGCATAACAATAGAGAAATAATGTATTTCATATTTGGACATGGCAGCGTCATAGACAGTGTAAAATGTCCAATGAAGTAAAATCCTATTATAAACATACAAAAATTAAAATTAAAAAAAGTATACTACATGTATAAAGTACAAAAAGAATCTGCAACGTCTTTCATTTTCATTTTTTCCCATTTTTTCATTCATCCTATCCGTATCGTGAAATAAAATTAAAAGATAACTTACAATGGCCGATATGCCGAATAGCACTACAGATATAATCCTATTTTGTTTTTGTTCAACATAAAAGTTGTCACAGTATGGTATTTCAATTTTTGCTGTAAATGTTCTCGTTTATCAGGGGAGATAATAATAGGGATAATTGACTTAATGTAAATATTGAATATCAATTAACAAAAATCAACATCATTTTAAACATGTTGTCTATTGACATAAATGTTCATCATTGTATTAAACCCATAGCTGTAATTTTATCTTGATTAAAAACCATAGTTAACAGCTTTTATTAAGTTAAAATGAACAAGGTAGGTTGTATGTTATGCTAAAACAAGTATATTCTGACAGTGAGGATAATAAAGCGGCATCAGAAGTTACTAAAAATGTTGATTTATCTCATAATGGAACAAATCTCTGTTAGAAACTGAAGTTTCAGATAAGAAAAGTCGATTGTGTTTGTTATACTAAGCAGGAAGTATTTACAGTTCTAGATTAGTTGAGTTCAGTGTTGATTTTTATGCCCATTATTTATCATTAAAAATCTGATTTACTTTTCCTAGATCTTCCTAGCACGAGATTTGCAACATCGGGTCTTGTATTTTCAGCCAAATTAAAAAAAAAACATCCCACATTTTTTTATCAACAATTATGTAAAAGCCGTGGTAGAGTGACAAACAAATGAAGGTGAGCAAATATGAAAAGGTTTAGCGCTGCTGTGTTTCTTAGGTCACCTGCATGTGTAACTAACTGACAGCTGACTTTTCATCTTTCTAACTTGAAAACAAAAATGCCAAAATAATTTCCCAATTATAAAAAAGGGATAACAGGGTTTTATAAAATGTTTATACTGTACAATTATAGACAACGTACGATTAGCTCCAACAACCGATTCCTTTTTAACGAACAGGCAAACAAACAAGGCAGTCTACAACAATCACAACATAACCCGGACACATCATCAGTGAACAAGTCAATACTCTGTCACACGTTGTAACAAACTAAGGCTGCTTGTACAGAAACTACATGAAAGGGTTTGATCACAACACAACCAAACAATCAGTGAACAAGTCAATGCTTTGTCACACGTTGTAACAAAGGCTGCTTGTACAGAAACTACATGACAAGTTTTTGATCACAACACAACCACACAATCAGTTAACAAGTCAATGCTTTGTCACACGTTGTAACAAAGGCTGCTTGTACAGAAACTACAGGACAAGGATTTGATCACTACACAACCACACAATCAGTGAACAAGTCAATGATCTGTCACACGTTGTAACAAAGACTGCTTGTACAGAAACTACATGACAAGGGTTTGATCACTACACAACCACACATTCAGTGAACAAGTCAATGCTTTGTCACACGTTGTAACAAAGGCTGCGTGTACAGAAACTACATGACAAGGATTTGATCACTACACAACCACACAATCAGTGAACAAGTCAATGATCTGTCACACGTTGTAACAAAGACTGCTTGTACAGAAACTACATGACAAGGGTTTGATCACTACACAACCACACATTCAGTGAACAAGTCAATGCTTTGTCACACGTTGTAACAAAGGCTGCGAGTACAGAAACTACATGACAAGGATTTGATCACTACACAACCACACAATCAGTGAACAAGTCAATGATCTGTCACACGTTGTAACAAAGACTGCTTGTACAGAAACTACATGACAAGGGTTTGATCACTACACAACCACACATTCAGTGAACAAGTCAATGCTTTGTCACACGTTGTAACAAAGGCTGCGTGTACAGAAACTACATGACAAGGATTTGATCACTACACAACCACACAATCAGTGAACAAGTCAATGATCTGTCACACGTTGTAACAAAGGCTGCGTGTACAGAAACTACATGACAAGGGTTTGATCACTACACAACCACACAATCAGTGAACAAGTCAATGATCTGTCACACGTTGTAACAAAGACTGCTTGTACAGAAACTACATGACAAGGGTTTGATCACTACACAACCACACATTCAGTGAACAAGTCAATGCTTTGTCACACGTTGTAACAAAGGCTGCGTGTACCGGAAGTACATGACAAGGATTTGATCACTACACAACCACACAATCAGTGAACAAGTCAATGATCTGTCACACGTTGTAACAAAGACTGCTTGTACAGAAACTACATGACAAGGGTTTGATCACTACACAACCACACATTCAGTGAACAAGTCAATGCTTTGTCACACGTTGTAACAAAGGCTGCGTGTACAGAAACTACATACAAGGGTTTGATCACTACACAACCACACAATCAGTGAACAAGTCAATGATCTGTCACACGTTGTAACAAAGACTGCTTGTACAGAAACTACATGACAAGGGTTTGATCACTACACAACCACACATTCAGTGAACAAGTCAATGCTTTGTTACACGTTGTAACAAAGGCTGTGTGTACAGAAACTACATGACAAGGGTTTGATCACTACACAACCACACAATCAGTGAACAAGTCAATGATCTGTCACACGTTGTAACAAAGACTGCTTGTACAGAAACTACATGACAAGGGTTTGATCACTACACAACCACACATTCAGTGAACAAGTCAATGCTTTGTTACACGTTGTAACAAAGGCTGTGTGTACAGAAACTACATGACAAGGATTTGATCACTACACAACCACACAATCAGTGAACAAGTCAATGATCTGTCACACGTTGTAACAAAGACTGCTTGTACAGAAACTACATGACAAGGGTTTGATCACTACACAACCACACATTCAGTGAACAAGTCAATGCTTTGTCACACATTGTAACAAAGGCTGCGTGTACAGAAACTACATGACAAGGATTTGATCACTACACAACCACACAATCAGTGAACAAGTCAATGATCTGTCACACGTTGTAACAAAGACTGCTTGTACAGAACCTACAAGATAAGGGTTTAATCACTACACAACCACACATTCAGTGAACAAGTCAATGCTTTGTTACACGTTGTAACAAAGGCTGTGTGTACAGAAACTACATGACAAGGGTTTGATCACTACACAACCACACAATCAGTGAACAAGTCAATGCTCTGTCACACGTTGTAACAAATACTGCTTGTACAGAAACTACATGACAAGGGTTTGATCACTACACAACCACACAATCAGTGAACAAGTCAATGCTTTGTCACACGTTGGGACAAAGGCTGCGTGTACAGAAACTACATGACAAGGGTTTGATCACTACACAACCACACAATCAGTGAACAAGTCAATGATCTGTCACACGTTGTAACAAAGACTGCTTGTACAGAAACTACATGACAAGGGTTTGATCACTACACAACCACACATTCAGTGAACAAGTCAATGCTTTGTCACACGTTGTAACAAAGGCTGCGTGTACAGGAACTACATGACAAGGATTTGATCACTACACAACCACACAATCAGTGAACAAGTCAATGATCTGTAATACGTTGTAACAAAGACTGCTTGTACAGAAACTACATGACAAGGGTTTGATCACTACACAACCACACATTCAGTGAACAAGTCAATGCTTTGTCACACGTTGTAACAAAGGCTGCGTGTACAGGAACTACATGACAAGGATTTGATCACTACACAACCACACACTCAGTGAACAAGTCAATGATCTGTCACACGTTGTAACAAAGGCTGCATGTTTAGATATTACATGACAAGCCTTTGTTGAACTCACAAATTGTAGCATCGGAATGCAGAGGTTTCTGGTGGTCGAAAAACGCCAACATTACTCGTAATTCAAAATAAGTCGTCATATCGTTGATCTATGTGTCACAAATAGAAACTGGGTGTATTTTGTGACTGGGTTATGTGTTGGCCTGGAACCACACACAAGTAAGTGAAATATTGCAATTATAAGAAAACACGGATTTTACGAAATTATGTTATGAATGTCCGAAAAGTCTAAAAATAGAATGTCAATGAAAATAAAATGGCCATGTCATTTCTTAGTTCTTTGGTGAACGTAATATTAAGAGCGAAAACTTGTTTTCCACATCTGTTAAGCGAGAGTTCATTAATTTTGCAAGTTATAAAAGAAAAAAAACCCGTTCAAGCTAAGGATTTGAGTAGATAAGTGGGAAAAAAATACGTAGCCATTCGTCAGATTTGTCAGAAAATCCTTAGGATAAAGCCATGAAATGGAGTGGTCGTACACTTGGAGGCTAAAACCAATTTTTATCGTATTGCTACCACACCAGCGAATATACAAAAAAAGTTTTTTATTTTTATTATCTATTACCAACATGTCTGGGTGTTACAGGATCATTTCAATGTGTAAAAAAAATGTGGTTTTCCTTTTTCAAATAGACTGCATTATATGTTTACACACAACTTAGTTAACAATGTTATCATAACATAGAAAACTTACTTTGTTTGCTAGGTAAATATTACCGAGCGAAAGTTACAGGTATATTATGCACCCATTTATAATTCACACATGTGAAATCAGAATGTGTTTACAATCCAATATTAAATACACAATTCCTTTATACAAGGTTTACAAGCACTTCAAAAACGACATGTTCTTTTAAACGATGAAAAGTCCAAAAAGTACAACTAAAACGAGAGAAAGAGATCTAAAAGAGAAGAAGACAGAAAGACAAAGAGATAGATGTGTATTATATACCTCACGTTTAACTTAAATAAATGCTGCCTACAGTAAATTCTATATAGATTGCATAATTTCATTAATTTATGGTTCATCTATCAAAAGTGTGTTTGATATTTAGTTCTATAGGTATAAGATACATAAGTGAATACAGCTTCAATGATATAGTATTAGCTTACCGTTTCTGAAGAATATCCGTTACATAAGGGAATACAGCTTTAATGATATAGTATTAGCTTACCGTTTCTGAAGAACATCCGTTACACAAGGGAATACAGCTTTAATGATAGAGTATTAGCTTACCGTTTCTGAAGAACATCCGTTACATAAGGGAATACAGCTTTAATGATATAGTATTAGCTTACCGTTTCTGAAGAACATCCGTTACACAAGGGAATACAGCTTCAATGATATAGTATTAGCTTACCGTTTCTGAAGAACATCCGTTACATAAGGGAATACAGCTTCAATGATATAGTATTAGCTTACCGTTTCTGAAGAACATCCGTTACACAAGGGAATACAGCTTCAATGATATAGTATTAGCTTACCGTTTCTGAAGAACATCCGTTACACAAGAGAATACAGCTTCAATGATATAGTATTAGCTGACCGTTTCTGAAGAACATCCGTTACATAAGGGAATACAGCTTCAATGATATAGTATTAGCTTACCGTTTCTGAAGAACATCCGTTACACGAGAATACAGCTTCAATGATATAGTATTAGCTTACCGTTTCTGAAGAACATCCGTTACATAAGGGAATACAGCTTCAATGATATAGTATTAGCTTACCGTTTCTGAAGAACATCCGTTACATAAGTGAATATGTTATATTTCCTATTTTGCAAATTCGGAATTTCAAAATATATCTATAACATCTTTCCTATAACAAATACAGCTTCCATGATAAAGTATTAGCTTACCGTTTCTGAAGAACATCCGTTACTTAAGAATACCACTTCGTTTCTCCTTGATAACTTATATCATTAATTGTCTCTCCATACTATATAACAACCCTCTAATAATAGGTTAATACTTGACTATAAGTTTATAAACTCCAATCTATCTAAATCAATTTAAACAGATGTTTGACCGAGGGGGTATTTTTATTTGTATTTTTACATATAAAAACCTGTTAAGTTGGTAATACACTTTATATACCTATATGGAGTTATTTTCTTTCAGAACGAAAGGTCATTCTTTTTCAGAATCAACCCGGACGATATCATATTTCAATGAAATATGCTCCAAGGCATAAACTAATGACCTGTGTGAGGTCATTATTTTCCTTGATAAAAATGCAATTTATAATTTGCTTCAAAATTTTATTCATCTGATAGTTTTTTGATGCCGATTTGAAATTATTTTTTTTTAAAGTTCAATAGATGATAGGTGTAAAAGAAACCGTCATTGCCGGCATTTTAATTTAGGAAACAAATAACGTGAAGTTTTGTTAATTTATCGCTACAATAAAGAAACATTATCATATATGTGAAATGAATTTTAATGTAGACTTTCATATAATAAAGCCAGATTTAACATATTCGTGTGTAAGATTTTGAAAATCTTATTGAGTCACACTGAATAGGTTGATTGATTTTTGGTTGCTTGCTTAACGTCCAGTGGCAAATATTTCATGCATGTTCAGGACGATACACACTGAATAGATAATCATACTGTGACCTACATGTATTTATATTCGTCTTCGTGTCAGTTCTTAACTTTTTTAAATTTATGTATATCAAATGATCAGCTAATAAGATAATCTTATATTCTATTGAATAACATTAACGTAACTCATAAAAGGGTCGGATTCGGAGGGTATATAATTATATCCTGATTTTCTGTAAAATGTATTGCTATTCAAAAAAAATCTTTTCGGAATTTTTCATTCGATTCAATTAAAATTGTTAAAAAAAAATAACCACTTTTCCGCGATAGAAATGACATTACAAATAGAAAAAAAACATACCCCCTCCCCCTTTTCCATAAACAAAGTGGTACAATAAATTACTTACAATGTGTCTACGTAAGTCGGTCTTTCATTTGATCAATCCTGACACCCCCTAGGTATGTTCTACGACAAGAAAAACCTTAAAATATGCATTATCTATAACGTATATCCGTGGTTTCAAGTTTAGTACGGTGACTATTAAGGTAAATTAAAAACATTCAATAAACCAAAATACCTCACGGCTAATTTTGGTCCGATTTTGAAGATAAATATAACGTTCTTTGATTAAGGCCTATTTTAGAGTGCCAAAATGGTGCAGATCTTTTTTTAAACTATGGTCCTAAGTCCTGAAGTGGACATTTTGAACAAGTTCTCGGTGGTCCTTTATAATAAATGAGATAACAATCCAATCAAAATATTGATCTCTGATTTCGTTATACTGCATATGCGCTCATGTAGTATACTGAAACCAGAGATCTAAATTAAGCTGAGGAAAATATCTATGGTATAATGCTATGGAAATGTGGCACAAATTTATATGTATGCCTAATAGACAGATGTAAGTGATGTAAACCCCTGACTCAAACATATAAGAAATTGAAAAAAATAAATTTTATCGACGGAAATTATCGACAAAAAATATTTATATCTATTATTTAGCTATGCAATGATATATAATAACATATAAAGACATTTTTGAGAATTTTAGTAAAAATGCCATAAGGAAAAAGGAGAAATAAGGACTGTAAAAGAGAGGCGAAAGATACCAGAGGGCAATACCCACTCATAAGTCGAAAACAAACTGACAACGTCATGGCTAAAAAAAGAAAGAGACAAACAATAGTACACAAAATTCAACATGAAAAACAAAGACTGATCAACACGAACCCCAACAAAAACTGGTGGTGATCTCAGGTGCTCCGAAAGCCCTGGAATATCATATCAACTGGGAAATATATACTCCGTATACAGGCGCTGTTGGAATATACATTTTTTGTAGCTACATAGAAATGGAAAGTTCACAATTGGGAAGCTGAAATCATCTCTTTTGTCGTAAAATTTTGTTGTCAATTTCTAGATGTAAGTCAAAGATATGAGGCAGACCATACAACATAACTTATTGTGGTACAAATTGAATAGTTAAACTAGGACGAGTATCATGTCATTTGTTTGCTATAATATTGTGATTGCACACGCATGCACCTTAAAAGTACGAGATATTACTCTTGTCAAAACTAATAACTCACGTAATGTGTCAAAATCAATATGCAATATAAGACATATAACAAAGTCATTTCATACGGTTTTTCCGACAATAGGTTCATATCTATGGCAGATATTTCTTATTGAAGAATCTCATTTGATCGGGTCATTCATGGTAATACCTACTTGACAGAACATCCTAATATCGATACACATTCCTTAGCTAATTTTCTACAAGGTTTCCTTCATATTAAAAGTCGATAGGGTGAAACAATTAAGAGAAAATTAAACTAATCCAGTCACACAGAACGTGTGCATATATGAATTAACTTTTAAAAAGGATATGATTTAGGCTGAAAGTTTATCATGAATCAAAACACTTAAAATCTAGGACCACCAATGAAAATGCAGAACAGCAACCTTAAAACAGAAACTGAATATTTACAAATACATATATTTCGGGGCCTGTTAAAGTGAACTATACGGTATGAGCTTTGCTCATTGTTGAAGGCCGTACGGTGACACATAGCTGTTAATTTCTGTGTCATTTCGGTCTCTTGTTGAGAGTTGTCTCATTGGAAATCATAGCACATACTGTTTTGTTTTTATATTACCATCTAAATCAGTGGCAACATTGGTTATTGTGGTTGTAACGATGTAAAGTAAGGAACTAAAATTAAACTCATAATATCAAAGATACATTACTTGAAAAACATTTTTATCGAAAAAAGTACTATTCATTAAATTCGAGATGGTTTCAAATTAGAAATATGTTATTGGTTTAAGATGGACGGACCTGAAAGTAAAGAAAATAAATCTGAAATTCTTTCTTACCTGGTTAGAAGTGTTTATTTCTTTCCATTACTTTGTAATTATACCATTCTGTACCTGTGTAATAGATTGTGTATTGATTACATTGTCTCATTAGGTATTACAGTCGGTCATTAACACAGTTACCAAGTACATTTGTACCTTGTTTACTTTTTGTTTAAAAAAAATGATTTATTGAGAAAAATCTATCTTCAGAGAGGGAAGTAAAGTACACCATAAAGTTCCGACTATATATAATGCAAAGGTATACATTGTAAAGGGACATTCGAGAAATAAAAAAAACATAAAAACATGATATTTGTTTAATGGTTTAACGATTATAAAAGTCAAATAAGGAACCATTCAGTTTGGTTTAATTTTTGTTAAAACAAGATAATGAATAGCTGATGAATTATTCACTTGCAAGTGAATAATTCGACCTCATTCAATGAGACCTTTAATTTAATCACTTAGCTAGAGAGGCTGTTCGTCTTCAGATATTGAGAGGAAAAATCAATGCACGTGTTCGTTGTCTATATGAGAATTTAAGTCACAGCGGTGACCATGAATTTGATAGCTATTGTCATTTTAAAAGGACCCTTTCAAACCATCTATCTATAAAAAGCTCATTAATATATTTTCTTTGAAATACTCATCGGTTAAAGTTTTTTCCCAATGTATTAAGATTGATTGATTGATTTTTGATGTTTTAACGCCACTTTTAAGTATCGCTTTAGGCAATTTCGTGGTGGCCAGTTTTTATTGGTGGTGGAAGCCGGAGTGCCCGGAGAAAACCACCGACCTTCGATAGGAAATAATAGATCGATAACATGTTGTGTACACCAATTAACGACTAGAATGAAATTCAAAACAGTGTGGCTGTGGCCATTGATTGACATATTAAATTCATCCATTGACTGGGACAATTTAGGTGAACGTTTGTATGTAACGACCACTGCTCACTATGTACTTTTTAAAGACACTTAAACTATGGGGTCACCAAAGGTTCTCAACACCTTAATAAAGTAATTCGAAAAATTAATCAGAAATAACACGATGTTTTGATTTATATCAATTATATAAATCAAAACATAAAGGATATTCCTGATTAATTTTTCGAATTATTTTATAATTAAAGGCGTTAAGAAACCTTCGGTGACCCCACAGTTTAAATGTCTATCGTAGGTACGTCGTGAACAGTGGTCGTTACAGACAAACGTTCACGTAAATTGCCCCAGTCAGTTTCTCTATACCTTGTCAAAATGATGGTTTATTGAGAATAAAGATATATATGTCAGTGGATGAATTTAATGTGTCAATCAATGGCCACAACCACACTGTTTTGAATTTCATTCTATTTTTAGAAGGAGACATTTAAAGAAAAATGATAAAGTAGCAAACTCTATCATAATTATATACCAGCAATGTAGATTGATTGAAGATTTGTATAAAGATTCTGATTTAATGAAACTTTGTAAAAATGTGCATTATTCAAATCTTCAAATAGCAAGGTACTTCTTTATTACAGAAAGCATTATTCGTTCAATAATTGACAAAACTTTATCTGAAACATGAGTGCTCGTCATCGGTATTTGTGTCTATGTCTGTATTTGTATAGTTTTTTCACAGAAAAGTCGGGTATTCTTGGATGGCGTGGTTTGTTCTGTGCGGTATTATCCCTTTTTAATGTAATATTTGCATCAGCCAAAGCGAAAGATTTTAAAGCCGAAAACAGCAATGTGCTCTGTTGCACAAATGCAATTATTTTCATCAGAAGAAAAAGATTGAAATCGCAAAAATATTTTACAGATAAATGTTAAAACTTTTTGTTAACGAGAAGTCTTTGAATACTTTGTTGGTATGTTAGAGTATTTACTGTAAATGATAAAACGAGGGCGTATAAGTTTTCGTTTATGATGTACTTTTTATTTGACTTATGTCTCATACCTTACGTAAACAAGACAAAAGACTTTAAATTTCAATCCAGGTCATTTATAACTTCCATTCTCATTGTCTAGGTCATTCTAGATTTAATCATTGTGGTGTTGGTTTTATGTATATCAAGAATGAATGACAATCAAGTGGGCATGGTCCGCCTAATTCGTCTAATGTTTACCCTCAAGGCTCTGATTGTTGGTTAGAAATACATAAAAATACCATGTTCATATCAAAACCAATGTATTAAAATTATTTTAGTAATCCATGTTTGTTTGTTTTTGATGTTTTATCTCAACTTATTTTTTCTTCCAACTGCTAGATTGACATAATGTTGATGCCTCTGTTACTTTTTTATAGTAGGAAAAGAGCGAAGGTTATTGCTACAAACAGACAGTTGTTTGTTTGAGTTCACTTCTTCCTCGATCAGTTGATAAACAAAAAACAATAGAGTGTCATACAAAATACCACTTTGTGAGCTTGGGATTGTACCAGATGTGTATACTACAACTCG
The DNA here is from genome assembly GCF_963676685.1 of Mytilus edulis. Classification (NCBI taxonomy): domain Eukaryota; kingdom Metazoa; phylum Mollusca; class Bivalvia; order Mytilida; family Mytilidae; genus Mytilus; species Mytilus edulis. The sequence continues at coordinate 67,371,524 of NC_092346.1, read as the reverse complement.
ACCGACTTTGCTAAAGATGCACAACGTTTTTAGCTGATGAAGAACTGTTGCAGGTCAAGGGAAGCACTGCAACACTTCACCCATCTTGAATTATACATCATTTTCATTACAGTATGGACCATTGTAATAATCCTGAATAATTTAGTTTGTCATCTGTTATAGATAACAGTGATATTACGCTCACCGTGGGCCCAGTCTTTGAATAAAATAGTAAAGTACATGTAGGTGAACGAGAAGAAAAAAAAGGAAGTTTTAGTTTTAGTGCTAGGTATTCGTATTATTTGATGAATGCGTTTAGAACCTTTGTCGACCGCACAGTTTAAAAAGACTGGACGGAGAGTTGTCTCATTGGCACTTATACTCTATAAATCGTACGATATGACAAGTGGGCGTTACAGGCGATCATTGATTTCACCTAATCTGACCAAGTCAATTGATATCATGAGCACGTTATTAACTGGTCTTGTCCACGCTGGTTTGAAAATGATTCAAACTTTAATATGGTCATTATACTAATGGCATAAGACGATATTCAACATCAAAACCAGTCGTTTAGTCCCTAATTTTCACTGCCGTTTTTTTTTTCGACTGAAGTGCCAAATGTAACAATAGAAGTTGTATTAAGTTAACAGATTGAATGTAATAGCTGTTAGAAAAGAGTCCGGGAACCCTGTCCCAGAAAGGCTCGTCAAACTCGGTGCTACATTAGCAAAGTAAATGTTTGTTGGTCTTGTTTTGTACTCGTGGTAAATATCTGAACACTATCTAAATTCAATATTTGATTATTTTAACAATTCTTTCTTAATTCACCAGGACAGACCAAGAACAAAAAAATAATAAAGAAATTGTGAAATTTTCTTGTAACATTGCTTTAATTCCTGACGAGACAGAGCTTTTATAACAAACAGACTATTGAAAAAGTAGTAGCTATTGAATAAAAGAATAGAATGCTACAAAATGAAAAAAGTAAATATAAATAACTTCGAAGTTAAACGAAATCCAGAATGATAAAAATATATTGATTGGCACATGTGACACTGAGACAGTTACCTACCACTACAAAATACTCGAAAAGTGATAATTTAAGTTCACAAAAAAAACTTCACCCTTATTAAAATTTGAATTGATTAAGAACAAAAAGAAAATGTTAAACTAAAAAGAAGGGTCTGAATAAGGGTTCCTCCATTTCTGTATTTTTGATTTTTTAGCCATTTTCTCTATTCTTTATTTTTTCTCTCACTTTTTTCTCTATTCTTTATTTTTTCTCTCACTTTTTTCTCTATTCTTTATTTTATTTGATCCATTTTTTTTATATCCTTTATATTTTTTGCCCTTTAAAATCTATTCTGTAAACCCAAATCCACACCATCATTAAAGAAAGGCCCAGGATTAACATAACAGTTTTCAAGTCTTAGCTATACTACACGTCTAGTTATTTCTTGATGAATTGTCTTGCTGTTACAATGAATATGTAAATATTGTTTTTATTCGTGGCATCTGTCTCTCTTTCCTCGCGAGGTAATGAAGCTAAATAGTAAGCCTTGGTGTGGAATTTAATTGTTTGATTTACAAATTCTTTTTCTCATCGTCTTATCAGTGTTTATCAATACTACTGACTGCAGAATGTCTGCAATGCGGAAAGTTTTAAGTTCGTGTAAACATATCTGCAGCTTCAATAGACATATTCCTAACGAGCTAACATGGTATATAACATGTTTTCAAAACTCGATTAAACTAATTTTGTTAGAATAAATAGTTTCAAAAAAAAAAGTTAACTAATTATACTTTGTTTAATAAAATTGATTGATAATTTACTAAATACGTCAAAATTAAACTATTGAATCTGAATCTGCTTACCTTTGACTGAGTTAACTTGCGTTGATTACCAGTATCCGTTTATGAGTATTGACTCTGGATTATTGCATACACAAATACCAATATGGAATATCAATTTCTGTTTACTGTTGTCGTTCTCTCATTAAACACTGCGGGATTTTCCTATATATGTCATCAAGTTTTATTAGCCCCATCTTTGTACATGTTGACATTCAATATACGAGATGTAAATAGTTCGAAATCACAAGAAAGAAGCGATTCATTTACAATGGAAAAGTACCTTTTATAAAAAATATATCCAAAAGTAATAACTTTAAGTATGTTTACATAATCCGTGTGAATGTATGACAGCCTTGTTACTTTTCTGATGCTCTTGAAACAATAAACAATTTACAAAAGTACGTTATTTAAGCTTCATTCATTGATGAGCCGTTCTCTCTTTTCGTTAAGTAGAACATTTTAAGTGCAGAATCAAAAATGAAAAATGTGTTCGCATTGTTTTGTTTAAGATAATTGGCGGGAATGATAAACAATCGATCTTTCCTAGATCCAGATAATAGAAGATATATAGCAACGTTTCTGTTTATCAATCATTTCATTTAGATAAAACATATGTTGCATGTACAACTTTATTATTCATTTGCCGTTTTGGTTTTATCATTAAGGTATAATTCCTTTCTCACTCTGTTTACTTTTTGTGTTAAAATATCTCTCTAATCAGATCCTGGCAAAACAATTATTTATATTTTTGACCAGAAAAAATGTAAATACTTCTTTCAACTTATCAATCAAAGACATACATCTGTATTTCGGATATTCTCTTTCGATTAACCTTTATCATCATGGCAATGTCTATAAATTGCAAATATCAGCATTTCAAGAGAAAGTCAGAGCATTTATTTAACTGCACACATATAAAACATATTTTCAGATTTCCGATAGTCTGTTACGTCAAACTTTGATCTTTAAAAAGACTTTCCAGTATAATGTCAATAGCTTCCGTAGAATCGTAACCTGTTGTCAAAAATAAATTTTCAGTGAATCATATTTTCCATTAAAGAACCATTTTACTCCCTACAATGTCCGACTCAAATAAAAAAGATGAAAAAACTCAGTTTGTGTTTTTTTTTTTATGTCTCTTTAGAAAATGACATTCACGTCATTACAAGTGAAGCTGTGTCATTCAAAGTTGCGTCGTGGGAATTTGGACCACAGGCAGACGATCAATGTAAATATCCATTGCCAGACAACAGATTAAGTTCTATTCTAAGTACGATTTCTATTATCTGTGGATTTCGTTAATTGTAATTAAACGAAACGAATCACATGACACGTTCTCCGAGGTACAATTGCAAAAAGACAATTAACCGGAGTATGTTCGTTCAGAACGTATCGAAACGATGGAAATTGAGGATATTGATGAATTCTAATGCAATCTCATTCGATTAGAAACCACTGTATTCTACAAATTGTATTACATTTACAAGACATATTGCCGTGTAAGTTAATGCATAAACCGTCAAATTAATAAGACAATAATTAAATAATGAACCTAAAAACCTTATTACAAAACGAATGTTCTGTGTTCATTTGGAGTGATTTACTTCTGTTTTACTGTTTTTCTCGATCGTTTTTTTTACACAAACCTTGAAATTAGGATGTATGAAGTGTTAAAAGTTTAAGTATAGAATGGTTAGTTTAACAAATTGTAAAAGCTTTGTGAATATAAACCAGAACCCATAAATATTAAAAATAAGATTGAGAAAGGAAATTAGTATTTCATTCGTTCATTGTCGTACATGTACGTAGCTTTAATTCTTCGACAACGTCTGGTTATATTTAATACAGATATAAAAATGACCATCGAATAAACGAAAAAAAATGTGGACTTTCAATATTAAGGAAAGTTATTTAAACAGTTTTAAACCCATTACTCTTATATTTTTCTCTCCCAAATATTTGAAAGAACCTCTCTTTTATTAACCCTCATCAGTACATAAACGTTTATTTTAATACTATTTACAAATTCTGATATAAAAAAACGAAGATGTGGTATGATTTTCAATTAGACAACTTTCCAGAAGAGACTAAAGGACACAGAAATTAACAATAATAGGTCACAGTACGGCCTTCATCAATAAGCAAAGTCCACACCACAGTCAGCTGTAAAAGGCCCAGGAATGATGTTATCGCGAATGTCGTCTCAAATATTTATTTGGCTATTTCATATTTATACTATACATTAAATTTATCAAAAAAAAAATCAAACACGTTTTATTCAACACGATAAGGCCAATAGAACGTTGTAAGCTCACGTCGATCTACAATCGACGTCCTATGACACTGACGTCACAACCGTTGCCTGTGGACACAGAACTCTTATCTTCTGAAGGAACAACAGCAGCAGCTAATGGCGGGACAACAACAGGCCAAAAAACCTCTTTCTAATCTTAATTTTGTTCATAATGACGAAATTTGGTGAGTTTTTCTCAGATTTTCTAGCATTTCTACATTGTATCTTATCAATTCTCACAAACGATTTCTTTGATAATGTGAACTAATAGTACAATTCCATCATGTCGGAATGTATCACGGTTTCACAAAGTATGATTATAAGAGGAAAATGTCAAACTCACAGTTTAGTAAAGCGTATTACATAATTAACAACAGTTGTTACATAACAATCCTTTACAGCACCATTATATATATAATTACATATCAGTAGTAACATACATAGTTGTAGACGGCGTGATAATTAACAGCAGATACTGTAATGAGTTAAACATTGTTGATTTTCCCACTATAGCAGGCTATTGTGTCTTTGTATTATTTTATGGTTATAAAGCGTTCGTGATCTATGGATTAACCATGCATTATATTGGAATATTAATATATACTATACGACAAATTTACATCAAATTTACTACTGGTATATAAACAGTAAAAATGTACTGATGGGTATCCCACTTCTTTGTAACTTGGTATAAACCATCTCTACCGGAATAAACAGGAATAAATGCTTGAGACACTCGCAGAGTGTTTCGTCCTCAGTCGTGTTGTGTTGTATTCGTTAGTGTTGTTAACCATTCGTTGTTTGTTATTGTTTTTAAAGATTTTATTTTAGCATTGGTTCGTTTTTGTTGTGTTTGAGTGGAGTTGTGTTGCCCAATATAAATCTCCTTTTTAAAGTAGTTTTTACTCTTTAGACTTTAGTGTCGTCTGTTTTTCTCTTTGACTTATGGCTTTTGTATGCACATTGATATCGTTGTTCCGTTTTTAGTGTGATAAATTTTGATAGATTTATTTTAAAATTCTGAATACAATTAGTAGTCTGGGGCCGTGTCAATGAAAGTATCCTAATATATATCCTAAGATATGTCTTAGGACGTTATTTAGGATGGTCTTAGGACGTGTCTGGGACATGTCTTAGGATGTAAAACAAAGCTGTCTTAGGACAGTCCTAACTACGATGGTCCTAGGACCATCCTAAAACATTTTTTTAATTGAAAAAATATGTTGAGATTGCTATGACATAGATTTTATGGTATTTTAGTATCTATATGTATAAAGAGAGCGAGGAGGACTTTTATATGGAAAACAATAAACGCCGTTGAAAATAAAAGTTAAAGATTTAACGTTATTCTAATAAATAACGTTGTTTAATAATATGATAAAAGATATATAAATGAATTTAATACGAAAACAAAAGTAAATAGTCACGAAACTTTGTTAAAGCGATATTCGTGCTGCAATTTAAGTCGATGAACTAGTTTTGTCCTTAGGTCCACTCGATTTTATTACATGTATCGAATGAGGATTAGTTAAAAAAAAAAGTCATATTTTTCCCATTTTAAAATTAATATTGCACCGTTTTTAGTTAGTCGCAAAAATGTTGCTTTAATGCTTGTATGTTTTAGGCTTCCAAAAAGGCAGCACGAAATAATCTAATGTAATACAATTAAATCTTTAACAAAATTTTTTGTTTTAATTTAATTCTCATAACAAGTTAACTATGATAGTTTAACACATGGCAAGAGTTAAATCTCTTTGTTCTTACTGTGTTATAATCTGGATAATGCACAGCAAAGGTGTGCATTAACTACCTCAGATATACTGCACAGTTCAAATCTATTTTTACCTTTAGGGGCGGTTCCTGGATTTTAAAAGGGGCGTTATTCTATCAAATTAAAAAAAATATCACCGAGTGTAGCGAGACTAAAGACAAAATTGACGATTTTAAACTAAAACACGATACTTTGTCCAATCTAAGGGTTATAAAGACCTGTTCGCCCCCACCCCCGAATTCGCTATCTGCCTTGAAATTACGACAAAGTTGAACTTCGTACAAACATCGTAGTTTCAAAATAGGAAAACAAAAGGTTTCTCATTCCTTTTTTTTTTTTATATCTAAGCTGGAACATAAACTATTTTATTATATTTTGTGTACAACGTAAATCTAAATCAGAGTTTTAAAGTTAGAAAGATAGTTAAAACAATTTTTGGTAATTTCTGCCAAAAAAGAAATGTATCTTAGAATATCCGAATAAAAGAAATAGACTCAATGGAATTATAACGACTTTTTGGATAGTTATTCCTATAAAAGGACTATTTCTGGATCGAATTTAATGAGGATCATATTTAAGTTAGTTTCAAAACGGGGATTAGCTGGTTAGCTGGAGATCAATCAGACTTTATTTAGATGGACGTGTCTTTTTTAAATGTAAATGTTTTAAAAGAGAAATGTATTTTCTGTTTATTTAACATTTAAAATTTAGGTAATATAACATCTTCCTCGGTTCTTTTTTTCTCTAAGCATATAATTGAGGGAAAGAAATTCAAAAGCAATTAATCTAATTTAAACTCAATAACCCTTGCAGTTATTTTTCTTTTCATACACCAATTTGAAAGTACACAATTTGTCAAAGTCTTAATCGTCACCAATTAAATAAAAATTGGGAATAAATTTAACGGAAACGATAAAAATAAATACACCATTAAATCGCAATTTTAGAATGAGTCTAAATATAAATATCAAAAAAATATTAATTTTAAACTTACCAAAGTCGTATTTCCCCTACAAGAAACTTTCCTAGGATCGGTGGATTGCGGAATAACGTCCACATTTCTAAAACGTTCACGTAAATTGATTACGTCATGTGTTAAAACAGTTATTGGCCAATCAAATCGGTATATGTAATTTAATCTGCACAGCACGAGATGCCCCAATAACCCGAACTCCTACGTCGTTCGGGTTATTGGGTCATCTCGTGCTGTGCAGATTAAATGGCATATACCGACTTGCTTGGTCAATAACTATAACTTAATATTGTATATTTATTTTTAGTATTGAGTTTATGCCATATTTGTTGTTTTTATTACGTTTTAGGACATTGTAACCTTTAGAACTATCCTAAGACACCTATTTCTATGTCCTAACTTTAGGACAAAATTTAGGACATATCTTATTTTAGGAGACTTTCGTTAACCTGACTTAGGACTAAGACGTGTTCTAAGACCATCCTAAGACATGTCCTAGTCCTAGGACAGCTTCGTTGACACGGCTCCTGGATCACTGGTCTACGTTTTTTTCCACAGGAAAGACCATGTCCGACACGAATTTCTTTCACAGAGATGTAAATGGCCAGAAAAATGGGGATATCTAGTGGACGAATATAACTCTGTAAGTAACATAAAAAAATAGACGAAAAAGAGTCAGTTTGAGTCTAAATTGTATATTTTAAAAACTCTGTTTATACAACGATTTCACCATTTCAGATTATTTTAAGCTTTTTGTAGCCAACAAGTTTCTAGACATTGTGGTCATAACTATGATCTTTAATTTCGAGCACGGTTCTTGTTCTCAGACTAAGGAATATACAAATCACATGAATACTATATTTGGTGTTTCAAGCATAAATTTGTATTCCGAGTACTGGGTAAAATTTTATGACCAAGAGCTCAGCTCTTAATCAGTCAGAAGAAATAAGCTTATTTTGTTAATTAGAACCATATACTTTTTAAAAGCACAACTATTGTTGACCGAAAATTAGAAGTATTATGCGATTTGCACTGTTTCAAACCCCTAGAAAATGTAAAAACCGAGAAAAAAATATGTCGAAAACCCTAAAAAACAATTATGAAAGTAAATCATAACGCATCGCCAAGTAGAAATCAATTTGCGACATTAAAACCAGCTTTTATGTATAGACCATTCTTAAAATTCGATACATTTATCTTCTATATATAGGCCAAGTTTAAATTCGACTTTGCGGCTATTTCGGTTTAAGATTTACGTATTTAAAATCTTTCAAATTGATAATCAGCATTTATCATAACGTTTTAGTGTATACAAATTAGGAGATGTGGTGTATGAATACAAATGAAACAACTCCACACAAGAGACAAGGTGACTTAAAAGTTAACCCCTATAACGTTAGGTAGCCGTACAAAATTCATCAATAAACGTACGGCCTTCAACAGTGAGCAAATCCCATGTTTGTGATTTCATACATACCAGCGATTTACAGCAATAGAAATAAATGTTAAGTCATATAATTCAGATCCAGCTAAGTTTTCTACGTCGAAATATGTATGTTTACGGTTTTTATTCAAAGCTTCAAATTTAGGTAGACTTCTTAGTCTGTCTTTGAACTAGCTTTCAATAACAGCTAGTACTCTCAAATCAGTATTTTTATTTGTTTGTGCTGTCTATCGATCTGAAGAGTTGATCACCCTTTTCAATTTATTTTTATAAGTTAAATTAGTTCTTATGTTGTGCTGTATCAGGGAAAACGGTAGGCTACTATTTATTCTGCCATAGGCGACAATACTATTAACATAAAAACCTGGATAAAACAGTTATGTGTGGTGTTAGTACTTTATTATTCTGTTTTAAAAATTGAAGCCAAAAAGTATCATGACCAACTTCCAACGGAGCTTGTTTATGATATCCATGCCCACCGTCATTTAAACCAAATTTATGAAATTTTGAGTCTTTTCGAATAAATTCTCTAGAAAATATAGCGGTTTTCAAAATTATTACGATTGACATACTTGGGTAGGATTGCTACGGATGATTCTGACAACAAATGTGGGCATGTTATACACCATTGTAAAGATAAATCAATTTAGATTTACGATACAAGTTTTATTGGAGTTGACAGCCTAGAAAGCGACATATAACGGAATTTCGTCACCGGCTGACATTTTTCTAAAATGCAAGTTAAGTCACCTTGTGGTATATAAGAATTGTTTTCTGAGACAAGTGCCTGTGTACAAAAACATAAGATATGGAAACGTACAGAAAATAATCATCACCTGTTCTACACCTACAAATGATTAAATGATTCAGCAAACCAGCTAGGCTATCTTACTATATTTGCTATACACATTCATATGATAAAGAATGCATGGTATAGCTAAAAATAAGCAACTTTTAATTATATGAAAAAAGAACACTTAAGTAGTTTTGCAGTAATTATAAGGGAAATAATTGACTGAAATATGATGTGAAGAAATGCAGAGAAAAACATTGTGTGTAATCCACAGAATAGTTTGATACTAAAAATATAATTTGTTACTTGTGACTAATCTGTGTTTTAAAAAATATACGGTATCTTTGAACATCAACTTGAACTTTATGTTGAATATTTTAGATGACCCTTGATTTACTTGGTCCAAATTTGAAAACCAAACCATCATACATGACCAAAACAACAGCGGACCTGAAGTTACCACCTATACTACACCATCAGAAGCGAACCACGAATATTCCGGAGACAACTTCACGGTTGATTGGATGGAAGGCAGGAAATCAGAAATGCAAGCTAGAAATTTACGGAAAATATCCCAAATCCCGTGGTCAGAACGGAATACTAAATTTACTGAAGTGGCCCCAGGAGAGTCATCCATAAGAATGAAGAATAAAGAGCAAATAATTTTGGATTTAATAAATAAAATAAGGGTAAAATAGTCAAAGTGATGTTTTTATTTTTTTTTATTTTAACATTTGCGGTTGCTATGGACTTTGATGTTTTTGTCCCTTTACACAACCTTTTGTGTGAGCCATTTTTCGCGATGTGTGCATTGGTACGATATCTACGTTAGAATAAGTATTAAAAACACTGGCAGAAATGCACGACTTTAAAATCCAAAAAAAGTTAAACAAATCCTATCTTCTCGAGTTGAATTTATTCTCCTCGGAAACTGATATTACACTTTGGTGTATGAGGTTTCGATAAACTGTTTCTGATACTAGATTTTTGTTGTATCGCACAAACTCTAACCTAGAATCTACGGATGAGATAAAAAAAAAAAAACATCGACAAAAGTGGAAGACAGAAATTATATTTAAGACATCCACTTACAAGATTTACTATCATATCTGAAATTCTGCATAATCGGGAGCCTATTTTGATTTGGGGTAAATTACATCTGGTTATATTTAAATATGAGTGTAGTGTAACGTTTTGTTAAGGCGGCCGTAGCTTACAAATAATACAAGTTTTCATCAAATTCAAAAATTCTTCCAAGGAATGAAAACCTATATTTGTATATATGCAGTTGCATTACAGCACGAAAGTACTGGTTCAAAACAAACTGTAGATCATAATCCGTAATTTGTATTTTAAGTAAAAAAGTTATTAAATAAACTGTTAACACAAAGATGATCAAAGATATGTCTTCCCTGTCGGCATAAAATTCAGTCGCTGGACTGGGTTATGATCGGGAATAGTTGACAGGGCCTTCCAATGGTCGACAAACTTGAAATGAACAGTCAGTAATGTAACTTTATAGAAAATATCTTTGTCTGTAAAAAGGAGTTCATATCAATTCAACTTATATAATAAACAGAAAACTTAATATTAAAAATTGCTAATTAATTCAAAGTCACTGGAACATACCCTAGTGGCTATATCGATGCAAAATAATAGTCGACAAACAGATGTTTACTGATAGTTAAAATGCAATTTAATACAAAATATCACTGATCTTGTCAAAGCAGAAAACTCATCATTCAAAATTGCTAATTAATTCAGCCACTCGACCTAAAACTAGGTGGCAGAGCCTCGAAATACTCGTCAAACTGATAGTAATGTAACTTCATGCAGTGATCCTTCACATGCAGTACCTGTCAAGCAGAAAACGTAACATCGAAAATAGTCATAGTTTTGGGCATATTGACATTTTTGTAGATCTTGTACTGCTGGTGACTTTAGCTAAGAATTTGTATAGCTCTTAATAGTTTCTACCTATCTTTTAAGATATGGTCAAAACTAGAAAATTAACCATAAATGGTCATTTAAGAGCAATAAATGCTTTATGGAGTTTTGTGGTAATTTAGGTTGGAATAGGTAGTAGAATGGACATTCTGTCGTCAGATTTTTTACTTTCTTTAAGTTTTCAAGATATTGGACAATAAATGTATTTAACACTTATGTTTCATGTTTTCCAATGTGGCTATGTTGGTTGAAAAATAAGAGGGTAATGTGTTCATAGCACACAGCCGATTGCCCCTGCTTGCATATAACTCTAGAAAGGGACATAACTCATGAATGGTAAACGTGATGCTATCCAATTTCAAACTTGATCTGAGTTTTTTGGTTTACAAGATTCATAACATTTGGTTGATGCAAACTTAATTTAGAGAACGGAAACGAAACATTTTGCAATTTTGCCATTTGTAAAGCAGCATAACTCTTAGAATATAAAAAACAACACCACCAAAACAAACTTGATCCTTTTTAGTGGTAAATAGATCGCAATAAGCATAGTGTGTAAGTTTTATAACAGTTGGTTTAGGCAAACTTAATATTAACAATTATTTTATAAGAGAACAGAAACAAAAAATCAACAATTTTACCACACATAGAGGGGCATAACTCTTTAACAGTATAGGTGACTCCACCAAAATTCTAACTTGATCTGTGTTTTGTGTATAAGTTTCATAACATTTCATAGAGGCAAACCTAAGTTAGAGAAAGGAAATGTAAAATTCAGAAATTTTACATTTGTAAATGGGAATAAATCTATACTAGAGGCTCTAAAGTGCCTGTGTCGCTCACCTTGGTCTATGTGAATATTAAACAAAGGACACAGATGGATTCATGACAAAATTGTGTTTTGGTGATGGTGATGTGTTTGTAGATCTAACTTTACTAAACATTCTTGCTGCTTACAATTATCTCTATCTATAATGAACATGGCCCAGTAATTTCTGTCAGATTTGCTCTAAATGCTTTGGTTTTTGAGTTATAAGCCAAAAACTGCATTTTACCCCTATGTTCTATTTTTAGCCATGGCGGCCATCTTGGTTGGTTGGCCAAGTTACCGAACACATTTTTAGAACTAGATACCCTAATGATGATTGTGGCCAAGTTTGGTTTAATTTGGCCCAGTAGTTTTAGAGGAGAAAATTTTCTAAAAGATTACTAAGATTTACGAAAAATGGTTAAAAATTGACTATAATGGGCAATAAATCCTAAAGGGGTCAACTGACCATTTTGATCATGTTCACTTATTTGTAAATCTTACTTTGCTGAACATTATTGCTGTTTTCAGTTTATCTCTATCTATAAAAGATTTCAAGATAATAACCAAAAACAGCAAAATTTCCTTAAAATTCCCAATTCAGGGGCAGCAACCTAACAACGGGTTGTCCAATTCATCTGAAAGTTTCAGGGTAGATAGATCTTAACCTGATAAATAATTTTACCCCCAATGTCAGATTTGTTCGAAATGCTTTGGTTTTTGAGTTATAAGCCAAAAACTGCATTTTACCTCTATGTTCTATTTTTAGCCATGGCGGCCATCTTGGTTAGTTGGCCAGGTCACTGGACACATTTTGTAAACTAGATACCCCAATGATGATTGTGGCCAAGTTTGGTTAAATTTGGCCCAGTAGTTTATGAGGAGAAGATTTTTGTAAAAGTTAATGAAGACGGACTACGCCAAGTGATGAGAAAAGCTCACTTGGCCCTCTGGGCCAGGTGAGCTAAAAAGTATACAAGTGACACCACCAAAATTCAAACTTGATCTAGGTTCTGTGGTAATAAGCATTGTATGCAAGTTTCATAATATTTGGTAGAGACAATCTAAATTAAAAATAGTTTATGCAAGAATGCAAAAAAAATAGTTAAAACTTATAATTGGAAGCCAATAACTCCAAGAGAATTTCTACTGATTAAATTATTTGTATCTTTTACAAATTTCGAGATTACAGCAAACAAACAAAAATTGTAAAATATTGTGTTAAATTGTCATTAAAGGGTAAAACCTACCATAAAGAATTAAATGACATTATTCAACAAATAGAATCTGGTTAATAATAGATCTGATAGTTTTGACGTGTTGGCTTTTCTATATCTCTATAATACAATTACTGAGGAGTCATTAATACTCATTGGATATTAATTTCGTGGATTTCACGGGTACAGGGGAACCACAAATTCAACTGTTCAATGAAATACAAATGGTCTAAAGGAATGAATGCTGGCTTTGCCAAAACCACGAAATCAAATATCCACAAATATGCAAGTTTTCCTCAATCCACAAAAATTGGTACCCATGAAAATAAATGAATTCACAGTATTCAAAATTGACCCAAAACAGATGCTGTTCATAATTGCTTAGATTACAATGAACAAACCAAATCTTTAAGAAATATTCACATAAAATGTTGTAACATCCAGCCCAGTGATTTCAGAGACAAATTACAACAGACACCAAGTGATTCAGAGGACATTTTTGTTGGTGTGATCATTTTACCATGCATGTAACATTCTTTTTTTCTGGCAAATTGATGGCAAAAGAAAAGACGAAGAAGTAATTGCTTCCTTGTTAAAGTTGAACTTTTTAATTCTTTGTAACTTCTTATGTTTATGTTTGATAAATATTCACAGATAGTTCAAGGATTTGAATTGTGAAAACCAGTTAGACATATAAATGGAAAACCAGTTTAACTTATAACTGGTTAATAAAAAAACGTTATTAAAACGTCAGTCATCATTATACCTGTGTTGATACAGACGTATGTAACTGTTTTCATGCATATTAGTTTATCAAATTAATGAATACTGGTGAGAATATTATAGCACAGAATATGAATTTATTCTTTTCATTATAATTAAAATTGACATCAATTAGTCATTAGAATCCTACAAAACAACTTTCAAAGCATTTCAAGTTTGATAGACAGCATCTTTTAATTTTCAATTTGTATCTTTTTACAACAGCACAGAAAATATTAAAATTACATCACATAAAGATCTGATGATGATAATGATGAATTAAATTGACATACAGTGGCAAATATTACATGCATTTTAAGATGAGAACATGTTAATGTGATATATAAATGTATATATGAACTCTGCTCTGTACCAAACCTAAAGGCTGAGTCTGACGTTGCCTTATGCATATAAAATCATGTTTGTCCACACAACAATTTGTAAGATTGAAAAAGAAAGCACAGTTTATGATAAATAACAACGTTTAAATAACTATCTTGCATCAAGCTTCCCTGATATTACATTGTCATTTAAATTTAAACAGGGTGATTTTAATTAAATTTCATATCACTTGTAAGTTTTAATTTCGATAAATAAAGTTAAATCTGTTGTTCATCAATTGATATGACATGCTGTATGGAAGAGCACAAGTACTACAGTCAGGAGTAATGGCTCTGTCTTAAGCTTCCTTTTTGTTGATTGTTGCATCTTCAATGTGTTTTATGTTACATCATCATCATCTTCACTTGTTTCATTGTCACTTTCTTCGTACACTGCTACTTTCTGTCTATTAGTATTCACCACAAGATCTCCGACATCTTCATCAGAACTGTCACTAGGTGGCAGCATATCATCTGGTATCATCTGATCCTTTTCTGTGTTTGTTGTTTCCATGAAAGCGTCAGGCCTATCAGAACAAGAAGTCAATTATTTAAAAATCTTAGCAAGTGCGGGTACCACAGTCTAGCCAACTAATTCCATCAATACATAATATATGGATTACTACATATATCTATACATTATTGGAGTAAGGTCACAGTAACTTTTGCTTCAAATTTTAGTAAATTATGTCAATAGTCTTACAGAAAGTAAGTACGGGTAACTCTGAAAAGATTTAAGACAGTTTAGTATGTTTTTCAAATGTTTTCTAATTAAGTTCATCTAAGCTGATGTTGTTAGCATGAGAGAAACCTTTAATAATGTCTTTTCTTCTGTAGCCCTGGTTTTTAGGTGAAATGAGTAGAGGTAGCATTCAATTCTGATGAAAAATTTATGTTAAGGCTTCTGATTGTTTCTGCCTAGCTTTATTCCAAGACTTTGTTTGGCCTGTTTAAATTTTCCAACCAGTTTATCTGGTCTGAATTATTCGATGTGTGCAGAGAAAAAGTAATATTTATGAAAAAAAACACACTTTCTTCACAAATCTGCAATTAAACAAGTCTGTGGGGAAATATGTGGGTTTTATTTCTATTAAACTTTTTGTGTTGCAAAATGTAAAGGATAATTACATTATTTTGATTTTTCTAACTGCATGAATTAAAAAAAGATTCAACTTTTATTAAATATGAAACAAACAATATTTCAAGAGAAGCAACTTTCCAACTACATTTTGTTTATTGTAGATTTTTCCTGATTTCACAACTTTTGAAATCATAAAAATTGTCACTTTTATTAAAGATAATAATTCAAGAGAAACAATTCCCTGATAACATGTTTTTCAAATTGTTATAAAAACACAAAGGTTTAATTGTTTATTTAATATTTTTATCTAAATTAACATTTCGCCTTAGTTCAATTCCCATCTGGCCTTAGTATTTTTTTACCTTTTTTACCAGGAATTTACAGCTAAGGCGAAATGAGAACACACCAACTGTACCCTTGTATAAGAGAAAAAATTGTGATAACAAAATTGTCAATTTTTTGTGACCTGTTTTATTTCAACCATTAAACTGTTGAATATGATTTTAATAGCATATGATGGCGAAAAACAATTTCTTAGCTTGAAAAGTCAAAACAAACAGGACAATGATCTGACAATCCCTTTTAGTGTTTTGTGTGTTGAGCTATTTTTTGCTCTGACTGGCAACTGTATATCTGTATAATAATCATTTTCTGAGACATAGATGGAATGTGCAACAGAACACACAAATTTTACCCAATGGGATTCTCTTATAGTCCCCTTAATTGTTTTAAGCAAAATTCTTAAGTTTTTATAAAATTTTTACCATTTCCCTTCTTCTTTAATATATTTGATCTGGTCCTTGTAAAGGATTCTTGAAATTTCTGCCTTAACTCTATCTCCTTCTTCTATTGGTTCTATGAAAACAAAATCTCCTGGAAATAACGAAATGTATGATGAAATTTGTTCTAATAAATGGATAACTAGGTTATATTTAAAAGCTGATTTAGGAGATAAATACTTTGTATTTCAATATTGGTGTACATGTATAAAAAAAGGTCTTATTATTTCGGCTTTACTTGACCTGTGATTTTTTTACTTTTTATAAAAGAAATCTCATTCCAATAAATCCTCAAATTTAAAATGGTTCCTCCCTTAGTTACAGGCAGGTACATATAACACAATTTTACCCCCTCAAAATATATCATGGATTCCAATCATTATTATTAATTGCATTATTATTTGAATAGAGATCAATATGAAAACATTTAACACTATTTTACAATAATCTTTTGGAATCAAATCTTCTCTTCATTTAAGAGACGGTAAATCAGAACTTAGTTTGACAAAAAAATAAATGAAGGTTGGAAATCATCAGGAAATTAATGTAAGCAAATTTGAGTTATCGCCCTTTGTCCTCAAATGAAAAAAGTTATCTAGGGATAAAATGATGTTGGTATAATTCTGCATGCCTTATAAATCTCTCTATTAACAGCAATACAATACTACACTGAGTAATTGCAAGTGATGTAAATAACTCTAACAGATCCAACGTAACCCCACAAGTCCAAAATAAATGGTTATTTATTAAATTTTATACTATTAATTCTATATTAGGAGATGCATATCCTATCAGAATAATCATCATGTAATTATTCTAAACTAAAACAAAAACAAAAAGAGATTCTTGATGTATCTTTGAGTGATTCAGAAGATTAACAAAATAATACCAATTATAGTAGAATGAAAAAAACTAACAAAATTAAATAATACCAATTATAGCAGAATGAAAAAAAACTTGTATTTATGATTTGATTTCAATGATTTGTAAAAATCTCTATATACTCGGTAAGCCTTTAGAAAATCTCTATATACCCAGTAAACCTTCAGAAAATTTCTATATACCCTGTAAGCATTCAGAAAACCTCTATATACCAGGTAAACCTTCAGAAAATCTCTATATACCCAGTAAGCCTTCAGAAATCTCTATATACCTGGTAAGCCTTCAGAAATCTCTATACCCGGTAAGCCTTCAGAAAATCTCTATATACCCAGTAAGCCTTCAGAAATCTCTCTATACGCGGTAAGCCTTCAGAAATCTCTATACCCGGTAAGCCTTCAGAAATCTCTATATACCCGGTAAGCCTTCAGAAATCTCTATATACCTGGTAAGCCTTCAGAAAATCTCTTTACACCCAGTAAGCCTTCAGAAATCTCTATATACCAGGTAAGCCTTCAGAAATCTCTATATACCCGGTAAGTCTTCAGAAATCTTTATATACCTGGTAAGCCTTCAGAAATCTCTATATACCTGGTAAGCCTTCAGAAAATCTCTATACACCCAGTAAGTCTTCAGAAATCTCTATATACCCGGTAAGCCTTCAGAAAATCTCTATATATACCCAGTAAGCCTTCAGAAAATCTATATATACTCAGTAAGCCTTCAGAAAATCTCTATATACTCGGTAAGCCTTCAGAAATCTCTATATACCCGGTAAACCTTCAGAAAATCTCTATATACCCGGTAAGCCTTCAGAAAATCTCTATATACCCTGTAAGCCTTCAGAAAATCTCTATATACCCGGTAAGACTTCAGAAAATCTCTATATATACCTGGTAAGCCTTCAGAAAATCTATATATACCCAGTAAGCCTTCAGAAAATCTCTATATACCCGGTAAACCTTCAGAAAATCTCTGTATACCCGGTAAGACTTCAGAAAATCTCTATATATACCTGGTAAGCCTTCAGAAAATCTCTATATACCCAGTAAGCCTTCAGAAAATCTCTCTATACCCAGTAAGCCTTCAGAAAATCTCTATATACCCGGTAAACCTTCAGAAAATCTCTGTATACCCGGTAAGCCTTCAGAAAAAATCTCTCTATACCCAGTAAGCCTTCAGAAAATCTCTATATACCCGGTAAGCCTTCAGAAATCTCTATATACCCGGTAAGCCTTCAGAAAATCTCTATATACCTGCACTGTGTCTAAACCACACCGGCAAAATTTGCTCGGACTCGATGGTATCTAACATCCGGCACAATGACGGAACACCAATAGACAAAAGAAAGGTAGGTTTCTCCTTATTTTTTTATTTTTTTTATGATATCGAAAAATATATATACATATACAACTATTTTCTATTGTGAGATGCAATATTTTCTACAACCGTTCTATATTAACGGAGAAATAAGTCAAAATGCATGTCAAAATGACGAATTGAGTGAACCTTGCCTCGAAATTGTTTAATTTCTCGTTAAATTGTTCACATTGTACGGAAAGAAAGGTAGGGGAAGATAGATATTGACACGGAGACTGCAAATTTAGTTATTATGAGCATCTCAATAATTGTATTTCTGTGTATGGAACAAAAGAAAAGGGTCATGTCAAATTAAAATAAACCGGTTTCGTCAATGTTGTTACTACACAATCACCCATTTTCGTCTATATATATCACCCGTTTTTTTTTGTTTTTTTTTTAACAAACAATTTATGAAAAGAAACTTTGGCACGGATCTGAACATTGTCTTTCGAGAATTTAAATATATATTTATTGTAAAGTAAACTTGGCGTGTTAAAATCTATTGTAAACGGGCACTTTTGGACATATTTAATTATGATAATACACATTTTCCTAATGAAAGGCGTATCCCTTATTTCACTTAACTTCAAACTAATTTTAAATGGAATACAAATACTGAATAGCAAACACAGGTATCTAATTATTTTGTAACATTATTATATTTTCTTTGTTTATAATAGTAGTATGTAAAGATGAAAATAAAAGGATGTGTTTTGATTGTGCCATAATTTTAATTTACTATACTATATTATATACACTTAGTTTACAATATTTACTATCAATTATTAATACATTTATGCATTCAATCATTGACGAACAGTCCCAAACCGACTATAGTCTATACTGTTCTGCACAAATTAATCATGCATGCAGTCCTGCCAGATTTTCTGGTACTATATATACTGTGTTACTTGCGCACTAAAGCGATTATTTTTACAGTTCAAATTCATTTTTTGTACAGTTCAAATTCAATTGAAACTTCAAGATAACTTTCGAAAACAATATCTGACAGTTTTGTATTTTCAATGTGAATAAAAGTTGGTTTGCAAAACATGACCGTCATTTATATCTAGGTCTTATTAAGAAGAAGTGACGGTAACCACTTAAACATTGACAATGAGACAACTTTCTTTTAGACACAAAAATTATGTTGAATTAATCAAGTTTAGGTCAGCGTATGCCTTAAACAATGAGAAAAACACACAAACTGCATGAAAGCAAGCTATAACAGGACCCTAATTTATAAATGTAAAACAATTCAAACAAGAAAACTACCTGCCTATTTTATGTTCAAAACGCATATGGTATAAAGCAACCAAAGACAACCATGGAATTACAAACGTGTGATTCGGGAATGGACTGAGTCAAAGTGTTGTCGCTGACACAAACAGTACAACAAAAAGTACAAATAATAAAAAATGATGAAAAAACCTTAACTCGTCCGATGACAGAGCCTGTATAGTAAATGCACGATGTGTACCAAAACTTGTATAGTTTAAATTATCCCTTAAATATAATAAATATACATGTATTCGCAGTTTACTATGAAGTCCCGACTATCACTGAACTAGTATAAATATTTATTAAGGGGCCAGCTAAAGGACGCCACCGGATGCAGGAGTTTCTCTCTTCATTGAAGACCCATTGTGGCCTTCGGCTGTTTTCTGCTCTATGGTCGGGTTGTTGTCGTTTGGAATTTGTATGAACTTTTCATGTTGATAGACATTTTTAAATAATACGTCCACTTTGAAATAAACTGAATCCGTCTGTCCGTATATATTGTCAAAATATATTGACCAACGTCAGTGTATGATCATCATAACACAACGGCGACAATACAGACTCGTTTTTTTTAGTAATGTTAACAAAATAATTATTATTGAATTTTGTCGATGACCTGTGACTATTATACTATTATACTAGTTTTTACATATATAACAGTATAGTTACAATAAGGGATAAAAAAAATATTTTAATGCATGGTAGTTGTAATCCTACATTCATTTTCCATGTTGATTATGCATGCATATACAGTTGTCTTATTATCAACGTTTATCCTAAAAGAAGATTTATTTTTAACGATTGTAGAAAAGATTACACACACAGAATGATTAGATTACTTATAAAGGTGTCCATCCTTTTGTGCGAGAAAATCACATATCAATTGTGTGTTTCGATTTTTAAGACCGTAAACTTTAATTTCAAGTTTAAACATGTTCAACATATTTTCCTATAACTCATATAGAAAACGCATATTTAGAGAGCTTTAATCTCAATATGCTGTTAAAAAATTTCGGAATGCAAAGTAAATTAAAATATTTGTGTTCTATAAGAGTAGGAATTCAAGTTTTTGCTTATTATTTTTTTGAATCTCAGACTCATATAAATAATAAGCCGTTGTCCGGTGAACGAATTTGTTTTCCAACGACCCACAAAACTCCTTTTGAACGCTGAAGTTAAATAATCAATTATAATGTAATGCGATTATGATTTTTTTTATTTGACCAAACCGGGTTATGCATTTTGAAATCTATGACGAAACCGGGTTGTATACATTGACGAAACCGGCCAGTTCCATTTTGACATGACGCATTTCTTTCGTTCCATACACAGAAATACAATTATGGAGATGCTCATAATAACTAAATTTGCAATCTCCGTGTCAATATTTATCTTCCCGTACCTTTCTTTCCGTACAATGTGAACAATTTAACGAGATATTAAACAATTTCGAGGCAAGGTTCACTCAATTCGTCATTTTGACATGCATTTTGACTTATTTCTCCGTTAATATAGAACGGTTGTAGAAAATATTGCATCTCACAATAGAAAATAGTTGTATATGTATATATATTCTTCGATATCATAAAAAAAATAAAAAAAAAATAAGGAGAAACCTACCTTTCTTTTGTCTATTGGTGTTCCGTCATTGTGCCGGATGTTAGATACCATCGAGTCCGAGCAAATTTTGCCGGTGTGGTTTAGACACAGTGACCTGGTAAGCCTTCAGAAAATCTCTATATACCCGGTAAGCCTTCAGAAAATCTCTATATACCCCGTAAGCCTTAAGAAAATCTCTATATACCCTGTAAGCCTTCAGAAAATGTGAACTTCCATTAACCTTTGCATTAGTGCTATACATGTTCTTATACAACGTACACAAGATCCACAAAAATTGGGTATCCAACCCATAATAAAGAATCTTGTTTATGTCATTTCAACATGATATCAAACTATGTGCTATTACCTCTTTTTATCCAGACATTTTTCCTGAATCGAGTTGGCATACTAACAAGGAATGTTCGGTTATCAGCTGTCAGTATTTCGTGGAGATTGTTACCTTTTCCTGCTACAACCTATAATAAAATATACCTAAAGCATTGATCAACTACATTTCAAATTTGGTCACACCATTCAAGCTTGTAACTGTCTGAATTTGGATTATGATCAAATTTTTGACATAATATAGATTTTTGACACAAAATAAATGTGGTCAAAGATCTTACAAATATATATTGTGCAATACTGTGCAATTGAAGATTTCCTCTTGAAACTTTTCAAAAATCAAAATTTGATTTTTTTTGTAAAAAAATGAATCCCTTAAAAAAATTATACAAAAAATCCCCCTCCCCCAACTTATTGAAACCATTCTTGGAGTAATAACCCCAACACTTATTTCCAGCCTTTCCTTTGTAGTATGGAACCTTGTAGTACCATTTCAGAGAGATCCATACACTTAAACACAAGTTATTGTCTGGAAACTAGAAACATGCTTCTTGTTGGCCCTTTTTTGGCCCCTTATTCCTACATGTTTTTGGTAATTAACCCAAACTAAATCCCAGCCTCCCCTTTGTTATTTGGAACATTGTAGTACAATAACAATTTCAGAGAGTTACATACAATTACACACAAGTTATTGTCTGGAAACTAGAAAAATGCTTGTTTTTGGCCCTTAATTTGGAAACTGTTGGTCCCATAACCCCAATAATGAATCCCAACCTTCTACTTGTGGTATTAAACTTGTGGGACAATTTCAGAGCAATTGAAATACTTATACACAAGTTATCATCCTGAAACTAGAATAAATTGCTTCGCCAAGCGCAGCTGGATACGACCCCAGACAAAAATGGACACAATATTAGCCCTTGACACAGGTCTGAATTTGGATTGTAATTAAATATTTGACACATAATAGGTTTCTGACACAGAATTACTATAGTCAAAGAACTAAGAATTGGTTATACGATTAAGATATATATATTTTTTGCTTTTGTGCAATTCACTATGCTGTTGTAAATTGACCCCCCCCCCCCAAAAAAAAAGTTAACCTCCCCTTTTTTGCTTTGGGCAATACACTATGCTGTTGCAAGTTGACCCCCTCCCCAACCTAACCCCCCAAAAAAATGTTTACCCCTTTTTTTGCTTTTATGCAATACAATATGCTGTTGCCCTTTTTTTGTTGCAGGTTACAAGAGCGCAATTATTTGTTTACATTTTACAGGCAAGTTTTTTACCCCAACATGGTACTCAGAATAGAATCCTATACAGCTTCTGATTGGTTGATACAGGATTGGAATTACATTTAATAGAAAGCTTATCCAATTAGGTTTAAAAATTGCCGAAAATCATATTCATATTTTACGACGTATAGAAAATATTTTCAATTTCTGCACGTCGGAGCCATTAAAAATATGCCTTTTCCATTAAGCTAAAAAAGTAGACGATCTTTTTCAACTGCATTTTTAGTCAATTTGAGCTGCTTGACCCTATATTTTTTTTAGTTGTAATGCAACACTGGCATTTCTAGTAACAGGAACTGCCACCCGTTTTTCCCTAGTTTGTGTAGTCTTCGAGAAAAAAAATACGGAACACTAGTGGTACCCTATGGAAAATGCATTACGAAAATTGCGCTCTTATAACCTGCAAATACATTTTGTAGTTCAAAAACTGACATTTCTTTGTACATAATTTACAAGTAGGGTAAGGGAGGTAAATCCAAACAAACACAACATTGTATTTTAAATGTATTTGAGTTACCTCCCTTACACTGCTTTTAAATTGTGTTACTTGTCCATTAACCAGAAAAACCTAGTTCCCCCCTTTTTTGCCCCTAATTCCTTAATGGTTTGAGCCATAAACCCCCTAAAGTTGATCTGAACCATCCCTTTGTGGTATGGAAACTTGTGGTATAATTTCAGAGACACTTATACACTTAAACACAAGTTATTGTCTGGAAACTACAAAAATGCTTATTTGGGTCCCTTTTTTTACAACCTTCCTTTAGTGGTATTGAACCCTCTGGTAAAAAATTATAGAGATCCATTTAATTAAACTAAAGTAATTGTCCGAACACTAAATGCGTCTAAGACGACGAAGCAGACAACATGATAGCATTATACAACGCAAATTTTTTTTTTCAGTCGTATAAATATGCTTTTTTGGCCCCTAATTCCTAAATGGTTGGGACCATCACCCAAAATCAATCCCAATCTTCCCTTTGTGGTATTGAACCTTCTGAAAAAATTTCATAAAGATCTATTCACTAAAACTTAAGTTATTGTCTTGAAACCAATGTGTCTTCGGACGACGATGAGGCAGACAACAACATCATACCATTATAGGATCAAAAAAATTTAAATTAGATATTTGCTTTATCTGCATTTAAAAGTAATTTCTAAAATAAATTGAACAGCTAATCACCTCAAGAATAAACATCCTTTCTTAATAACAAAGCCATTATAAGAGAGGAAATTAAAATATGATATGATTTTGTAAAAATCTTGGAAGAAACCCCCACTCCCCTTCATTTTTTTTGAAATTTTGAAGATTTGAAGATTATTGTGTTTTCTGGAAAAACTTAAACATGTTATTGTCTTGAAACTAGCAAAATGCCTGTTTTTGGCCCCTTTTCCAACTAATTCCTGAACGTTTGGGGGCAATTAACCCCAAAATTATTCCCTGCATTCCCTTTGCGATATGGAATCTTGTGGTACTATGTAAGAGGGATCCATAAACTAACACACAAATTATTGTCCAGAAACTACAAAAAAGCTAGTTTTTGGCCCCTTTTTGGTCCTTAATACCTAAACTGCTGGCACTATAACCCCCAAAATGAATCCAAACCTTCTACTTGTGGTATTAAACATTGTGGTACAATTTCAGAGCCTCAGCCATTGAAATACATATACACAAGTTAATATACTGAAAATAGAAAAATGCTTGTTTTGGCCCCTAATTCCAAAACAGTTGGGACAATTATCCCCAAAATCAATCCCAACCTTTCTTTAGTGGTATTGAACCTTCTTATTAAATTTCATAGAGATCCATTCACATAAACTAAAGTTATTGGCAGGACACCAAATGTGTCTTCGGACAACGCAAACGACAATGACAGCATCCTACCATTATACAATCCAAAAAAAATATTTGCGGCCGTATAAAAATAAGGAGTTGAGGTAAAATTGCCAATGAATCAAATATCTACCAAAGTTTAAGCAAGTGGATGTAAGCAACAATCAAGATTATAAGCAAAAGTATGGCCTCATCAATGGGAAAAATCTGTACCGTATTTTAGGCTTTAAAAGAACCAAAAATGCAAAATATGAAACAATTTATTTGAGAAAACTATCAGCCTAATTTACATGTATTACATGTAGTACATGTAGTTAACTTGTAATACATGGTTAGTGTAGATTTTGTATAAGTTTCAAAATATCCTTCAGTTTGTGCATAATTATTCTTAAAGGTAAGTATAGGTGACAAGGTGTATACGTTTCACAACATTTGGTTGAGTCAAACTAAAGTAAGAGAACCAAAATCACATTACATGTATGGGATGTACTGACGGACATTTCTGTGTCATTGGTCTCTTGTGGAGAATTGCCTCATTGGCAATCATACCATATCTTCTTTTTTAATTTTTTTTTTATAAAATAATCAGGACTCTTAGACTAAAACTGTATAATTTATACATGTGAACATTAAAAATTGACCATACCTTAACAATCTGTTGGTTTTCTTCAGGAAGGACATATTCATCTAGTACTTCTTTAGTTACATGCTTTCTTTTTGTTGCTTTTGACATGTTATTCCATTAATCTATATGTATTTAGAAATTAGGTCAAAGGTTACTGAAAATAGAAAAAGAAATGGAACAACATTATTTCAACTACATTTGTACCCTAAAACTTCTTTAAAATTTCATCCTAAAACAAAATGTACATGTAGTTATATCAGGGAACAGTATATATTTTGATGAAAAGTGACTTATATTGGTTTATGAAATTCGCAATTGCTGCCAGGGATGGGGTAATCGTAATCTGTAATCGTAATCGATGGTAATTGAATTTGATAACATTTTTTTTCTAGTAATCGACAGTAATCTGTAATCGAAGACATTTTCGATTACATGTAATTGTAATTTAATCGATTACAGCAAAAATTATGATGTAATCATTGATTACTTTTCGATTACATTTGATTACTTTAGTAATATAGTTTGATGAAATATAATCTATTTTAAATGAAAATATGTATGTATTCATCACTTTATAGTACAGATTAAATAGAAAGTATTAATAAGACTTCAGAGTCTATCAAATGCCTTATTTGTATCTATTGTCTCAAGCTGCGTTATGATCAACCAGATCTCCTACCAAATTTTACTGTATATCCAGCTTTTGAAACAATTGACTTTGCTGTCTTCAATGCTTGTCAATAATTTAAAGACCTTTTATTTTGAAATTAGAAAAAAGATTAAAATGAGAAATAAGTCTTATGTTAAGTTCTGTTCTACATTGACATTGAAGCGTAATTTTCAATAAGAGTTGGAATTTTAGCTAGAATAGATAAACAGTTGATTCGTCATAATATTATGATATAAAATGTTAGAAAGTATACAAAATTCTTTTGACAATTTAACAAAAGTTATGCATTCAAATTCTTGTTTAGAAATTGATACATGTATCCCATTTTGGCACTAAAAAAATATATTGTTTATAATTTTGAATAGAGCATAAAAAATTCGCAACAAACTTTTTGTCTTTACGAATCAGATGATCAATGGCTTCCAATCAATGAGATGCCCACTTTTTTTTTATTTCAATTATGTCTAATTAAGAAGAGATTTCATTATACTGCCCCAGGTTATAAAATGTACTCCATTGGCAGTTTTATAACCTGTTATTAGGGAGGTTATCCAAACAATAGGATTAATGCATGTATGTATTAATTATAAATTTACATCTTTGAAGTCTCGGTTATTGTATAGAAATGTATATACTATGAAAATTAGAGCGAGGGGCTTTGCCCCAAGCTCTTATTTTCATAGTATATACCTTTCTATACAATATCCAATTTAGCACATATTTACAACTTGAGTAATCCTGTAATTAGTCTATTGATATGTTTTGGCTGACTGGATGTAGCTCATTTACGTAGTTTTGTAAATCTACTCACTATAATATCATTGTAAAAATGGGATTTCAAAAGGCTCTTGACTTTAGAATGTAAAGAAGGTAGCTGCTGGTGTAAGTATGCTTATTGATATGAACGAAGCGTTGTTTTACTATACATGTACTTATTAACATGGTTAGATGACAAAATGAATTGACCAAGAGCAGACAATTCTTAAATTGCAGTGAAAGCTTTACATTCTTGAAAACATTTTTTTTATTTCACATAAAACCTTAAACTATCACAAACAGTTGGATCCCCCTCCAACATCTTTGGTTGAAACACCTTTTAAAAATGGCTGGATCTGCCCCTGGTATGCACCCATAGGTAGTCTAGTGGATAGTTTATATGCATGAAATATTTGTCACTGGACATTAGGCAACCAATTATCGACCAATTTATGACTAAATATGTCAAATTGCTTAATTAATAATGTCCCTTCAAAAGATTCATGGTTGACTCTTTTTGTGTACAAAGTAATTGCATGGAAGATAAAGGATTACACATTTTAGATTGAGTTGTACTTTAATCAAGGTATAAAGCACCATTATTATTACTCTTTATTTAAATGAAAGAAACTTTTTTAATTGTCAAAACAAAATTTAGATCAAAAGATTGATTAGTAGGATGTTAAAAATATGTTTGAAAACTAATTACAAACTATTTAGTTAAATTTGGAACACATCATTTATTTCAAAATAGCCAGTAGCAATTTTTGTTCTAATATCTTGATTACAATACAATGAAATCTTACTCTTGTGGTCATTCATGCGTAGTTACTTAGTACACGGAAAAAGTATGTACTATGAAAATTAGAAGGCAATTCAAGCAATTTGATTGGACGAGAAGTTGTAAGTATGTGCTAAATTAGCTGAACTAGTTTTAAATTATTCTACTTTTTAAAAAATTTTCAGAGGAAACTTCCAACATGTCTCGGTTATTGTATAGAAAGGTATATACTATGAAAATTAGAGCGAGGGGCTTTGCCCCAAGCTCTTATTTTCTTGGTATATACCTTTCTATACAATATCCAATTTAGCACATATTTACAACTTGAGTAATCCTGTAATAAGTCTATTGATATGTTTTGGCTGACTGGATGTAGCTCATTTACGTAGTTTTGTAAATCTACTCACTATAATATCATTGTAAAAATGGGATTTCAAAAGGCCCTTGACTTTAGAATGTAAAGAAGGTAGCTGCTGGTGTAAGTATGTTTATTGATATGAACGAAGCGTTGTTTTACTATACATGTACTTATTTACATGGTAAGATGACAAAATGAATTGACCAAGAGCAGACAATTCTTAAATTGCAGTGAAAGCTTTACATTCTTGAAAATATTTTTTTAATTTCACATAAAACCTAAAACTAGCTTTTGAATGAGTACAAACAGTTGGATCCCCCTCCCACATCTTTGGTTGAAACACCTTTTAAAAATGGCTGGATCTGCCCCTGGTATGTACCCATAGCTAGTCTAGTAGATAGTTTATATGCATGAAATATTTGTCACTGGACATTAGGCAACCAATTATCGACCAATTTATGACTAAATATATCAAATTGCTTTATTAATAATTTCCCTTCAAAAGATTCATGGTTGACTCTTTTTGTGTACAAAGTAATTGCATGGAAGATAAAGGATTACACATTTTAGATTGAGTTGTACTTTAATCAAGGTATAAGGCACCATTATTATTACTCTTTATTTAAATGAAAGAAACTTTTTTAATTGTCAAAACAAAATTTAGATCAAAAGATTGCTTAGTAGGATGTTAAAAATCTGTTTGAAAACTAATTACAAACTATTTAGTTAAATTTGGAACACATCATTTATTTCAAAATAGCCAGTAGCAATTTTTATTCTAATATCTTGATTACAATACAATGAAATCTTACCCTTGTGGTCATTCATGCGTAGTTACTTAGTACATGGAAAAAGTATGTACTATGAAAATTAGAAGGCAAATTCAAGCAATTTGATTGGACGAGAAGTTGTAAGTATGTGCTTATGTAATGAACTATATATACAAATAAAGTTAAAAATTAGTAAATACAAAATACCTAACTTATATTAAGTCAGTATAACAGTAAAAATTTGAAAAAACATGGAGAAAATAGCCTGAAATATAAAGAAGTGACTGAAGCCATATGCATGTGATGTCATTGCAAGAACTATATCACCACTCACTTATGTTGAAACCAAAATTTCAAGAATTTTTGAATATTTCGGATCCTCAGTAAGAGCTTCCATCTAGAAACATGAGAAAACAACTGTAAACTTAAAATTTGAAAACGATGCTTGAAATGCTGTTTTTATAAAGTTCTAAATTTCCACTATACATACGTTAAACAAAATATTTATATTTAACTTTCTTTATTATTCTTTTGTAATTTTGTAGCATGTAATTGACAGCACTTAATAAAAAAGTAATGTGATTACTTTTAATAAAGTAATCGATTGCAATCGATTACATACAAAAATCAGAGTAATCAATTATTAATCAAATACACAAAAGTCCTCAAAGTATTAGATTACATTTGTCAGTAATCGTGCCCATCCATGATTGCTGATGAGAATGCCATCGTTGCCATTTTTTTTATCATCTCATTTGCATTCTGTACTCTTCTGTGATGAAATGATGAATGGGATCATTATGACAAATTTGAAATGATTTTGACATGAAATATGGTTGTGGGCCAGGATTTCAGTGTGTTTTTGAAATCCCAGCTCACAGGCACTTGTTTCTATCCACTGGGAGGTGGACTATCCATATAACTAGATGGTTAGTCGACCTTCCAATGGATAGAAACAAGTGCCTGTGTCCCAGCTGCACATCTGTACCCAAAAAAAAACATGTTGAGACCCCACACCCCTGCCGTGTATTTAACACACTTTATCAAGCTTCCCTACGCCTATATCACCCTGCTCTGTCGGTTCATAATTCTGGTATCAAGGCTTCTAAACGAGACCAGGCATTATCAGTGACGTCACAATGCATGAGGAGACGTTATTAAGCTTGCTTTCGTCAAGCGTAAAACTGTCTTAGGAAGAGGGAAAAGATCAGTATTCATGTAATAGAACATTAAAAAGATAATCGGTTTTTCTTCTAATAGATATCGTAAAATATCAGCCGCTCAACATAATGTGAAACTTTTAAGGTTCACATTGTGGTTAGCGGCTGATATTTTACGATATTAATGTGTAGAAAATCAGATAATCTATACATATAGGTACAGATTTAATGTGAACATCAAGTCCTGTCGCTATATATGTACCTGGTTAACCGTTATAATTGACAAGCATGACAAGCATGCATTACTTTTTGAATCTTCTCTTCTTCTTTATATACAGAAAAACATCAACTGGTTGATGATTACTTTCTGGCGCATGCCTGGTTTAACAATATTGTAAATGATTAAAAATATATTTTTGATTTTGTAATAATTTTTCAATTTTTATATAATATAAATGTATATGTAAGTAATATTTTTCAATTTTTATTTTAATTTTTAATTTTTGGTATAAGATAAAAACAAGATACATTAAACATGTAGGTGTTTGTAAGTGTCAAGGAGCATCTCTCTAGCGAGTTTCTCCTTGAAGTACTCAGTAGTGGTGCTGCAGGCTATTGGTTCAGGTAATTTGTTCCAGTCTTTTATAGTTTGGCAGAAAAATGAAAATTTGTAACTGTCTTTGCTGCATCGAATTTGTCGGTATGTTTGTTCGTTGCTAGACCTGGTGTTTGATTGGCTTTGAACTAATATGTCAGTATGTGGTATTGCAATTTTGTTGTTTGTTATTCTATGGAACATATTTAGTCTGCTTTTGAGTCTCCTTTCTTGTAATGTTGGCCAGTGAAGTGTGTTAATCATGTATGTTACACTTTCAGTATATTTGTAGTTTGAGCATACATATCTCGCTGCACATCTTTGGACTTTTTCTATGGAGTTAATGTTCTCTGTTGTGTAAGGGTCCTGTAGTTGGTGATCGCAATACTGGTATACCAGTATTGTCCACAATACTGGTATAAAAATTTTGAACCAGTATTGTAACTTTTTATAAAAAAAAACAGCAATACTGGTACATTACTGATATACCAGTATTGTAGTTGTATTGTTGACTAGACTATATTGAAGATCAAAGGGAGATTAGAGGAACTCAAAAAGATTATAGAGGATAATTGTGAAATCAATTAACAACCAGTTAAAAGTCATTACTATACAGTACTTGCAACCTTAGGCGTTACTGTTTGACGTGAACTTGACTGATCGGTGAATGATCGGTGACGGATGTTTGACTGATCGATGAGTGATCGGTGATCGGTGACCCATAGGATCCATCAGATAAGTCAAATAACCTATGTGAGAGTTACCCTGACAACTGTCACCGATCGATCAGTAAATTAAATTTATGCACGGATCGGACGGATACGTATATATTTAAAATTCTTATGTAAACTGAACTCCACAGTGTTTACAATCGATGAACGCGGACCTCTACGAAGACACTTTAATTTACACGTTATAATTTGTAATAAAATTAGTTGCAATACAAAAGTAAAAATAGTTCAACAGAATAAGATGCTTAGAGCGTTAAATTGTTTGTGTTGATTAATATTTTCGTATTAAATCTTATAGACATCAGAGACATATAATACAAAATTGTAGGATTATATGACTCTGTTAACATGAACTTATTTCTACGAAAATGGTTATTGTTGACCGCCATTAGATTTTTGAACTTTTAATAGTTTCGAATAGGTTGTTTTTTTCATGAAATTAAAAGAATGTCAAAGAAATGATATTAAAAGTGTGTTCCCATTGTTTAGAATTACCAAAATTAATATTCTTTTTATCAAATATTGAACAATATTATTTATATAATGAGAATTAAAATACTTAAACTTTTATTTTTGTGGAATACATGTAAGAATGCAGTTATTGATTTATTTTGATGCATATTATTAACTGTCAGATGATTTCAGTACTTTTTGTACATAATAATTGGCTGTTCTTCATAAAATAATCTTCCTTTAAGGAAAAAGATATTAAATTTTTGTACGCGTTGCCTAAAATGCAAATATTTCTTCATTTTACTCAAAATTGTTGACCGCCATTGGATTTTTGTACTTTTTATAGTTGAGAATAGTTTTTTTTCATAAATTTAAAATTATATCAGAAAAGTCATACTAAAATTTTGTTCGCATTGTTTAAAATCATCAAAATTATTCTTCTTTTTATCAAAAATGATACTATTTTATTTGAAATCAGTTATTTTTACCATCTAGAGACAGGTCTTCTAATCAGAATTGAGATATAGTGAGAATTAAAATACTTTAACTTTTATTTTTGTGAAATAATAATGCAGTTATTGATTTATTTTGATACAAATTTATTAACCGTCATATGAATTCAGTACTTTTTGTACATCATGATTGGCTGTTCTTCATAAAATAATCTGACTTTCAGGAAAAAAGATATAAAATTTTTGTACGCGTTGCCTAAAATGCAAATATTGTTTCATTTTACTGAAAATTATTGACCACCATTGGAATTTTATACTTTTTATAGTTGAGAATAGTTTTTTTTCATAAAATTAAAATTATATCAGAAAAATCATACTAAAATTTTGTTCACATTGTTTAAAATAATCACAATTATTCTTCTTTTTATCAAAAATGATACTATTTTATTTGAAATCAGTTATTTTTACCATTTTGAGACAAGTCTACTAATCAGAATCGAGATATAATGAGAATTAAAATACTTAAACTTTTATTTTTGTAGAATAAGAATGTAGTTATTGGTTTATTTTGATACAAATAATTAACTGTCATATGATTTCAGTACTTTTTGTACATCAGGATTGTCTGTTCTTCATCAAATATGCTTATTTTTAAGAAAAAGATATAAAATTTTTGTACGCGTTTCCTAAAATGCAAATATTGTTTCATTTTACTGAAAATTATTGACCGCCATTGGATTTTTATACTTTTTATAGTTGAGAATAGTTTTTTTTCATAAAATTAAAATTATCAGAAAAATCATACTAAAATTTTGTTCGCATTGTTTAAAATAATCAAAATTATTCTTCTTTTTATCAAAAATGATACTATTTTATTTGAAATCAGTTATTTTTTACATCTTGAGACAAGTCTTCTAATCAGAATTCAGATATAATGAGAATTAAAATACTTAAACTTTTATTTTTGTGGAATAAGAATGTAGTTATTGATTATTTTGATACAAATAAATAACTGTCATATGATTTCAGTACTTTTTGTACATCAGGATTGGCTGTTCTTCATAAAATATGCTTACTTTTAGGGAAAAAATATAAAATTTTGGTACGCGTTTCTTTAAATGCAAATATTGTGTCATTTTACTGAAAATTATTGACCGCCATTGGATTTTTGTACTTTCTATAGTTGAGAATAGTTTTTTTTTCATAAATTTAAAATTATATCAGAAAAATCATACTAACATTTTGTTCGCATTGTTTAAAATCATCAAAATTATTCTTCTTTTTATCAAAAATGATACTATTTTATTTGAAATCAGTTATTTTTACCATTTTGAGACAAGTCTTCTAATCAGAATCGAGATATAATGAGTATTAAAATACTTTAACTTTTATTTTTGTAGAATAAGAATGTAGTTATTGGTTTATTTTGATACAAATAATTAACTGTCATATGATTTCAGTACTTTTTGTACATCAGGATTGTCTGTTCTTCATCAAATATGCTTATTTTTAAGAAAAAGATATAAAATTTTTGTACGCGTTTCCTTAAATGCAAATATTGTGTCATTTTACTGAAAATTATTGACCGCCATTGGATTTTTGTACTTTCTATAGTTGAGAATAGTTTTTTTTCATAAATTTAAAATTATATCAGAAAAGTCATACTAAAATTTTGTTCGCATTGTTTAAAATCATCAAAATTATTCTTCTTTTTATCAAAAATGATACTATTTTATTTGAAATCAGTTATTTTTACCATTTTGTGACAAGTCTTCTTATCAGAATCGAGATATAATGAGAATTAAAATACTTTAACTTTTATTTTTGTGGAATAAGAATGTAGTTATTGATTTATTTTGATACAAATAATTAACCGTCATATGATTTCAGTACTTTTTTAACATCAGGATTGGCTGTTCTTCATAAAATATGCTTACTTTTAGGGAAAAAATATAAAATTTTGGTACGCGTTTCTTTAAATGCAAATATTGTGTCATTTTACTGAAAATTATTGACCGCCATTGGATTTTTGTACTTTCTATAGTTGAGAATAGTTTTTTTTTCATAAATTTAAAATTATATCAGAAAAATCATACTAACATTTTGTTCGCATTGTTTAAAATCATCAAAATTATTCTTCTTTTTATCAAAAATGATACTATTTTATTTGAAATCAGTTATTTTTACCATTTTGAGACAAGTCTTCTAATCAGAATCGAGATATAATGAGAATTAAAATACTTTAACTTTTATTTTTGTAGAATAAGAATGTAGTTATTGGTTTATTTTGATACAAATAATTAACTGTCATATGATTTCAGTACTTTTTGTACATCAGGATTGTCTGTTCTTCATCAAATATGCTTATTTTTAAGAAAAAGATATAAAATTTTTGTACGCGTTTCCTTAAATGCAAATATTGTGTCATTTTACTGAAAATTATTGACCGCCATTGGATTTTTGTACTTTCTATAGTTGAGAATAGTTTTTTTTCATAAATTTAAAATTATATCAGAAAAGTCATACTAAAATTTTGTTCGCATTGTTTAAAATCATCAAAATTATTCTTCTTTTTATCAAAAATGATACTATTTTATTTGAAATCAGTTATTTTTACCATTTTGTGACAAGTCTTCTTATCAGAATCGAGATATAATGAGAATTAAAATACTTTAACTTTTATTTTTGTGGAATAAGAATGTAGTTATTGATTTATTTTGATACAAATAATTAACCGTCATATGATTTCAGTACTTTTTTAACATCAGGATTGGCTGTTCTTCATAAAATATGCTTACTTTTAGGGAAAAAATATAAAATTTTGGTACGCGTTTCTTTAAATGCAAATATTGTGTCATTTTACTGAAAATTATTGACCGCCATTGGATTTTTGTACTTTCTATAGTTGAGAATAGTTTTTTTTTCATAAATTTAAAATTATATCAGAAAAATCATACTAACATTTTGTTCGCATTGTTTAAAATCATCAAAATTATTCTTCTTTTTATCAAAAATGATACTATTTTATTTGAAATCAGTTATTTTTACCATTTTGAGACAAGTCTTCTAATCAGAATCGAGATATAATGAGAATTAAAATACTTTAACTTTTATTTTTATTGGAATAAGAATGTAGTTATTGATTTATTTTGATACAAATAATTAACCGTCATATGATTTCAGTACTTTTTGTACATCAGGATTGGCTGTTCTTCATAAAATATGCTTACTTTTAGGAAAAAGATATAAAATTTTGGTACGCGTTTCCTTAAATGCAAATATTGTGTCATTTTACTGAAAATTATTGACCGCCATTGGATTTTTGTACTTTTTATAGTTGAGAATTTTTTTTTTCATAAATTTAAAATTATAATAGAAAAATCATACTAAAATTTTGTTCGCATTGTTTAAAACAATCAAAATTATTCTTCTTTTTATCAAAAATGATACTATTTTGTTTGAAATCAGTTATTTTCTACCATCTTGAGACAAGTCTTCTAATCAGAATTCAGATATAATGAAAATTAAAATACTTAAACTTTTACTTTAATTTGTGGAATAAGAATGTAGTTATTGATTTATTTTAATACAAATTATTAACTGTCATATGATTTCAGTACTTTTTGAACATCAGGATTGGTTGTTCCTCATAAAATAATCTTACTTGAAAGAAAAAGGTATTAAATTTTGTACGCGTTGCCTAAAATGCAAATATTGTTTCATTTTACTGAAAATTATTGACC
The DNA here is from genome assembly GCF_963676685.1 of Mytilus edulis. Taxonomy (NCBI): domain Eukaryota; kingdom Metazoa; phylum Mollusca; class Bivalvia; order Mytilida; family Mytilidae; genus Mytilus; species Mytilus edulis. The sequence continues at coordinate 67,335,754 of NC_092346.1, read as the reverse complement.
GCCATTGGATTTTTGTACTTTTTATAGTTGAGAATAGTTTTTTTTATAAATTTAAATTAAAATAATATCAGAAAAATCTTACTAAAATTTTGTTGGCATTGTTTAAAGTAATCAAAATTATTCTTCTTTTTATCAAAAATGATACTATTTTATTTGAAATCAGTTATTTTTACCATTTTGAGACAAGTCTACTAATCAGAATCGAGATATAATGAGAATTAAAATACTTAAACTTTTATTGTTGTAGAATAAGAATGTAGTTATTGGTTTATTTTGATACAAATAATTAACCGTCATATGATTTCAGTACTTTTTGTACATCAGGATTGGCTGTTCTTCATAAAATATGCTTATTTTTAAGAAAAAGATATAAAATTTTTGTACACGTTTCCTAAAATGCAAATATTGTTTCATTTTACTGAAAATTATTGACCGCCATTGGATTTTTATACTTTTTATAGTTGAGAATAGTTTTTTTTCATAAAATTAAAATTATCTGAAAAATCATACTAAAATTTTGTTCGCATTGTTTAAAATAATCAAAATTATTCTTCTTTTTATCAAAAATGATACTATTTTATTTGAAATCAGTTATTTTTTACATCTTGAGACAAGTCTTCTAATCAGAATTCAGATATGATGAGAATTAAAATACTTAAACTTTTATTTTTGTGGAATAAGAATGTAGTTATTGATTATTTTGATACAAATAAATAACTGTCATATGATTTCAGTACTTTTTGTACATCAGGATTGGCTGTTCTTCATAAAATATGCTTACTTTTAGGAAAAAGATATAAAATTTTTGTACGCGTTTCCTTAAATGCAAATATTGTGTCATTTTACTGAAAATTATTGACCGCCATTGGATTTTTGTACTTTCTATAGTTGAGAATAGTTTTTTTTCATAAATTTAAAATTATATCAGAAAAGTCATACTAAAATTTTGTTCGCATTGTTTAAAATCATCAAAATTATTCTTCTTTTTATCAAAAATGATACTATTTTATTTGAAATCAGTTATTTTTACCATTTTGTGACAAGTCTTCTAATCAGAATCGAGATATAATGAGAATTAAAATACTTTAACTTTTATTTTTGTGGAATAAGAATGTAGTTATTGATTTATTTTGATACAAATAATTAACCGTCATATGATTTCAGTACTTTTTTAACATCAGGATTGGCTGTTCTTCATAAAATATGCTTACTTTTAGGGAAAAAATATAAAATTTTGGTACGCGTTTCTTTAAATGCAAATATTGTGTCATTTTACTGAAAATTATTGACCGCCATTGGATTTTTGTACTTTCTATAGTTGAGAATAGTTTTTTTTTCATAAATTTAAAATTATATCAGAAAAGTCATACTAACATTTTGTTCGCATTGTTTAAAATCATCAAAATTATTCTTCTTTTTATCAAAAATGATACTATTTTATTTGAAATCAGTTATTTTTACCATTTTGAGACAAGTCTTCTAATTAGAATCGAGATATAATGAGAATTAAAATACTTTAACTTTTATTTTTGTGGAATAAGAATGTAGTTATTGATTTATTTTGATACAAATAATTAACCGTCATATGATTTCAGTACTTTTTTAACATCAGGATTGGCTGTTCTTCATAAAATATGCTTACTTTTAGGGAAAAAATATAAAATTTTGGTACGCGTTTCTTTAAATGCAAATATTGTGTCATTTTACTGAAAATTATTGACCGCCATTGGATTTTTGTACTTTCTATAGTTGAGAATAGTTTTTTTTTCATAAATTTAAAATTATATCAGAAACGTCATACTAACATTTTGTTCGCATTGTTTAAAATCATCAAAATTATTCTTCTTTTTATCAAAAATGATACTATTTTATTTGAAATCAGTTATTTTTACCATTTTGAGACAAGTCTTCTAATCAGAATCGAGATATAATGAGAATTAAAATACTTTAACTTTTATTTTTGTGGAATAAGAATGTAGTTATTGATTTATTTTGATACAAATAATTAACCGTCATATGATTTCAGTACTTTTTGTACATCAGGATTGGCTGTTCTTAATAAAATATGCTTACTTTTAGGAAAAAGATATAAAATTTTGGTACGCGTTTCTTTAAATGCAAATATTGTGTCATTTTACTGAAAATTATTGACCGCCATTGGATTTTTGTACTTTCTATAGTTGAGAATAGTTTTTTTTCATAAATTTAAAATTATATCAGAAAAGTCATACTAAAATTTTGTTCGCATTGTTTAAAATCATCAAAATTATTCTTCTTTTTATCAAAAATGATACTATTTTATTTGAAATCAGTTATTTTTACCATTTTGTGACAAGTCTTCTAATCAGAATCAAGATATAATGAGAATTAAAATACTTTAACTTTTATTTTTGTGGAATAAGAATGTAGTTATTGATTTATTTTGATACAAATAATTAACCGTCATATGATTTCAGTACTTTTTTAACATCAGGATTGGCTGTTCTTCATAAAATATGCTTACTTTTAGGGAAAAAATATAAAATTTTGGTACGCGTTTCTTTAAATGCAAATATTGTGTCATTTTACTGAAAATTATTGACCGCCATTGGATTTTTGTACTTTCTATAGTTGAGAATAGTTTTTTTTTCATAAATTTAAAATTATATCAGAAAAGTCATACTAACATTTTGTTCGCATTGTTTAAAATCATCAAAATTATTCTTCTTTTTATCAAAAATGATACTATTTTATTTGAAATCAGTTATTTTTACCATTTTGAGAGAAGTCTTCTAATCAGAATCGAGATATAATGAGAATTAAAATACTTTAACTTTTATTTTTGTGGAATAAGAATGTAGTTATTGATTTATTTTGATACAAATAATTAACCGTCATATGATTTCAGTACTTTTTGTACATCAGGATTGGCTGTTCTTAATAAAATATGCTTACTTTTAGGAAAAAGATATAAAATTTTGGTACGCGTTTCCTTAAATGCAAATATTGTGTCATTTTACTGAAAATTATTGACCGCCATTGGATTTTTGTACTTTTTATAGTTGAGAATTTTTTTTTCCATAAATTTAAAATTATATTAGAAAAATCATACTAAAATTTTGTTCGCATTGTTTAAAACAATCAAAATTATTCTTCTTTTTATCAAAAATGATACTATTTTATTTGAAATCAGTTATTTTCTACCATCTTGAGACAAGTCTTCTAATCAGAATTCAGATATAATGAAAATTAAAATACTTAAACTTTTACTTTAATTTGTGGAATAAGAATGTACTTATTGATTTATTTTAATACAAATTATTAACTGTCATATGATTTCAGTACTTTTTTAACATCAGGATTGGTTGTTCCTCATAAAATAATCTTACTTGAAGGAAAAAGATATTAAATTTTGTACGGGTTGCCTAAAATGCAAATATTGTTTCATTTTACTGAAAATTATTGACCGCCATTGGATTTTTGTACTTTTTATAGTTGAGAATAGTTTTTTTTATAAATTTAAATTAAAATAATATCAGAAAAATCTTACTAAAATTTTGTTCGCATTGTTTAAAGTAATCAAAATTATTCTTCTTTTTATCAAAAATGTTACTGCTTTATTTGAAATCAGTTATTTTTACCATCTTGAGACAAGTCTTCTAATCAGAATTTAGATATAATGAAAATTAAGATACTTAAACTTTTATTTTTGTGGAATAAGAATGCAGTTATTGATTTATTTTGATACAAATTATTAACCGTCATATGATTTCAGTACTTTCTGTACATCTGGATTGGCTGTTCTTCATAAAACATGCTTACTTTAAGGAAAAAGATATTAAATTTTTGTACGCGTTACCTAAAATGCAAATATTTCTTCATTTTACTGAAAATTATTGACCGCCATTGGATTTTGTACTTTTTATAGTTTAAAATAGTTTTTTTGTTCATAAAATTAAAGGAATGTCAGAGAAATCATACTAAACTTTTATTCGCATTGTTTAAAATAACCAAAATTCTTCTTCTTTTTATTAAAGATGATACTATTTTTTTTGAAATCAGTTATTCTACCATCTTGAGACAAGTCTGCTTATTACATTTTTCAATAACTGATTCTTTCATTTTGTTTTTCCCGAGAATGTTTGGAAAATAATAAAATAAAAATCGCGATGTAGACAGCGTTTTAGAACTCGCCGGTTGTGAAAATATATAACCTAAATAAAACGAAAAAGACCATTCTTTAATGATGATATTTTAATTTAGGTTTTATCTGTACATTTCTTTTCATTTCAATTTATAAAACTTTGCTAAATAATTAATAAACAAAATGTATCATTGAACGTTCGATTTTCAAGAATCGCCATTTTAATTAGATTAAACGAAACTAAGATTCCGTAATTTGTATTAGTTTATCATGTGACGTATTAAAGTTCAATCCGTCATCAAGGTCGATCGGTACTATCCGTCCGATCAGTCAATTACTTTTACTATAAGTCAGACGGATTGCTGACGTGAGTTTGACGCGAACTTGACTGATCGGTGACTGATCGATGACCGCTGACTGATCGCTGAAATAGTAACGCCTAAGGTTGCAAGTACTGTACTTGCACAAATAAACAAAGGATTATTGAAATTAACTCATAATCATCATTATTATTTGAACAATTGCTAATAATTTTATCATATTTCTATATTTTATTTAATTCAATATAGATAAAATAAAATAAAAGCTTATTATTATCTGAGTAATAATTTAATAAATTCAAGCAAATTATTAGACTCTAACACTGTAAATTCAGCATTTACATGTATGCCATCACATATTTTGACAGATATTTTAATACATGTATACATTTTTTGAGTACTAAGATCATATGCATTTGTTTGTCTTTATTTTCTTATTAATCTTTCACAAAAGATATCAATATTATTCATTAATTATAAAAAGTTGCTTTATAGGGGAACCTTGTCAGTGCTCTAGCTAGAAATCAAAAGGGGCAGGGTGCCAGTGGAGGGCAGGGCACTTTTTATGATAAGAAAAGGCACTGCTCATTTTTTTGTCTATGTTTCTGTGTGTATCACGAGTTAACAAATCTCTTTTTTTTTTTTACTGTATATGTTGTTTTTTTTAAAATAAAGATGCTTTTCAACTATAGTCTTTATTTCATTGTTTGTGTAGTTATGAATGGTATAGTACATCTTCATCAACATATTATGTTTTTACAGTTTAACTTCACTCTACCCAATATCAATGAAAATGTGTTTCTTTTTATCTATATAGGAATTATAGCATATAAAACATCACTTTAACTGAAATTGAGAGCATTACTAATTTAACAATGTTTAGAACATGGATTGCTAAAAGTATAATTATCAAGTAGAAATTGCAATATATATTTTTTAATATGTTCAAATACAGTTAAAATCTAAAAGGTAACATTATTATGTTATTATATATTCAATTGGTAATTTATTCCTTTTTTTGATACTAGATAATATTTTTAGAGCACAAATTTGTAATAAGCTAAAACAGGGGAAGTAACTCCAAAACCAATTTCCACCATGTTTGGGTTAATTAAAAACTGTGCTTGTCGCTAACAAGTTGAGATGGAAGGCATTTCTGTAAAGGCATAGTTTTATTTTGATGACTTAAATTCAATTCTAAAGTCATGAAAGTCTTCATTTATACGCTCTTCCATTGTGCTTTGGAGATCGAAAATGCCGACCCAAGCTAAACACACTCGCTGACACATTCATCAAAAGTATGACAAAAAGATACATTGGCCTAATTAAATTACCTAGTTATTAACACCTTTGAAGTCTTTATCATTGTAATTGATTGTAATGACATGATTAACCTGGGGGCAATCACACAGGTGTCATATAAGTAATTAACTTGGAGATCAGAAATCGATGAAACAAAATTTTACCAAAACGGCACAAGATAATTTTGGAAAAAGACGTCAGGGCAGAAGGGCGCGGATGAAGGCACCCAGGGCGCGGCTGAGGGCACCCAGGGCGCGGCGCCCTTCTATTTTGGGCTAGCGAGACCACTGCTTGTTATAATCAAATTAACTAGTTTGTCTACATGAATATTAAGGGTTGAAGCAGATAATACATAGATAGTAACAAATACTAATACTAGACCAGCATTCTGACAGTAAGAGAGCTGTACAAATGCTATCTGAAATAGCTTGTAATCTAGTAAGCGTTAGAGAAAGTCCACAGAGACTGAATACCTAAATACCAATATAGGAAGGGGGAGGGGTTGCAGAAATCACATCTGAAGAAGAAATAGACAATACCAATGCTGATGATACAGAAGCTATAACAGCATTAATGTCAATATAAAATTCACTAAAATATACTACATGAATCTTGGAAAGAGAGAGCTGAAAGAAAACATAGAAGAAAGTACAGAGTTTGTTAAAATGCTGAGACAGAATGGTTAAGAAAAAAACATCAGAAGATTTAAAACTTTATTTGATGACAATCACAGTGTACCATCTATGAATATGATACATAGCTATGGCTTCATCAGTTAAACACAAACATTCCTAATAAAATTGTCATGTCATATGTTAATTTCATTATGCATATATGTGACACCTTTAATAAAAGATTAATAACCTATATTATTTATTTAAAAAAAAGCACAATACTGGTACAATACTGGAATACAATACTGGTACAAAATTTTTATACCAGTATTGTGGACAATACTGGTATACCAGTATTGCGATCACCAACTACAGGAGATCCACAGACAGTGCAGCAGTATTCAAGTTTTGGTCTAATAAGGGCTTGGTATGCTCGGTCTTTGATGGTTACTGAGTTTATTTTTAAGTTTCTTCTGAATGATTTTTTTTAAGTGTTATGCTCTTAAATTTCTCTAGAATTTTGTCAGAGGAAAACTTATGATTACATTGCACTATACAATTAAAACCACCTATTTGAAGGTGTTTTGAAAATGGTACAAATACATTTACTGCAAATTATGACAATGTCCAACATGCGTTTATCAACGACAACTAAAAATTATAACCGGAAAATTAGGCTATTCTGTATTCTTGATTAAATGTTACATGGGCTATACCACATAAAACCCTATCTTTAACTAGTGTTTTTAAAACGAAATATGAGAAATACCTATAGTTCATGCGTTCACAGATTTCGCAACTCAACTTCGCCGTGGAATAAATATATCAATGTAAAATTTGTGCTTAAAATCAATTTGATTAAAGCTCGTAATGATAAACATTGATTAGACTTTACAAAACAATAGTATAATCAGATACCGTTATCGGAGAAGAAGTGCTATGAAAACCGGATTTATTCGCTAACTGAAAAAAAAATAAACGAAATAAAACTCAGGATCACTTCATCTTCTTCTTCTTTTCTCCATATTATCTTCCTCCAATAGTTTGAGTAAATCAACCTTATTATTATGAATATACAATTAAAGAAACCTATTATATACAAAAAAAAAGAAGAAGTAAGATCTCATAAATACTGAACTCCGAGGAAAATCAAATCGAAAAGTCCCCACATGGCAAAATCACTGAATGACAAAACACATCAAAAGAGAAGGAACAACAACTGTCATAATTCTGACTTGGTACTTGGAGTATGACAATAAAAAAGCTTCTATGTACATTAAAGTCTTATCTGTCTTGAAAGTGTTTGTTCAAGTTTAACTACTATTTTCTGAGGTCATGTTTAGAAAATTAAAATCTTTTAATTCAATGAAAAAAGATGTACTTAAGGTAAGAAGTAACATCCTGCCTAGATACTCAACTGCCTGTAGTAAAAAAGTATATCAAACAAAGGATTTGTATAGAAAGAAGGTCTTACTGTACACATCAAATGAATGATCAAACATAAAAAAATGTGTTTACGATAAAAAGAAACAAATTTTAATGAAATCAAATATTCAGTGGCGTAAAGGATAGGGAAAATAATTGGAGACAGGTTACACTACCTAAGGGAATGACCTTTAACTTCAACAGGGGGTATGTTTTTTTTTTCCTAATCCCCAATTTGATGAAAAAAAGATTTTGGTCTGCTTGACATTAATTTACATGCTTAAATCGGCCAGTTTATTTGTTAATACACACGTAGATAATTTCCATAAAAAAGCTCGAAAGCTAGATATCATGTTTAAATGTTTGTAAATATGCAAAATCAAGATTTTTTTAACGATCATTAAGAAGAGTTTAAATGGCTGGTCTGATTTTGTTGGTCCCTTTTCAACTTATTAGTTTTGATCCTCCCTATAGAATTTTACGCCTCTTTTTAAACATGCAATTCTACTTAGCAGAATTTTCCTATCTGTAGTTACACGCCCATCTCCCGGATATGAAAACAAATGTGCCCCTCTAAAGTATTTATTTCCTCACTTCTATGACTTTTGGCAAAACTTATCAAGTCCTAACGAAAAAACACAAGATTTATTTTAAACAAAACCTGCATTCAGATAAACAGAAACTTGTCAATGGTTAAATACTATGTCATGATAACAATGTAGCTGTCCTTTGGCTGCTTTTGTCGTCGAATTGCTGTCTCATTGACAGTATGGTATACGTTACGTCTCCCTTTGTGAATAGATATAAAAAAGAAGATGTGGTATGATTGTCAATGAGACAACTCTACACAAGAGACAAAAAAGTCACAGAGATTAACAACTATAGGTTACTGTACGGCCTTCAATAATGAGCAACACCCATACCGCATAGTCAGCTATAACAGGCCCCAAAATGACAATGTAAAACAATTCAAACGAAAAATAACCGGCCTAATTAATGCACAAAAAATGAACGAAAATCAAATATGTAACACTTAAACAAACGACAACCATGCACTGAATTACAGGCTCCTGGCTTGGGACAGGAACATGTACATACAGACTGTGGCGGGGTAAACATGTTAGCGGTAATCCAACCCTCCCCTAATATGGGACAGTGGTATAACAGTACACCATAAGAACTAACAATAAAATTCAGTTGAAAAAGGCATAACTCATCAGATGGACAAAAATAAAAGTGGACGTGGTTTGGTACTTGTTCATCCCAACAACAAAAATACACTAGGCACAGCTCTGAGAGTACTCGCAGTTAACTGACAGCTAGTTCAAAGCTATTAACAACTAATAAAACAATCATACATCTAAGACTAAATAATCAATCCTTACCCATCCAACATCTAATGGATTTAGTGTAAAGACGTCATAAACAACATGACCTTGTGCAATGCCAAGATACAGGTATCGACATATTGTAGATCCATGAATGTGTATATGCACATAACTTACTAGTAATATTTAGTTTGCTTTTAATTTACTAATAACAAAATCAATATTTATATCAATAAAAACAATATTCAATGATCTTATTACAGTGTTAAATTGGTAGCCTTTTAGAATAAGTTTATTTAAAGGATTGATAAGTTTACCAGGATCGTTTCTAAATTAACAACATTTCCGTAAAAATGAGGATATGCTATCCCGTTTGAAATAAGTTTTGTACAGGTACAACCATACTTCAAACACAAATCTTTACATCTATGGAACAATTAAGTAAGGGTTTTAAGTAATTTATGGTAACGAAATCCCTGGCGTAATAATTTACCAGTAATACACAGATTAAGTTCGTTAAAATAAAAAAAAAACCGGCATAGCGAACGAACTGTGAAACACCGTAAGATGGTGCCAAAGGAACATCACCATCTAAAAATGGAAAATTAACAATAGGGAACGAAAACTCGTCCCTTTTGTCGTAAATTTTAGTTTGGAGTTTCCCGTTTAAAACCGAAATATCTAAATTTAGGAAAGGAAGTTATTACTGTTTCAATTTGATTTGTTTAAAAAAGTTTCTTTGGGTAAATTTCAGCAGTATATTGAGAAAATTCTTGATTATTTAACGAAAAAATATCATCAAGATAACGGTAAGTGTTGTTGAATTTATCAATTAAATGCAATTTCGACGGGTCTTTACTGGGTTTAGTCATAAACTGTTTTTCATAACATTACAAAAACAAGTATGCTATTAAAGGGGTCCAATTAGAGCCCACAGGGATACACAACCTGTCGATAAACTTTGTTACAAAAACGTACATAAATATTATCAAGGAGAGAACTAACAGATTCAATCATTTCATCACACCTCCAGTAAGTATATCTAGCATATTTACCTTTCTCACTAGAGAAAAAGGCTTTAAATGAGTTGCAGCAAATATATTTGCATTCAGATTTACCAAACGACCATTTAATTAAATAGGAAAACTTTTGTTTGCTAAGATAGTGTGGAAGTGTAGTAAAAAGAGTAGAATAATCAAAACTGTCAACTGAATCAAAAGGACCACCAAAAGCACGTTATTTATCTAAAACATCCAAAGAATTTGTTAATTCCACTATGTTCATATATTTTATTACAATAGTTTATGACAAGCTTATATGATAGTAGTTAAGGAACTTGTTAAAAGCACTGAAATATTAATTGTAGAACACTTACCAGAGGCCGAGATGAAACGATATGTAAGTGGTTTTTTTTTGTGTAGTTTAGGTAACCAATGCATAGAAGGGACCTTAAAATGTTCGAAAGAAGCCTTAAGCTTGGATGTGGTTATCATATATTTGTTTACTATATGACTCTAAGTCTTTGTGGATCGCATGTACTTGAATGTAAATGTTTAGATTATCTATTTTTTTCTGCAATATTTTTTTTAAATTTATCTTCATCGACCCAGTCTTACCAAATCTAGAAAGACTGAGGTGATGAAGATAAAATAAAAAAATGGAGTTTATTACTTTCAAATTTATTCTTTTTCTTGTATTGCATCAGTTTCTGTCATGCAACGATTCTTGGAAAATAACAGTGCTTTTAGATCAATGCACTGGTACATACTGCCAATAGTTAAACTTTCATTGACAGGAAATCATTGTATAGATAATGTCAATGATTAAAATGTTATTACTTATTAAACACTTAAAAATTATACAATATGATTTTTATTATTTCCTAAAGTCCATTCAATTTTATAATTGTTTAAATAACATCCGTTTGTCTTTAAGTAACTTTGTTTGATAAGCACTTAAATCAAGGTCAACGAAATACCCAAATAGTTTGAACAATTAAAACTATTGAAAACAATTCATTTATAAATATGACCATATCAAGGATATCTCTATCAACACATTTTATCATGCTCGGTATTCAATCAACCGCACTTACAAAGATTTTAGTCAGTTTTGTTGCTTTTTATTATTTCCTATACTTAATAAAAGTTAGTTCGATGTTCATACGAAAAAAATATTTGTATAATGAGACACCCTTCGTGTTACTCCCGACTTAAAAAAGAATAAGGTAGATATTCCACATAACCGATCCATAGTCCAACTCCCTTGATTGTACACGACACCGAAGAAAACGAATTCTTACCGAATTTTTACAAACTAGTGCAACATAATCAGTGCAACACATGCATATCTTTCATCCCTAGATTTTTGTGCATGTTTCGTGTTTCTTAATCCATAAGTTTTCTATGTGTAATTTAATCTTATTGTTTGTTCTATCGTTTTCTATTCCTGATGTGCTGTCGTAAAATTATGGGAGGTGTCCCGTTGCAATTCTACGGTTTCTATGTTGTAAGGTACTATTATATTATTTATTTATGTATGTTTCTGTGCTGAGTGTTCTTGCGTTTGTTTGTACCATATTTCTGTCACGTAGTTTATAGATATAGGAAGATGTGATGTGAGTGCCAATGAGAAAACTCTCCATCCAAATAACAATTTATAAAAGTAAACCGTTATAGGTCAATGTACGGCCTTCAACACGGAGCCTTGGCTCACACCGAACAACAAGCTATAAAGGGCCCCACAATAATTAGTGTAAAACCATTCAAACGGGAAAACCAACGGTCTATGTAAAAAGAAGATGCGGTATGATTGCCAATGAGACAACTATCCACAAAAGACCAAAAATGGCACAAACATTAACACCTATAGGTCACCGTACGGCCTTCAACAATGAGCAAAGCCCATACCGCATAGTCAGCTATAATAGGTCCCGATAAGATAATGTAAAACAATTCAAACGAGAAAACTAACGGCCTTATTTATGTAAAAAAAAATGAACGAAAAACAAATATGTAACACATAAACAAACGACAACCACTGAATTACAGGCTCCTGACTTGGGACAGGCACATACATAAATAATGTGGCGGGGTTAAACATGTTAGCGGGATCCCACTCTACCCCTAACCTGGGACAGTGGTATAACAGTACAACATAAGAAGGAACTATAAAAATCAGTTGAAAAAGGCTTAACTCATCAGATGGACAAAAATACAAGTGGACGTGGCCGGGTACTTATACATCCCGACACAAAAAGACGCAATGAACAGATCTGAGAGTACTCGCAGTTATCTGACAGCTAGTTCAAAGCCACTAACAACTAATAAAAAAATCATGCATCTTAAGACTAAACTATCAATCCGTACACATCCAACATCCAACGGATTTAGTGTAAAGACGTCATAAACAGCCAGAGAAAAACATGACCTTGTGCAATGCCAAGTTACAGGTATCGACAGATTGTCGATCCATGAATATGTATATGTATATAATATACTAGTAATATTTAGTTAGCTTTTAATTTACTGATAACAAAATCAATATTTATACCAATAAAAACAATATCCAATGATCTTATTACAGTGTTGAATAGGTAACCTTTTACAATAAGTTTATTTAAAGGAGCGACAAGTTTACATGGATCATTTCTAAATTTCCGGGCACGGTTAACAACATTTTCGTAAAAATGAGGATGTGCTATCCCGTTTGAAATAAGTTTTCTACAGGTACAACCAAACTTCAAAACCAAATCTTTATATCTATGGAAAAATTTAGTAAAGGTTTTAGGTAAATTATGGTAACGATATCCCTGGTTTAATAATTTACCAGTAATACATAGGTTGGGTTCGTTAAAATCAAAAACGTCACAACAGACACGGGCATAGCGAACAAGTTGTGAAATATAAACACCGTAAGATGGTGCCAAAAGACCATCACCATCTAAAAATGGAAAATTAACAATAGGGAACGAAAAATCGTCTCTTCTGTCGTAAATTTTAGTGTGGTCTAGTCTATATAAAAAACGATACGATACGGATAAATTAAATAAACAAACGACAATTAGTTTTTTTTAGCGAAATTTGTTACATTGTCATATAAGCTGGAGGTTTGGCTAGCCCGAGAAACAGTTCTACCCACTCAATCTTTTTAAATATCCTGTACCAAGTCAGGAATCTGGTAATTGTTATCAAGTAGTCCGTTACTATGTACATTGGCGTTTTTTTTTTGTTGGAGTTCAGTGTTTATCTTGTTTCGTTGTTTTCCTGTTATAGCTGAGTTCCCTCGGTTTTATTTATTGTGTCTGTTTAGTTCACGCATCATTGTAAATATAACGGAATTTGATGAGACTGTCATCAAAGTGAGAGGGTTAGCGCTATAAAACTAGGTTTAATCCACCATTTTCTACATTTCAAAATGCCTGTACCAAGTCAGGAATATAACAGGTCTTGTCAATTCGTTTTTGATGTGTTTTGTTATTTGATTTTGCCATGTGATTATGCACTTTACGAATTAATTTTCCTCTAAGTTCAGTATTTTTGTGATTTTACTTTTTAGTTATTAACTCGGATTTGTCTTCTCGGAATCGACTTACAGTGACTATTGAACAACGGTATACCACTGTGGCCTTTATTTCTCGCTTTTGTTAATATATATAAAAAACAAAAACAAAGATATGGAAAGTTACTTTTGATGGAAACTGCTAAGGAACTTGATACGTATGAAAAATAGATTGCAGCAGTCCTGAAGCTAAAATATACATACTACACCCTACCGACCACAAATCATGTTAACATTATTGTAATGAATAACAATTCATCGGTAGCCCTATACTCATTAACGATTTGTTTTACTATTTAAGGCATTTAAAAAGTAACAATAGTAATAACGCTTATGTTACCATGATGACATGTTTGATTATGTTTAATTTAGAATTCTCTCATTTATAAGGACAGTTACCAAAATGAATTGACTTTATACAAATCCTATATATTTTTAGATTTTAATATAACATTTCATACGAGAGACTTTATACAAACAAATATATATATATATATATATGTTTAACCAGAACGGCATGTTAAAATATTTCGACTATCAGATATTTTGATAAGATGCATATAGATAGAAAATAATTGAATTAAATTGGATTAAAAAATTACAGACAGTCTACCCTCTCGGTCTTAATGATAATATCATGGGAATTGGTAATATATCTAGAACCGATTCCGTTAACATTTTGGATATAGTTTCTAAAACTGTTCGTAAAAACCGTTCTCACGGTCGTAGAACAAATCGCAATCAAAGAAAATTTCGGACCAATCATACCAATATTTCGGACCTAATTTCTAATTCAAAAAACAACGGCAGACATTATCTGTTAACAAAACTCTGTTCATTACCGGTTAATAAGTTAAATAAAATTTTGGAGGATTGCAACACAATTTCATATAGCAGTCCTAAGTATGAAATTGTTCAAATTATTATGGCATATTGTTATTCTAAACTATTTCCCACAATTGATCGCCCTGAAGATCATAAAAAACATTTTATTAAAATAAATTATGTCAATAAAGGTTTTGATTTTGTAAATATTGCCGGTATTTTTAACGACCATTCTGTTAAAGAACAAATTCCGGGATATTTTGACAATACTGAGCTACCTCTTATTTGTTACATTTACAAGAAATCTACCCGGAAATTTGTGTTTAATTATAGTCAATTGTGTAAAGATGTTAATATCAGTGAAAATACACCTACTTCATGTAATTGTAGTACCTCCGAATTTATTTATGGACCCATTTCCCATGTTATAACAGGAGATCTTAACATCGTTCAAGACCGAGAGTTAAAATCATTCCTCGGTAAAGGACCTAAATATCGTCCCCCGTCAACTATTCATTGAAATGAGTGTCGTAATATCATCCATGACTTACTCCATACTTTCTGTATGAAATGGATAAAACGGGAAAAATCTGACAAAAAATCTTTGGACTCTTTTTTTAATTCAGTAATGAAGATAGTTGATATGCGTATTCAAAATTTTAAAGAACATTTTACTATTAACAATAACCACAATAAACCTATTTCTCGTATCAAACATAAACTAAAAGAACTAGCCAAGAAATTTGTTTTTGTCCCGGCCGATAAAGCTGCTAATAATATTATTATTGTTTGACGTAAATTTTACATTGAGGTTCTGAAAAAAGAAATCACCAATTCACCAACATTCCAACTGACTCCATTTTCAGAAAACGACATCTGTAACAAACATAAACTTTTAGCTACCGCTTTACAAGCAGAGCCAAATACAATGAAAGTCCCAACTATGTATTGGCTTCCGAAGCTACACAAAACACTTTACAAATATAGATTTATTTCGTCTTCAAGCCATTGTTCCACTACTAAATTGTCTATACTTCTTACCAGCACACTTGGTACCATTACAAACCTGATAATAAATTGTTCAAATAAGGCCTTCGAAAATAGTGGAATTAATTACTTTTGGAGTGTCAAGAACTCGTTGGAAGTACTTGATAAATTGCATGCTTATATTGGTGATTTTGAATCTGTTCAAAGTTTTGATTTTTCTACCCTATATACCACATTGCCTCACATTCTCATTAAGAAAAATTCACACACCTAATAAAATGGGCATTTAAAAAATCAAAATGTGAATATATATGTTCAAACTCTTTTAGGTCATTTTTTAGTAGCAATACACAAAAAAACTATGTCAATTGGACATGCTTTGATACTATATATGCCCTTGAATTTTTACTAGATAACATTTTTGTTCGCTTTGGGGATTCCGTATATCGTCAGATTATCGGAATTCCAATGGGGACTAACTGTGCACCACTTATTGCGGACCTGTTTTTGTATTGCTATGAGTTACAATTTATGACAAAAATAAGCAAAGACCCATCGAAACAACATCTGATAATAATAATTTTAGATATTTGGATGATATTTTGGCTCTCAATAATGACGACTTCAGTATGTATATTAAAGAAATTTATCCTGTTGAACTTACTTTAAATAAAGCTAATACTAACAATGACCACTGCCCTTTCCTCGATCTTGATATCTATATCACTAACGGAAAGCTGAATACTAAAATTTATGATAAAAGAGATGATTTTTCATTTCCTATCGTTAATTATCCATTTTTAGATGGTGACGTTCCCTTGTCACCATCTTACGGTGTTTATATATCTCAACTTGTATGATTAGCTCGTGTATGTAACAATGTTTTAGATTTTAACGAGAGAAATTTATGTATTACTGAAAAATTATTACACCAGGGTTTTCGATATCACAAACTAGTCAAAACATTTACTAAATTTTATCATCGGTATAAGGACATCATTCGTAAATATAGCTCAACATGCAGACTTCTTATACGTTCAGGTATTTCACATCCAATTTTTTATGGAAATATTCTTTATAAAGCACAAAGGTGTCAGTATTCACCTCAAAAACTAACAAAACCTTTGAATAGACTTATTAAGAAGGGATATAGTTACGATACTGTTGTCAGGTCATTAAAGATTGCATATTTTGGCGTTAATAATGATTCACTTATAGGGTCTTTGCATCGGAACTAAACACATTTATTCAAAAACCAGTTGTTGGCATGACACGGGTTATGTTCTTCTCATATATGTTATGATGGTATGATACTAAACCCCTAACGGGAAGGATTGTGCCTGATGTTCATATGATGAAATCATAATCTTTCAGTCAGTTTAATTGAAGTCTGGAGCTGGCATGTCAGTTAACTGTTAGTAGTCTGTTGTTATTTATGTATTATTGTCATTTTGTTTATTTTCTTTGGTTACATCTTCTGACATCAGACTCGGACTTCTCTTGAACTGAATTTTAATGTCCGTATTGTTATACGTTTACTTTTCTACATTGGCTAGAGGTATAGGGGGAGGGTTGAGATCTCACAAACATGTTTAACCCCGCCGCATTTTTGTGCCTGTCTCAAGTCAGGAGCCTATGGCCTTTGTTAGTCTTGTATTATTTTAATTTTAGTTTCTAGTGTACAATTTGGAAATTAGTATGGCGTTCATTATCACTGAACTAGTATATATTTGTTTAGGGGCCAGCTGAAGGACGCCTCCGGGTGCGGGAATTTTTCGCTACATTGAAGACCTGTTGGTGACCTTCTGCTGTTGTTTTTTTCTATGGTCGGGTTGTTGTCTCTTTGGCACATTCCCCATTTCCATTCTCAATTTTAGATGTTAGATATGTTCATTTTTTATATTTACGCGTCGTTAACCGTTCGAATTCTGGAATTCCCATGTAGTCAAAATAGTAAAAAACAATAATATAGTCATACTAATAAATTCGTGGTTACTGGTACTTTTGATAACTAATTACCAACAATTAAAGTATCAAATTATAGGAAAATAATGAAATATCGGGTCCCCGTCAATACTTTCTTCCTTATTTCATTTATTTCCTTAATCATTTCAAGAAGATTACCAACATTTAAAGGCTACCTGTTGGTCTCCTCAATATAGATATATACAGACTCACAATAAACAAAAATGTTTAAGCGGATAAGACAAGACAACATGTACAGGACAAGACATGCGGATGTAACTTGACTTCACACCCATCAAATCACTCATTCTTACTTAGACGCACACAACCTAACAATCATGTTTAACTCAGTAATATGAAATAATGACAAAGAAAAGAAGATTTTTAATACAAGCAGGTCAACAAAAAAACCCATAAAACTACATTAATAAATAAAAGCTAATGAAAGCAATAACAACCTTTTAAAACACCCCAAAGATGTTGCTGCAATTAGGTCACCCGACTAGACATTACAGTCGCTAATTGTAGAAAGAAAAAAAGTTTGAAATCCAAACATCACACCCAGGAGCAACCGTAAAATCCAGAAATATTACATTGCAATAAATCTGCCTTGTTAATAAATCCATGACAGCGTCGGACTAGTGATTTTGGCAACTGAGACAATGCACTGGTATCGATAAATCATTTCTTGATGGCGACAATAAAACTCTCAATATTGTAGGCAAAAGAAGAAATGGTATCCAAATTTAAGAAAACAAAAATTTATAAAAAAAGATGTAGATGTCAACAAACTGTTATCAATAAAGGACAACGTTCATTGATTGGCTATAAAACATAATGTGTGGCAAGCACATAAAAAGCATACACAAAGGGACGTCATATTCTAAGAAACAATAAACACGGATGTGAATTTTCCTCGGAGTTTAGTATTTTTGTGATTGTACTTTTCGCTGAAAGAAATGACACATCGTGTTTCTACTCATTTAAAAGCAATGCATGAATAATGAATCAAGTTTACGCGGTTAATAACTTCCTTGTAAACAGTTTAATTTATAACCACTTTTATTCTGACTTGTTTGACTATAATAACGATAATAACGATAATATTAAAATACACAATGGAGTGCGTGCAATTATAATATTTCCGACTACAATACGACACTTAAGCACGAATGATAAAAAGGCTACATCTATGACAGCTTCAGGTTTTGAACAATGGAGATTATCATATGCATTGTTTTCAGTTTACTTTCCTTGACAAAAAGTGATCGCTTTATTTGTTTGGTATTATATAGAACTGCGGACTGCACTAATAGAGGACTCACATCTGTACCGAACGATCTACCTAGATATATCATTTCATTAGATTTAAACCACAATGAAATTGAAACATTGCCAAACAATACTTTCAAAAGATATTCGATGTTGTTAACAATAATTCTTGACAATAACAGATTGTCTGTAATTGAAACTGGTGCCTTTTCTGGAATTAAAAGATTGTTAAACCTCTCAATCGAAAATAATACTGTTAACTTTACCGAATTTAACACTAATGAAACCTTTCGCTCTCTTAAATCATTGGAGCTTTTCAATATTCGACAAAATTTGAAAACAATGGAAGCATCGTGGACATATCCATACTTGGGACATTTGATTAATCTTATATATTTATATATCGATCTGACTGTCAACCCGAATTTCACCTTGGTTGGTGTAAACAAGTTAACAAAACTGAAGATAATAAGATTTGAACATTGTTATTTAGCAGAATTCAAAAATACAACTTTTCAAGATTTTCCTGAGAGTGTAGAAGAGATTTATTTTGGAAATATTAACTTTTTACTTCCACTTATTTCAATTGTTGAGAGCGACTTTTTAAAGCCGTTCCCAAATCTTCAAGTGTTTAGTTTATGCAAAATGATATGCAGTCTTTCCGATGCTTTAAAGATCGTATATCCTTTCCAACATAAGTCCATGCAAGCTGTGGTACTCAAACAAATTGGCATACCTCCTGGAAATTCAGTTGTACTTACAGAAACAATGGTAGCATACTTGAAAAATGTGTGCATCAAAACATTGGTATTAGCTGAAAACGATATTGTTGGCCTTGCCCCGAACATGCTGGCGGCTTTTCATAATGCTCACTGCTTTAATACTATTGTTTTGTCTGGTAACCGATTTTCTATGGTTACTCGCACAAATTATGGACTGTTTTTTGCTTTGCTCAATCAATTGAAAAATCTAGAAATGCTTGACTTTTCGTATAATCCAGTTAAATACAATAAAATACAGTATTTAAACATTCCATATGTATGTGGTACAAATCATCTTCAATCATCAGTTGTAAAAAAGCTGATTCACAAGTTCCAGACACCAACACATGTAAGTGGAAAACATGATCATGATTACCAATGTATTTATTCAAAACTTCAAAGTAATATGCAAGATAAACCGCATGTAACTTTCGCCCTTCCAAACAAGTTACATACACTTAGAATGTCGTATTATTTATCGACCGACGGGTTAAATAACCAGCGACTAACAGTCAAGAATGTTTCTAATTTACGATATTTAGATTTTTCTTACTTCCAAATGAATGTTTTTAAAGGAATTACTTTTCAAGGACCAGTAAACCTCGAACACTTGGATATCTCTGGTATTGACTCAAAAATTCTTCTAGAAAAACCGTTCTTTAATTCTATAACAAGTGTAAGTACACTTATTATGAGAGATGCTAATCTTGGTAAACTATTTCGTGACAGTGATCTGGTTTCTGAAATAGTTTCAACAGTGAACAAATTTGATATTTCTGGAAACAACATATGGTATATGAATGAATTCACGTTCAGTAACAGCAAAACATTAAAACATCTTATATTGGCAAATAACATTTTACTGGAAATACCCCTCGCAGTAACACACATAGACACATTAGAAATACTAGACTTGAGATATAATGAGGTACAATTGATTAACGAAACGATGCGATCATGGATGGAAAGTCAAAATGAGAGAACGAAAAACAAATTTAAAGTGTACCTTGCGAACAATATGTTCCTTTGTAACTGTGACAGTATGGAATTCATAAAGTGGATCGTCAGATCGAATCTGACCTTTGATTTTCATTCTAGAAATTATACTTGTCAGCTAAGTAATGGAACTATTACTGATACAAAAACAGTGTACAATGAATTTCATCAGCTTTTTGTGCACTGTAGTAATAGTGTCTGGTTAAAGGTGGGTCTTTGGAGTCTTTTTACATTCATAACAACAACAATCATAGTAGCTATTACTTTTAATTTTAGATGGCGTATTCTTCTTTGGATATATGCAAAATCAAGAAAAAAACTTTATCATAATTGTCAATATGATATTTTCATTTCTTATGCCGACGATAGTATAAACTGGATAAAAAAGGAATTAATTCCAACCATTGAAAAGTTTTGGAATTTGAAAATGTGTATTGAAGACCGTGATATTTATGGTGGTATGTCTGTAGCCGATGAATTATCAAATGCAATTGAAAATAGCAGGCATTTTCTTATCATTATTTCTAAAGAATACAGGAAAAAAACATGGGGAAAGTTTGAAATAGAAAGAGCAAAAGTCGAGAAATTCACCAACAAATTACAGAAAATAATAGTTATTGAGAGAAATGCACGCAAAGAAGATTTTCCTCTAGAAGAACTTGCCAAATTTCAGAACGATATCACTATAATAGAATGGTGCGACAATGACAACACAAATGCATGGCATAAGCTTGGATTGACACTTTCTACTGACTGCTGAGTTTTTATTGCACGTTTTTTTAAGCCTTCAATAGTTGTCATACTTTCTTTTTACTGTTTGTGTCAGGTTAAAGGTTGCAGTTAAAAGTTTGAGCTTAGGTGTTCAATTTATATTCATTATGATGTGAACTTTTTGAAAACATAGTTCGAATAACGGTTTGATCTAGAATGCAGATTTTATTGTATATAAAACTGTAATTGGGTGAGTGGGGCGTGATGTGCTACACATATTCTTCTTGTTATTAGTTCATGTGTACATAATAAATTAAGCGTAATGGACTTTTCTTTTTTCTTAAGCAAACTTCATCACTAAATTCATCATAAAAAGGGACGTTATATGCTAGTCAAATTCCTGGGACCTCTTTTAGATGTTTAAATGTCAGTAGTAGATACAGATAATTTCTGGTACCTCTTTTAGATGTTTAAATGTCAGTAGTAGATACAGATAACGGTTAGTCCCATGTTATGTCAAACGGAGTCTTTTTTGTTGATTTTTTTTCTGACAATCTACATTTGTATTTCTGTTGATTGTAGTATGTTGTTTTAATCCAGATGTTGAATCATAAAAAAAGTTTGATAACCTGGTCGTGCTTCAAAAAGTAAAATCACAATAATTTTTTTTTAAAGTCTATTATCAAATGACAAAATCAAAAGCTCAAACACATCAAACGAATGGATAACAAGTGTCGTATTCCTGACTTGCTACAGGCATTTTCTTATGTACAAAATGGATGATTGAACCTGGTTGTATCGCGCTTAACCTCCCACTTGTACGACAGTCGCATCAAATTCCATTATATTGACAACGATGCATTAACAAAAAAATCAGACATAATGGGTAAGATGTCAAAACAGGGGTACAGCAGGCAACATTGTGTAATAAACTTAAGTAATAAAAACAAACAAATATCTAACAAAGAAGCACAAAATGGCATATATCAAATTTAACAACCTCATTCACTTTCTTGTTTTTGTTTTTGTATTTTATGTATATTTAATGTACCCATAAACGATTTAAAGATTTTAAGTACTGGGACCGAACGGTTAGATTAACCTTAAGGGCATACGATACAGTTACAGGGGAGGTAATCACGTTGCTAACGTAAAATGTTATTTTCGCGACGTCCAACTGTGACATATCGGGAAAAGATGCATTTTCCACTGATTTTTATCATTCAAACTGATTTAATTTGAAAACGAGTGCATGGACCCCTATTTTTTAAAACGACATTTTGTTTCATTTTGCAGGGAGATTATGTGGACTAAATTTTATAAAACTGTACATAGTGCAATTTTTTTTAATTTTGATAAATATACAGCAAAAAATGACTTTTTTTCTCAATTCATGTCCATTTGATAAATATGAGTTATTTCTGAATAAAAAATGCATTTTTTTCAGAATACTTCTAAAATACAGAAATTACAAATTATCGAAAAAAAAACCAATATGTGTTTATCTTTTAAAACAAAAAAGTTATGTCTTTCTTTCGAAAGGAAAAATACGGTCACAAATCGGAATTTTGAGCAAATATACAAAATGTTGACCTCATTTAACTCAGAAAGTAGCACATGAAGGTATATTTTTTTAATTACATATTTGATTTAATCAGGCCAAAATAGCCTATATGGAAATTTTCATCAAACTGTAAATACGAGATCAAATCTGTATCGTATGCCCTTAACTCGGACGAAGAATCGTGCGTTTTGCGTCATAATCTAAACGTCACATAGGTAGAAATATAAAATAGTTTTGTCATATATAGTATAAAAAGAATATAGTCTATAGTTCTTATAAGTATATCTTCTGCGGAATGTAAATTCAAGAGACTCTCTTTTTCCATTTAATGTCCACACTGTTTCTTGAGTAGCTTACCGTAAACCAGACAAAGCGATCGTTCGTAATATCGATCATACTTTGAATTTCAAAGTAGAGACTTTTCAGATCCCTTTGATTATATTTGAAGTCTTTCGCGTCGTTTGTGCTGCAAAAACTAAATTTTGTATTGAAAATGTTTGTCGTGCTCGCACTTTTGTAGCAGAAGGTTGCTCAACCAAAAACCAATGAAATAGAACTTCATTTCGGTTCATAAACAAACATTGTGAACTAGCATATTCAAATGTAGAAACTTAATTAGATGCTAATATGTTCCTTAAAACAAAGTTGTACGAATTTGTATTTATAAGCATCTTTCAAGCTTCAATTCTTTTATCATTACAAGAGGATTACCAACAGACAAAGGCGACGTGTGGGTCTCCTCAACATAGATATATACAGATTCATAATTAACAAAGATTTTGTTTTGTTTACAAACATGTTAAACACAAAACAAGACAACAAATACAGGACAAGGCAGGCGGATATAACTTGACTTTATAACTATTGACTTTACACCCATCCAATCACTCACCCATTCTTACTTAGACGCACACAACCTAACAATCATGTTCAACGCAGTGATATGAAATAATGATAAATAAAAGAAGAGTTTTAGTATAATTACACCTTATGTAAGAACCCTGGGTTTTGATTGGTTGGTAGCCAGTGTATTTTTCACCAATTTACTGTTATCAAATTAATATCGTTCATTTTTTAATTTCGTCGGGGTATTTGCGAAAAGGATATGCATTTTTTACCCTCTCTTCCGTGGTATTTTGCCAAAAAATACTTTATCCAACTGAACGCTTGTAACGTCATGATCATCAATGCGTTTTTAAACGTTAACATTCGGTTTAATCAAACAGATATAGCATGTTCTTGAGGGATATTTGCGAAAAATACCAGTCTTGAGAATGAATTTCCCTCGCCTTACAGCTCGTGAAATTTTACATTCTCTCGACTGGTATTTTTCGCAAATCCCCCTTCTTTAAGTAGCACTCCACAGATAGAAAATAAAATTAAAAATGAGCCACAAAATATTTTATCATCTCCTATTCCTGGATTTCTAATACATTTACCTAACTGTTTGTGTTGTACATATGTATGTAATCAGTATCTTCCATAGATTTGATTTTCTAAAGTTAAAAGGGTGAAAAATAATTCCTTTTATGTGTATCCTTGGCAACATTCTGCATTTATTTAACATAAAATATTGCAAAAAGGGGGTGGGGGTGAACATGTCACATATCCCCATAGATTTTGATCAAACTAGAATTTCAATGCCTTTGAGTGATAACTTTTTAGAAACTGTTCACATTAATCTTCCGAATGATCAAATAAAAAATGGGTGTCTTTCGCCTCATTTTTTTCGTGAAATCTTATCACAAAATTCGTGCGACAAAAAGCTGGAAAGAAACATTATAATAATTGCCGGACCAATGTATGGTACGGACATGCAAATACGGACTGTCATACAGAAAACAGCCTATATTACATACATTACATAATCTTGATTTTCATATAAACCCAATACGAAGGCTATTTTAGTACTCAGCTATCCAAAAATGAATTTTATTGCACACTAGCTCTCATATTTGAAAAATCCACAGGGGCCAAAATGCGAAACTACACACCTAACTGTGGAGTGCTAACATGATACATCTGTTCACAATCAGATAAAAAAAGAAAGAACAAAAACCCCAATAATATAAAAAGTTAATGAAAGCTAAAACAACCTTTTAAAACACTTCAAAGATGTTGCTGAAATAAGTTCACCTGACAAGCCATAACAGTCTCTAATCGTAAAAAAAAGAAAAGAGTTTTAATTCCAAACATCACATCAACAGTCTATGGAAGAAGCGAATCGATAAAAAAATTTCTGATATCAAATAGCTATATTGCCTTATATCAACGAGTTGCATTGTGGGAAATTTCAGACGAATGTTAACATTTGTATGAAGAAAGAAAGATTTCTCGGTATAAAGTAATGCATATTTTCTTAAAACAGGTCGACATTTAACACGACATACGTCTGCTGTATAATTTCCATGAATTGTGTAATATAATAACAAGCAAGGTGTATTAATACGAGAAAATTGATTTGTTGATTAAATGAAACATAAATGCACAATTTACCATTTGTAGATGTACACATTCAATAAATATCATGAAAATCAAGTGGAATTCAATTGTTTGCTAAGCCAAAATCACCTACAAGTCAAAGATACTGCTATATTTTATTATATCAATGCGATATTTGTCTTATACAGTAGCGATGTGACTTTAATACAAAAAATTATGAATGCGATATTTTTCTAATATAACTGCGATAGTTTTCTCATATAAAATGAATACGATAACACGTCACAATGCATGTCAAGAAAACCGCGAACATAATTCACAAACATAGTTCAAAACCGGTTTAATGTTTGAGGCCCAATGTCACTAAATTTTAGTACCTGTGACAAAATTAAAGCTTACATGAACTAATAATTTCGAAAAAGTTGCTTGACCCTATTGATAGTTGACACTGTTAACAGCCTGCTTAGTCCATTCTTTTCGATCATAAGGTTTTACCGACTAATTCTATTTGAATTGATCATACAATGGTGGTATTTAAATGCGCCTACTGTAAATGGTCTACCTACCTATTACACTTAATAATGAATATTTAAATGGAAAAATAAATATTCCCATCAAAGAAAAATGACAAATGCTTATGTCCCCAACTTTGAAGATACAAATTGAGCAGCCTCATACCATAAATTAAACAACTTCAGACACCACGATTGAAAAATCTGTTAAAACAGAAGATGTGTTTATTATTAACATAGAAAAAAATATTGAGGAGGAACTTTAGCAGTTTTGGTTGGATATCAATACTTTTCTCAATCGCAATTCGATATCTCTATGCACTAATCAGCTCGTCGCTTTGACACTCTTTTACATCGCGATGACCGTGAGGGCATACCGATGTATTGTTGCCACAGGGATTTGACTTTCGGTCATCGTATAAATACGTATACATTTTTGAGTGCAAAATAACAATTCTTATCGCTTTTTATACATTCATTTCTTCAATGAATACTCATAAAAATATTATTTTTAAACACAAATTAATCATATGTTAATATTTTGACGTTAGAAATATGTATATAAATCTGAAAATTACTGCTAACAGTCACAGTTTTAGAATAAGTTTTTTCTGCTGACACATATTGTCCTTCCCTCAGCGGGATTCGATCTCACACCTTTGATATACTACAACACCAATCGCTTAGCCTCGTGTCCATATACATATATAATAAAAATCATTAATATCTATGCACACGTACAGAAATTTTTTGTTAACACACACGGAAGAATATCTCAAAAACTTTTTTCGGAAAATTATGAATGCCTTCTAAAATCCAATCGAATAGATAAATCGAATTGTCTCCACCATGCACTTGCACTACTCTATTATTAAAATAGTAGAATATAATGGTATACAAATAGATGAAAGTTATATATGATATGTTAAATACAAATATTCATATAAATTTATATATAACAACAAATCAGAGTATTCTTAATTGTATCACTATAATAAAATAGTTTTTAAGGTGAGGTTGAATTGCCTGTTATTTATTCACTATTTACGCTCGAACTTGTCTCGGTACATTAACCTCACTTTCAAGGTAGAGATAATATTATTTTCCTAGGACAAGTGCTTGTGACCATCCACAAGAACTTGCATACATCTGGTGTTCAGTACTTCAGTACTTCAATTTTCAAAAGCTTTGCCCATAAGCTTCTCCCTTTTAACAACATATCGTATCAGTTATTTCTCGATATTGTCACCTGGTTCACTACTGAAATGGATGTGCAATGCGAAACAATGAAGTAGTCAGACGATTTTGGGGGACTGAAAAGCAGTTATTAAAGGGGAAATTTTAAAGATTTATAGATAGATATGAGATATGAGGGTATGAGTTCGAATGAGACACCTTTCCATCAAAATGACAATTTGTTAAAATTAAACGATTATAGATCATAGTACGGTCTTAAACACGGAGCTTTGGCTAACACCAAACAACACGCTAGCCTATATAGGACCCCAAAAATAAATAGTTTAAAACCATTCAAACAGAAAAAAAACAACGGCCTAATTTGTATAAAAAAACGAGATTTAAAAGTACAGGTCACATTTTGTCGATTCAATCTGAACGAGGACAGTGTGATTCATCTTTGGTACAAGTTAGTTTGATTGTTAACAATAAAGAAAGTCTTCCATGCATGTGTTGGGAGATTATTGGACAACCTTATTTGATTAGTTTTGCTTCCTAAACCAATTCAGAAATTTGAAAGATGTTACCAAAAACAATTTGAATTTAAGCAATGACAATAAAACTGCTTATAATCACACAATACTTCTAATACTGACATAACAAATCATATTTTAAAAGTATCGCATTGATATTAGAATCTATAGCATTTGTTTATTAATGTACATAAGAAAAACACAGCACTTCAAATATTACACTGACTTAAAACGTTTGCTTTTAAATAACTTCTGAATGTATATTTAGACTTAATTGCTATTTATATTTGAACAATTTGTTTAAGAATTCGTATTTTCTTAATTTTTTGTTGCCAAAAACTACTTTTTCCGCATGGAATGTCTGCATATTTACAATTGATATTAGACAATATCTCTATATTGATATAAGAAACGTTTTTATCGATTCGCCTCTTCCATAGACTGATCAAGGGGTTGAAGTCATAAAACTTTCGAGACAGTATTTTATACTCATACTTCAAAATCAACCAATAAAAATGCTGGATTTGTGCTCCGAGCACTTAGCAAAGTTTAATGACTTCAACCCCAGGCGCAAGCGTAAAATGAAGAAATAATATATTGCAATGAATCTGTTTTGTTGATAATTCCATGACAGAGTTATTATAGTGATTTTAGTAACTGAAATTATGTACTAGTACCGATAAAACCATTTCATGAGGACGACAGTAAAATTCCAAATATTGTTCGCAAACTGAGAAATGGTATGCAAATTTAAGAAATCAATATATATATATATATATAAATAAAAAATAAAAACCTAGATGTCAACAAACTGTAATCAATAAAATACAACATACATTGATTGGCTAAATTTGTGTGGTAAGCACATAAAAAGCGTATAAAAAATGACATCATATTTAAACAACATTAAGGGGGCTCGCGGGTCTAAATCAACTTTTTTTTCTAATATAGGATTTAGCTATTTTTTTCTATGTTTAAACTTTATGTTATATCTAATAGAAATATAAAATAATAATATGGGGTCACCGTTCATTTAAGCTCTCAATCTGCCTCCGAAAGAAGCATACATTTTTGTTAATGTCCTTATTTTCTGTTGAACTAATAGGAGAACTGTTGGTAATATTGAAATAAAAAAAGAACTAAATTACAGAAATCGCTTAAATTTTACAATTATTTAGTTTATGTACAGCTTGTTTGAAAACAATAATAATAAATATAGGTCACCGATGAGTTAAAAAAGATATTTCAATTTAAACGTAAAAAAATTATATTTTTGCACCAAAGGGAGATAATTTTGGAGCTTTTTCAATGATATAAACATTTTTAAAGTCATCTGTGGCCAAACCAAATCGATTTGTTTGGATGATTTTTGTACCATATAATAAAGTCATAACCAAAAGTGTCATAAATAAAAATTTGTAATGAAAAAAACAAATGTTTATTTTTTTGCTGATTTTTATATACCCGCGAGCTTCCTTAATACATGCTATTAATAACACGGATGTCTTTTTCTACTGAAAGAAACGCGACATCATGTTTCTACTCATTTAAAAGCAATGTTTAAATCATAAATCAATTTCAAGCGATAGATAACTTCCTTGTAAATAGTTTGATTTTAACCCTTAATATCCACTTTTATTAAGACTTGTTTGATTATTAAAACGATAATGTTATAACACACAATGTAGTGCGTGCAAGTATACTATTTCATACTACAAAACGAGACATATGTTTCCGACTACAAAACGAGACTCTTAATAACAAATAACAAAGGGGTAACATCTAGGATAGCTTACACTTCAGATTTTGAACAATGGAGATTACCATATGCATTGTTTTTAGTCTACTTTCTTTGGCAAAAAGTAATCGCCATAATTGTTCAATATTATATAGAACAGCGGACTGCACTAGTAGAGGTCTCATATCTGTACTGAAGGATCTACCAAGATATATCATTTCATTAGATTTAAAGCACAATGAAATTGAAACATTGCCAAACAATACTTTTGCAAGATATTCGATGTTATTAACCATAATTCTTGACAATAACAGATTGTCTGTGATTGAAACTGATGCCTTTTCTGGAATTAAACGATTGTTAAATCTCTCAATGGAAGAGAATACTGTTAACTTTAAAGAATTTAACACTAATGAAACCTTTCGCTCTCTTAAATCATTGGAGCTTTTAGATATTCGACAAAATTTGGAAACCATGAAATCATTGGTGACATATCCATACTTGGGACATTTAACTAATCTCATCTATTTATATATTGACCTGACTGACAACCCGAATTTCACAATGATGGATGTAAAAAAATTAACAAAACTGAAGGTAATAAGATTTGAACATTGTATTTTAACAGTATTTAAAAATATAACTTTTCAAGATTTTCCTGATAGTGTAGAAGAGATCTATTTTGGAAATATTAACTCCTTACTACCACATATTTCACTTGTTGAGAGCGACCTTTTAAAGCCGTTCCCAAATCTTCAAGTGCTTAGTTTATGCAGAATGATATGCAGTCTTTCCGATGCTTTAAAAATCGTATATCCTTTCCAAAATAAGTCCATGCAAGCTGTGATATTCAAACAAATTGGCACACCTCCTGGAAATTCAGTTGTACTTACAGAAACAATGGTATCATACTTGAAAAATGTGTGCATCATAACATTGGTATTAGCTGAAAATGATATTGTTGGCCTTGCCCCGAACATTCTGGCGGCTTTTCATAATGCTCACTGCTTTAATACTATTGTATTATCTGGAAACCGATTTTCCATGATTTCTGGCTCAAATTATGGACTGTTTTTTGCTTTGCTCAATCAATTGACCAATCTAGAAATATTTGACTTTTCGTATAATCCAGTTAAATACAATAAAATACAGTATTTAAAAATTCCATATGTATGTAGAAATCATTTTCAACCATTAGAAGAAAAAAAGCTGATTCAGGAGTTCCAGACACCAAGACATGTAAAACGAAAATCTGATCATGGTAACCAATGTATTGAATCTAAACTTAAAAGTGATATTCAAGATAGACCTCATAAAACGTTTGCTCTTCCAAACAAGTTACATACACTTAGAATGTCATATTATTTATCGGTCGATGGCTATAATAACCAGAGATTAACACTCAAGAATGTTTCTAATTTACGGCATTTAGATTTTTCTTACTTTCAAATGAATGTTTTTAAAGGAATTACTTTTGATGGACAAATGAACCTTGAACACTTAGATGTATCTGGAATTGACTCTAAACTTCTTTTAGAAACCCCGTTCTTTAATTCAATAACAAGTATAAGTACACTTATTATGAGAGATGCTAATCTTGGTCAAATATTTCGTGACAGTGATCTGGTTTCTAATATAGTATCAACAGTGAACAAATTTGATATTTCTGGAAACAGCATATGGTATATGAATGAATTTACGTTCAGTAACAGTAAAAAATTAAAGCATCTTATATTGTCAAATAATATTTTATTGAAAATACCCCTCGCAGTTACACATATAGACACATTAGAAATACTAGATGTGAGAAATAACGAATTACAGTCAATAAACGAAACGATGCGATCATGGATGGAAAGTCAAAATGAGAAAACGAAAAAAAAATTTAAACTCTTCCTTGCAAATAATATGTTCCTTTGTAACTGTGACAGTATGGAATTCATAAAGTGGATCGTCAGATCGAATCTGACATTTGAATTTCATTCTAGAAATTATACTTGTCAGCTAAGTAATGGAACTATATCTGATACAAAAACAGTTTACAATGAATTTCATCAGCTTTTTGTGCACTGTAGTAATAGTGTCTGGTTAAAGGTGGGTCTTTGGAGTCTTTTTACATTCATAACAATAACAATCATAGTAGCTATTACTTTTAATTTTAGATGGCGTATTTTTCTTTGGATATATTCAAAATCAAGAAAAAAACTTTATCATAATTTTCAATATGATATTTTCATTTCTTATGCTGACGATAGTATAAACTGGATAACAAAGGAATTAATTCCAACAATTGAAAAGTTTTGGAATTTGAAAATGTGTATTGAAGACCGTGACATTTATGCTGGTATGTCTGTCGCCGATGAATTATCGAATGCAATTGAAAATAGCAGGCATTTTCTTATCATTATTTCTAAAGAGTATAGGAAAAAAACATGGGGAAAGTTTGAAATAGAAAGAGCAAAAGTCGAAAAATTCACCAACAAATTACAGAAAATAATAGTCATTGAGAGAAATGCACGCACAGAAGATTTTCCTCTACAAGAAGTTGCCAAATTTCAGGACGATATCACTATAATTGAATGGTGCGACAATGACAACACAAATGCATGGCATAAGCTTGGATTGACACTTTCTACTGATTGCTGAGATTTTAATGCACGTTTTACTTAACCTTCAATAGTTGTTATACTTTCTTTGTCCTGTTTTTATCAGGTTAAAGGTTGTAGTTAAAAGTAAGAGCTTTATGTTCAAATGATGTTCATCATGATGTGAACTGTTTAAAAACATAAGTAAGATAAAGGTTTGATCTAGAATGCAGATTTTATTGTATATAAAACTGTAATCGGGTGAGTGGTGCGTGATGTGCTAAACATATTATTTTTCTCATTAGTTAATGTGTACATAATGAATTAAGCTTTATAGATTTGTTCTTTTTCTTTAGCAGACTTGACCACTGAATTCATCATACGTGAAACGGAAGTTATATACTAGTCAGATTCTTATGAAAACTAGTATTTGTGTAAATAAAAGTAGTCACACTTAAATAGCTGTTACTTTTGTTAAATGTTTAGATGTCAGTAGTAGATATAGATAACAGTTATGTAGTATATACTGATAACGTTAATTCGAACAGAGTCCTTTTTTGTTGATTTTTTACTGACAATCTATATTTCTGTTGATTGTAGTATGTTGTATTAATCCAGATGTTGAATCATAAAACACATTCGATAACCTGGTCAGTTTCAAAAAGTAAAATCACAAAAAATATGTACTCCGAGGAAAATTCAAAACAAGAAGTCCTTAATCAAATGGCAAATATCAAAAGCTCAAACACATCAAACGAATAGATAACAACTGACATATTCCTGACATGCTACAGGCATATTCGTATGTAGAAAATGGTTGACTGAACCTGGTTGTATAGCGCTAAACCTCCCACTTGTAAGACAGTCGCATCGAATTCCATTATATTGGCAACAATGAATTAACAAAACAAACAGACATAATGGGTTAAATGTCAAAACAGGGGTACAACAGTCAACAGTGTGTTATTATCTTAATCACAAAAAACAAACACACATCTTACAAAGAAGCACAAAATGGCATACAAGTATATCAAATTTAACAACCTCATTCATGGTTTTCTTATTTTTTGTATTTTATGTATGTATGTTTAATCATCAGCCCATAAAGGATTGAAATATTTTAAGTACTTGCATCAAACGCCGCTTAGATTAACATTAACTCTGAATTAGAATCGCGTGTTTGACGTTAGAATCTTAACGTCACACAGGTAGAGATATCAAATATTTTTGTCGGTCAGATTATGAAAAAAAAATATTGTCTGTAGTTCTTGTAGGTATAACTTCTGCAGAATGTTAATTCAAGAGACTCTCTTTTTCCATTTTATGTCCACGATGTTTCCTGAGTCGCTTACCGTAAACCAGACAAAGCGATCGTTCGTAATATCGATCATACTTTGAAATAAGATACTTTGATGATATTTGAAGTCTTTCCCATCGTTTGTGCTGCATAAATCTAAATTTTGTATGGAAAATGTATGTCGCGCTCGCACTATTGTAGCACAAGGTTGCTCAACAAAATGACCAATAAAATTGAACTTCATTACGGTTCATAAACAAATACTGTGAACTATAATAAAATTGAGAATGGAAATGGGGAATGTGCCAAAGAGACAACAATTGTGAACTAGCATATTCAAATGAAGAAATTTTATTAGATTCTTATATGTTCCTTAAATGGGTGTCTACCAGAAAATCATGCAAAATCCAAAAACAATTATGAAAGGGGACGGTGGAAATTTCAGCTGATTCAAAGACAAACGAGTACGTTTATATTTATAAGCATCTCTCAAGATCATTAGTCATTCAGAAATATAAAATAATTTCACATTTTATCCTTGGACTGAAGGACGCGGACTCCAAAGTAGCATATCTCTAGCAAGTATAAACGAATTAAAAAAGATTATAACTGAAAGCATTAAAGTTCATGTCAACGTTTATTTTATATAGCTTTCTACGAATACATGAAGTACAATAATTTCAAACAATATTCTGAAGATTTAGAAATTAAAAAAAATATAAATCATGCTTCGGAACTTCTAACATTTAAAAAAGTTATCGTGGATACATATTTCTATAATTAACACTAGAATATTCAAGGGAGTCGATTTCATTTTATTGAAATCATTTGTGTATACAGCACTTGACCAGGGTTACATCACACACCTGCACACATATTCAATCGATATTCCGAAATGCTATGGATGTACATCAATGTATGTAAGAATACATCTATAACTATTTGTATCGCTATTTTACAAAATTTTCCTTTGATCTTGCTGACTGGTAATTTCCTTTCTCAGTGTAGTCGATTCATATGAAAATTATCGCTTGAAACTAAGGTGGCATTTGGCATTGCTAATGAAATTGCTATGAAATTGACAACGTCGTCATACGTCAAATAGCGATAATCTATAAATATCGTTTTGATAAACTATCACTAAGTGGCTGTGTTCATTTCAGGAAGCATTTGAAAGAGTTCCCGTATATAATAAGAATTGCAAGGGTATTTTGACAGGTTATACTATGTTGTTGGATTGGTTTTCTTCATGTTATATTACTAGATTTATTTTACTTGACTGTGCGGGGTTTAAGAAGTTCGCTTATTGAAGACCAGTCCATCTATAGACAGGAGTTATGGGATAAACTCATCAATGAAGTGTCCAGTTATTTGTCCCATATCGTACACTCAGTTCTTTTGTATATGCGTTTGATGATTAGAATTCAATAATTATTATAACGGTAATCGTCCTTATCACACACATCTTCAAATAGACTGTCCTTATGCAAATTAAAACATAAGATCCGCCGGATCAGTTCAAATAACATTGGTAATAAAAACGCTAAAAATATAGCGAACGTTTTAGAATATAATGATAAATATCAAGGCAATGTACGTTTTCAAGCATTTAACAGGTCGAGAACTCTAGATTTTCTGACGTCAGATTATATTTGCATAGTAATTTCCAAATCACAAGGCCAATATGGCCTTGAAAAACTGACCAATCGACTCAATGAACTACAATGCATTGTGGGCTACTACGAGTAAACTACTACTTAAAACACGTGGAATTAGCGGGAAAACAGTTAATTAATATTGTCTGGGACTCTCATTACCAAATTTTTTATTCTGCAAATATATTTAATGTAAAATATATAACGTAATCTTCAATTTGCATGCTCAGATTAAAAAAATATTGTTTATTGGCTTCACGATTCGACTTTCTTTTTCGCCTTGCAAAAGTAGTTGAACCGGTTTTGTGTATTGTTATGAATTGAACCTGCATTAATTTCACGACATGATACAGTGAAATATCCAATGAAGTGACCACTGTCCAGTAAGAAAATCATTTGAGCTCTTTTAAACCTGTATAATGTCATTGCAAAATCATTTCTGCCTAGAAAAAACACGAAACTTTCATTGAAACACTTCTTTCTGTACTGAATGTGTATTTTTTTTTTATCAGGACCTGAACTAATAGTAAGAACATCATAATATTCAGTATGCTAAAAAGAAGTGTTATGAAAGCGGCAGGGGCGGGTCCAGCCATTTAAAAAAGGGGGGTCCTAACCCTGGACAAAAGGGGAGGGGGTTCCAACTACATGTCCCCATCCAAATGCACTGATCGTTCAAAAAAAAGGGGGGCCACCCCCCGGAACCCCCGCCCCCTGGATCCGCCACTGAGCGGGTACGGTATATACCTCAATACATTTTTTTAAAGTTTCATCCATCGATAATATCCGTTTGTTGCTAATTTTATCACAAAATATACCTCAGAGGTTTTTTTTATCGTTCGGCTGCTGTCCTGTTGACATATGTAAAATATCTCCAATATTAAAAGTCTCTGGATCATAGTGGGTGCCATATTACCTATTAATTTTTTTTCTAAAACGTGCTTTGTATATAGAAATAAGAAGATGAGATATGAGTGCCAAATGAGACATCTTTCCAACAAAGACATAATTTAGTAAAGTAAGCAGTCATAGGTCCAATGCTGAAAAGTAACGGCTATTAATGACCCAACAAATACTTGTGTAAAACAATCCAAACAAAAAAAACAAAAAAAATAAAAAAACCGGCCCAATTAAATATATAAAAGGACAAGAAATCTATCCCATCAAAAAAAAAATATGTTGTATAGGAGCCTGTATTTCAGTGTTTGTCGTTTGTTTATGTGTTACATATTTGTTTTTCGTTAAATTTTTTTTAAATATATATATAATTAAGGCCGTTAGTTTTCTCGTTTGAATTGTTTTACATTGTCATATCGGGGACTTTTATAGCTGACTATGCGAAATGGGCTTTGTTCATTGTTGAAGGCCGTACGGTGATCTCTAAATGTTAATTTCTGTGTCATTTTGGTCTCTTGTGGACAGCTGTCTCATTGGCAATCATACCACATCTTCTTTTTTATTATAGAACCCAGGCTGCAATTTTCACAAAACATATCAAATTTTCCACCTTGTCGCACATACATTTGTACATATGGATAAAATCATTACAGCTTATTTCCTAATGCATGTGGAGCAAAACTTTGGTTAGCTTGCTTGCTTTGTTTGTATATTGTACAAAATATAAAATATACAAGTAAAACTATGCCTATATATATTCATTGTTTAAATATGTCAATCTTATTTTCAAAGCTTGTATAAACAACTATACAAACAAAGCAAGCAAGCCAACCAAAGTTTTACTTCGCAGGTTTAAGAAATCAGCTGTAATGATTTTATTCAGTTTGGCAAATGTCCGAGCCCGTTAAAAAACGAACAAACTGAAACTACAGTTGCTGACTTCACTACCTTAAAAAAAAAAAGGAACAGTTTGGAAGTCCCATATACTGAAATGTGACCAACAAAAATACTTATAGATTTTGTTAACACTACCATGTATGTAAATATTTCTTCGCCTTTTTTACGAACACAAAATTCAAGGATCCCACATTTGCCTTTAATTATCTATACGAACATTGCTGTACTCTTGAATATCAGCAGCGGCTGTTATCGACGGCTTACTTTACACCAGTAAGTTTGTCTCATGGGTAATTGTGTTTTTTCGCTGTTGTTTCGTTGCTTCTGGTGGACAAATACATGAAATCTCTGTGCCACCATCAAACATGTTAATGGCTATATATCGGGTAATTCAAACCCTTTTTTCTTCGCATAGAAACAACTCTTCGTTAATCTGAGCATGGAAGTAATACTTTATATCACGAACTATAAATGAGGAATCACAAAATGAAAAACTAAGAGAAATTGTGAATCCCGCATTGCACGAAAAATGTGTTGTATTTCAGTAAATAACACGTGTTCTTTGTTGATAGTAAACACGTAGAAGTCCATCATGCATTGTGACTCATTTAGTGGATTGGTCAAAAACCTAGGTAAAAATAAATTGCGTCACATGTAAATAAACAATTACATGTGCGAGAACATAAGTATGCTAATTTATGCATTTCCATATAAGGTAGTGGTCCTGACCTGTTTAATAAGTGAGATATAAAAAAAAAAAGATTAGTTATTGAACTGAATCGTATTGTCTATTAAAAATTGTATAAAAAACTTTATGAAAACTAAGGAAGTAATAAAATAATATCAAGGTTCACAGGAATATAAATTATATGGTCATATGTTTTTTTGTTGGTTTTTTTTTATAAATGTACTGTTCGAAAATGATGAATTATTCTTAATACTAAGGATTTTCTTATCCAAGGTATAGATAACCTTAGCCGTAATTTTGGGTCATTAATGCTCTTAATTTTATACCTGTCTGGCTTTCTGACTATTTTGATCTAAACGTCACTGATGAGTCTTATGTAGATGAAACGCGCGGCTGGCGTATTAAATTATAAGCATTGTACCTTTGATAACTATAAGCATGTCGAAATGTAGTATTGAATTGTTTATTTGTGTATTTCTCTGTCCTGAATGTTCTTCCATTTATTTGTACTGTAGTCCTGACATGTAATGTTGTCCTTTCAGTGTTATACTTATCAGCTCAGTAGTCAGTATTTCGGTACTGACATGATTCAACAAACTTTACTAAAATTGTCCGTTTATGAAATTTGAAACTATTAAGAAACTAAGGTTTCAGCCCTCAGGCTTTTGATGAATTTGGTTATCTATTTAAGGTATTTTTTTTACATATAGCTCGTTAACGGTTTCGGTACTTATACATCTTCGAATTTCAAATGTTTGGCTTTGAGCGTTCTTGATGAAGGTAAATCCAGAAAAGCGCTTCGGACGGAAGAAATTATTAAACGTGTTGTTTTCAATTTTTTATTCATGCTATAAAAGCGCGAGGTTTGGCTAGATAAAAACAAAAACAGGTTCAACCCACCATTTTTCTTTAAATGTCCTGTAGCAAGTTAGGAAAATGGCAGTTGTTATCTTATAGTTCGTTTCGGTGTGTGTTCAATTGTCGTACTTGAGTGTTTCTGTTGTTTCGTTGTTTTCCTATTTAAATTGATGTGTCTCCCTCGGTTTTAGTTTGTAACCCAAATTTGTTTTCTTTCAAACGTTTTATAACTTTTGAAAAAGGGTATATTATTAGAAACTAATTATCTCGATGTTGATTTCATTCAATAAGACATATCACCAACTTGCGACTGTCACACAAGTAATAGGTTTCAATAAAACCATGTTTAATTCACTATTTTTTTTAAATAAGGAAATGTCTGTACAAAGTCAGGAATGTAACTTTGCATTTGCTGTGTTTGAACCCATGATTTTGCCATTTGATAAGGGACTTTCTGTTTTAATAACATTAACGGTATCAATTTTTCTGCACCAGATGCGCATTTCGGAAATACATTTCTCTTCAGTGATGCTCGTGGCCAAAATATTTGAAATCCAAAGCCTATATAAAAGATGAAGAGCTATAATCCAAAAGGTTTTAAGTTTTCCTTGGAGTATATATCAAATGTATCAAAAGACTGATGCCCCAAAAGAGGAAGGAATAGTTTATCCATTTTTAGCACTTGAATTCGTTCCTATTTTGTTTTATTTAGTTACCATTGCTTTAGCTTAAGTCTTCATTGTTGTAATTTATTAGGAAGCTTGTCTTCTGAGCATCTTTTGTCCTGGGAGATCCTGTTTTTATTTCAAACTTTGACATTTTTTGACAAGTTTCAGATTTGGAGAAAGTACTGATGGATATCGAATTTGGTGATGACTGTACGCTACAGTTTGGGGCCTATATGATTAATCAAACTGTTTAATCAAGAAAAATGTTGCAGTTGTCACTAGTAAAGTAGGCACTGCACACGAGTCAATCCAAAATTCTTTGGCTCGGATTTGTTTTCATCAACGTTACTTTTAGTGTGAAGGGTTTTGTTTACTTTTGTTTATTTCTTTTTCTTTTCTTCTTTTCTTAGTCAATGTGTGGTCTGTTCGATTGGTCAGTTTGGATTTTAGTGACCTCTCATAATTATTTTCGTCTTCCTTTTACTAACAATTCAAATCCACAAAGCGTTCATTTATATTACAATTTACTTAAAACAGAAGTAATATGTTAAGTGATTTATAATTTCCTCCCTATTGTGTTAACCCGAGTCTTAAAAAATATATGCTTGTATTTAGGTTTTATTATGCATGGTTGATCACATTCATTACAGTGGTATATTTAGTAATATACAAGTAAATTATTTCACATAAAAATATTTTAATGTTCATTGAATACAGCCGATATCAGTAAAGAGAGTTAACGAAGAATATTACTGAAATATGACGTCTTATAAATTCATACTCTTAAAAAATCTAACGATAGTGCTTACGCTATGTGTTATTTTTAGCATGATGTCTTTAGAAAGAAGTCATGATTGAGAAATAATTCAAAGTGCGGGAAATAATTACAGTAGAATAATTCATAATGCAGCAAACTGTTCTAACAGGGAACTTAAATCCGTACCGAAGGATCTACCCTTGGATATCTTGTGGACAGATTTGAACAACAATGAAATCACAATATTGTTAAACAGTTCTTTTGAAAGATATTCGATGTTGTTAACAATAATTCTCGACAACAATAAATTATCTGTGATTGAAGCAACAGCTTTTTTTGGAATGGAAAGGTTGCTAAATCTTTCAATGGAAAAAAATAATTTTGACTTTTCTAAATTAAACACGAATGAAACATTTCGTTATCTTGCATCATTAGAACTCTTGAATGTCCGGCAAACTTTTAACGATTTACTACTATCACCATTGACATATCCATACATCGGACACTTGATTAATCTAAGATATTTATATATTGACTTGAGTAACAGCCCGAATTTTACCCTTAGTGATATTAAAAAATTAACAAAGCTGCATGTTATAAGATTTGAGAATTGCTATATATCAACAATGAAAAATACAACTTTTGAAAATTTTCCAGATAACGTCAAACAGATCTATTTTGGAAATGTTAGAGAAATAATTCCACGTATTTCACTAGTGGAGCTGAACTTTTTAAATCCATTCACACATCTTAAGGTGTTGAGTTTGACGAATTTGGATGGGAGACTTTCCGATGTTTTAACAATTTTACATCCTTTCAAACATAAGTCTATGAAAGCAGTGATAGTTAGAGGAATTGGCATACGGCTTGAAACTGTGGTTATACTTACAGAAACAATGGCATCATATTTAAAAACTGTATGTATTGATACGTTGATATTAGCTGAAATAATATTGTTGAAGTTGAACCGAACGCTCTGTCTTCTTTTCAATATGCTCATTGTTTTAATGTTATTGTATTGTCTGGGACACGTTTTCTTTAGTAACGAATCATAATTATGGACAGTTACTTCAATTGCTGCCTCAATTGACTAATCTTAAAAATTTTCGACTTTTCGTATAATCCTGTTAAAGACCAAACTATAAATTACTTGCACATTCAATATCTTAATGACGTAGCTCATTTTCAACCACCATTCCATGGAAGGATTATCTATGAATTACAATCGAAGAATTGGGTAAGTGGAAAACCAGATGGAAGTGACCACTATTTACAATCAAAACTAACCAAGAAAACTCAAGATCTTCCCACTTTAACTATAGCCTTTCCAAGCAAGTTAGAAACTTTAAGAGTGTCCTATTTTTTGTCTGCTGAAGGAGTCAACATCAAAAGAATAATTTTCAAAAATGTGTCTAATTTACGATATCTAGATTTTTCATACTTCCAAATGGATTTTTTAAAAGGGATTTCTTTGGATGGACAAGTAAATCTTGAACACTTAGATGTCTCGGGAATTGATTCTAATCTCCTTCTAGGAAATTCGTTTTTTCATTCTTTTACAAATGTAAGTACACTTATAATGAAAGATACCAATCTTGGTAAAACCTTTCGTGACAGCAATATCGTTTCTGATTTAATTTCAATTGTTAAAACATTTGATATTTCTGGAAACAATATTTGGTATATGAATGAATTTACTTTCAACAGGAGCAAAAATCTCATCAATCTTATATTGACAAACAATATCTTACTGGAAATACCCATTGCAGTTACATATATAGACACATTAGAAACATTAGATATGAGGTTTAATCAGTTGCAATCGGTAAATGAAACAATGCGATCATGGATGGAAAGTCAAAATCAACGAACAAAAAATAAATTCAAAATATATCTGGCGAACAATATGTTCCTTTGTAATTGTGACACAATGGAATTTATACAGTGGATCTTTGAATCAAAGCTAAACTTTGATAGTAAAACTAAGAATTATACTTGTCAACTAAGCAATGAAATTGAGAATGGAAATGGGGAATGTGTCAAAGAGACAACAACCCGACCAAATAAAAAACAACAGCAGAGGGTCACCAACAGGTCTTCAATGTAGCGAGAAATTCCCGCACCCGGAGGCGTCCCTCAGCTGGCCCCTAAACAAATATATACTAGTCCAGTGATAATGAACGCCATACTAATTTCCAAATTGTACACAAGAAACTAAAATTAAAATAATACAAGACTAACAAAGGCCAGAGGCTCCTGACTTGGGACAGGCGCAAAAATGCGGCGGGGTTAAACATGTTTGTGAGATCTCAACCCTCCCCCTATACCTCTAACCAATGTAGAAAAGTAAACGCATAACAATACGCATATTACAATTCAGTTCAAGAGAAGTCCGAGTCTGATGTCAGAAGATGTAACCAAAGAAAATAAACAAAATGACAATAATACATAAATAACAACAGACTACTAGCAGTTAACTGACATGCCAGCTCCAGACTTCAATTAAACTGACTGAAAGATTATGATTTCATCATATGAACATCAGGCACAATCCTTCCCATTAGGGGTTTAGTATCATACCATCATAACATATATGAGAAGAACATAACCCGTGTCATGCCAACAACTGTTTTTAGAATAAATGTGTTTAGTTCCGATGCAAATCCGGTATGTAATCACATAAGCAGCACTACGGGTGCCACATATGGAGCAGGATCTGCTTACCCTTCCGGAGCACCTGAGATCATCCCTAGTTTTTGGTGGGGTTCGTGTTGTTTATTCTTTAGTTTTCTATGTTGTGTCATGTTTACTATTGTTTTTCTGTTTGTCTTTTTCATTTTTAGCCATGGCGTTGTCAGTTTTTTTTAGATTTATGAGTTTGACTGTCCCTTTGGTATCTTTTGTCCCTCTTTTATATTGGCTAGTAACATCTTGCTGGATATACCCCTGGCAGTCACACATATAGACTCTTTAGAAATACTAGATGTAAGAGATAATCAGTTACAGTTGATAAACGAAACGATGCGATTTGGATGGAAAGTCAAAACCAGAGAATGAAAAATAAATTCAATCTCTGTCTTTCGAACAATATGTTCCTTTGTAATTGTGACACTACTGAATTTATACAGTGGATCTTTAGATCGAAGCTGAATTTCGATATTAAGTCTAGAAATTATACTTGTCAGCTAAGTAATGGAACTATTACTGATACAAAGACCGTTTACAACGACTTTCATCGGCTATTTGTTCACTGCAGTAATGGCATCTGGTTAAAGGTTGGTCTGTGGAGTCTTTTTACATTCATAACCATAACAATTATAGTAGCCGTTATTTTTAACTTTAAATGGCAAATCCTGTTTTGGATATATAGACAATTCAAAACAGTTATTCTGCGCCATAAATTTATGTTTTACATTTGTGTTTCGTATGCAGACGATAGTATAGATTGGATTGAAAACGAGTTGATTCCGAAAGTTGACAACTCTTGGCATTTGACAACTTGTGTCGAACATCGTGATATATTACTTGGTGATGCTCATGCTGATGCCCTGGCATATGCTATTGAAACGAGCAGACATGTAATCATAATTTTTTCCAAGAACTATAAGGATTACCCATGGGGAAGATTTGAAATCGAAAGAGCTAAATTGGAAAAATTTACAAAATATTTACAAAAAATAATAGTCATTATGAGAAATGCAAGTACGGAAGATATTCCCCTAGCAGAACTTACAAAATTCCAAAACGACATCACAATAATTGACTGGTGTGACATTGAAAGCACAAATGGATGGGATAAGCTACGATTGACACTGTTTACTGAATACTAAGTACTTCAAAGTTTTACCATTAGTTTTCACCATCATGTTTTAAACATAAAAGGAGTACAAGAAATAAAACAAAACCGTATTTTGTATAGGAATCTTTTGAATCAAAAATTAAATAAATCAAATCAAAATATCACATTGTTGCAACAACACATGTTAACATTATTATTAATAAATCAAAACTTATGGACAAAAGATTAGTGTCACTCTATATTCCATTTAATAGATCGAATAAAATAACACGTATGTTGCCATGATAATGTTTTTGCTTTGATTATTCCAGAATTCCTCTCAGCATATTAAGGACAGTCACAAAAGGGAATTATCGTGCCGCCAGTTTTCTCGTTTGATAGATTTCCATTTTTCTTTTCAGGCCTTTGATTTGCTTTCATGCGGTTTGTGTTTTGTTCATTGTTGAAGGCAGTTGTACGGTGACCTATAAATGTATACTTCAACGTCATTTGGTCTAAGGTGGTTATTTGGTAAACTGTTGATGTAAATATCTTTTGGTTTTATGAGTCTTTGTTTACTCCTTAATTTTGATTGTTATTGTCTTACACGTCTTTGTACTTTCATATTTAAACAGATCCTATATGAATTGCACTTTTCTAGATTTTTATACTATAGTTTAACACGGAATTTCTATACAAATAATTACGACAAAAGGACA
Source organism: Mytilus edulis (assembly GCF_963676685.1). Taxonomy (NCBI): domain Eukaryota; kingdom Metazoa; phylum Mollusca; class Bivalvia; order Mytilida; family Mytilidae; genus Mytilus; species Mytilus edulis. The sequence goes on along the minus strand of NC_092346.1, from coordinate 67,291,801 downwards.
AAAGAAAAAAAGGGTTTCCCCCTATTTCATTATCCACATCATTCGATATGAGTATAGATTCTGCGTACTGATGTTGTTTATCATCCTAACAACGTGTTTTATAGTTCTTTCATTTGTCTTTGTCCTATTATTAATATTACTTTAACTGTTGAATGGTTTTATATGATATCCGTTTGACGTGGCTCGGTACTTATACATCTCTTCAATGTGTTTGTATTATCTTTCATTTTTTGGTGGTATGTTTTGTATATGCAACTTTTTGTATTTCTTTGGTTCTTATCACGTGACTCTGTACTTTAAAAGATCCCGTCAGTATGATATTGTTCTATTTTATGTCATTATAATATATTTTTATTATGAATTACAAAATACGTTGATCGACAAACGTCAAAATCATTCAATCGCGTAGTGGAATTAACTATTTGTGGATTCTTATAAATTCTATATATAACTTTTGGACTATTTTATATCTCGGTCTTTTTCTGAAATTTATTCTTACATACTTTTGATTTTTTAACCCTGAATGCTTATATTGCCTATGTAAATTTTAAAATTGTTTATATGACGCCAGACAAACAAATCAATGAAAGATGTATTTGTGTTCTGTTAAATTGTTCCTTTCAAAATTGTTATACGATGATGACTGATGTACCCATATTTTGACTATTTTATTCATTGTGTCTGTTTAGTTAACACATCAAAGTAAATATAACGGAATTTGATGAGACTGTCACCAAAGTGAGAGGGTTAGCCTATAAAACCAGGTTTAATCTACCATTTTCTACATTTGAAAATGCCTGTACCAAGTCAGGAATATGACAGTTTTTGCCCATTCGTTTTTGATGCATATTGTTATATGATTTTGCCATGTGATTATGGACTTTCCGAATTGATTTTTTTCTAAGTTCATTTTTTTTGGGATTTTACTTTTTTCATATGTTTTTGTTGCTTTGTTCGTCAATCTTATCAGTCACGCCCTTTCATATTTAAATTTTACAGTTTATTTTATAGTGTGTTGTTACATCAATGTTCGGGATACATAAAGGATTAAGTGCATACAAACATTTTCAATCTCGCTGTATTCTATATGTATCTTCCCGAGTCTGAAGCGTGTAAATCAATGGTTATCGTTGTTTGTTTTTTGACATATTTGTTTTCCACTTATTGCACAAAAATATATCAGACCGTTGTTTTTCTAATCAAATCGTTAAAAATTTCATTATGCCCGGTATATGGTATAGAGTTTACTTAAAATAATTTGTGAATTTTTAAAGTGACCTATAGTTGTTGTCTCATTGGTGTCAATCATACAATATCGTCTACTTATCTCAATAAAAACTACTCGTCTTAATAAATTAGACTTTGTCAATTAAGACGCAAGTATTGTTTCTGTTTTCTTTAGACCCAGTTAAATCATCACTTGAAAGAAAGCTCCTTATTTGTTGTTGTCTTGCGGTTTTAACTACTTCATGAGTGGAAAAAAGCACGGACGTTTAGAGTCAACTTGTATCTGCTGACATTAATGATGTATGTACTCTGTATAATATACGATGTGATTGAAACAAATTATCTGGAGTCCAGGTTTCGCTCACAATGATAGCAGAATCCTCTGTATTTTAACCAGATTATATAACCATTGAGTCCAGGTTTCGCTCACAATGATAGCAGAATCCTCTGTATTTTAACCAGATTATATAACCATTGAGTCCAGGTTTCGCTCACAATGATAGCAGAATCCTCTGTATTTTAATTAGATTGTATAACCATTGAGTCCAGGTTTCGCTCACAATGATAGCAGAATCCTCTGTATTTTAACCAGATTATATAACCAATACACTACCTCACAATCTAATTAAACTGCGTGGATTTATTTAAGAAAAAAAAATCAGATTAAATTGAATAAATGATCTTTCAATAAAACTGGATGTCATAGTCGTTAAAATTGTTATTTCCCCAATAGACAATTAACACATTAATAAGACATGCATAGAAAATTTGATCTCTTCCTAACTTCAACGTTATCCCATTATTCTATTTTAAAATTTATTATGAACGACTTAAAACCAAATTTACCATCTGCAAATGTCTAGTGCTTCTGTACTTGTACATTTTTTAAAGATTTAAACTGGTACACTTTAATATCACTTTGGGTCTTTCGCTTCTCCTTGGCTTGATATTAATACATCCGTAATGGGTTTCAAATTTTTGAATTCGGTGTTTTAAGTTCCAGATCTGCATATTCAGGAGTGTAAAGAAAAAGAATAAGCTACGTTTCAACGTTAAATTGTCTTCGCTTATATTAATGATTTATCTATTTCTTATGACATAATCCTATCCAACTGAAATTAGTAACTGAAGATCTTTTTTGTTAATCAATATGTTTTTGACATATTAAACACCAGAAGCTTCCAACACATTTTAGAAACGATGTATAAAACATATTTATAAATATCATATAATTCAATGTTATGATTGTTTTTCGTTAGAAACATCAGTGTGCACAGATATGAACACTACTCTTTCCTTCCTTTTAATCTTGAAACTCGAATATTATTTGCAGATAGTATAAGTTGATAAATATTTACAGATACAATATTTGTGATATTTATTGGTAAGAGAAACTTTGAGGATCTTCCATTGTCATAATTCGTCCGAAGAATCTGTCAGCAAAACGATCTGATCGTTGTTTGTTGAAGTCTGAAAATGAAAAAGATAGCTTCAACTCAATACAGATGATTAAGTGATTGTTATAGAACTACCCCTTATTGTTGTAGTGTTTCTGAAAATATGTAAGAAAAATGTACGCACAAGAAATAATTCAATGGAGCAATATGTGCCGGTTTGATAACCTTCTTTTCGGGGATTTCATGTTACTCTGTAGTTTTGAGTTTAATGTTTTGCATATTTTGTTAATTTTTACTAATACATTATGTTTTATTGAATTTTAAAGTGATGTGTGTTTTGGTTTTTTTTTCTTTTGTTCATATAGAATCGTAAGAGAGATAACTCTACTTTAACATAAAAGAAATTATAAATCATGATGGAAAGAATTTTTCTACATAAAAAATAACTGTACCAAGTCAGGAATATGACAGTTGTTTTCCATTTCTTTGATAATTTTGAGCTTTTGATGTTGCCATTTAATAAGGGATCTTGTGTTTGAATTTTTCATGGAGTTCGGTATTTTTGTTATTTAACTTAATAATATGTGTATAAGAACGTCATTAAACAATTAAACTTTTGGGAAAATATCACTCTAAGAAAACATTTTATCCAACAAATAACGGTTTCTCTTTTCCTGACAAACATGCAATGCTGAATAATAAGTCTAACAAAATAAAATTCAACTTGAAATTTTTAGTGTCTAACAGATGAAATTCAGAAAGATATTTTGAAACTTTTTTTACCTAATTTTCTGAATTACATTTTGAATATTTACAATAACTTTTAAAACTATATTCTTACAAAGTTTTTTTTAATCCAAACAAAGATAAATCCTACACATGTTTTTGGAAAATTTAAAATAAACAAAAATAAGCAAAAATAAACAAAAATGACTGTTTTACTCCTAAATAGAATTATATTATTATATTATTATATACGATAATACTTCAGTTGATCTTCCTATCATACAAATTAAGGTGTACAAATAACAAGGAGAGACACACGTATTTTGACGTTTATTTTCTTATAGTATGCAGCTTTTGTTGCGAGCGAACGGTTATATTCAAATGAATGTTTGTACCATAGTTCCATTTTAGGTCCTCATCGATTAAGTCATGTCAATTTCATTTAAAATTATATTCAACGATTGTGAGGAGTGGGTGTATGTTAAGCATGACAAAACAATATTTGTACAGTGTAGAAAAACATGAAATCTATTGATAAAAAAGCTCGACATGCCAGGGTTTTCTCCTTTTCTAAAGCTCGGCAAGCAAGCAAATTATTATTTTAATGATTTTTCTTACACCGTACAAATATTATAGGTTTTATTGGTTCTGAATTACACCGGAACAAAGGATTTGGTAAGATCTTGGTGCAATCTGATCACAATCGCCGAAATAACAGAACTAAAAAATTTCACCAGATCATGCCCGTTCTACAGGACACCGTCCAGAAAAATAGAACATTGTAATGATTTTGAGTTGATAAAGCAGAATCTGTCAAAATTGTAATTTGAAATTGTTTAACATCTCACTCCTTACTATTGATTTTGTGCTTACATTGTGTCATCGATCAAATTTATTCGTTCAGTGTATGTTCACTTGTTTGTGTTAATATGTCTTTTAATTAAGTTAAATAATTTCAATTGATATTTTAAATATTAGATACTTTCCTTATCATTATCAATATCGTAAAAGTTTCATATGGCTTTAAACTAATATATATGCAAGTGTCTGCACATCAATACAACAGCAAATCGAATACAATACTGTAAGAAAATCAATCGATAACGAGTGAGAAAATATAAATGGCATTACTAAAGAACCCATCTATGTTTCCATCAATACAATTATTCATATGTTGGACCTGCTTCAATACTTCATAAAACATTATTTTTCCATATTTGTTTCTAGACATTTTTGTTGATTAGATACACATTTAATACGATAAAGTATTTGTTTAGGTACGGCTTTCTAGTTTTAAAGTTAATTCATTATTATTATTTCCGAAAGTAAACTTGGAATTTACAGACAAGTGCCGTGGAAAGCTTTTTTTAATTAAATAAAGCACTATTCAAATGGATTTTCAGTTCGCAACCACAATTATCTGCTACATTTTGAAGTGTTTTAAAACCAAGTTTCTATAAAATAATGATTATTACTTTTAATGGAAGTCACTATCTGCTTGAATGTGTTAGGGTACAGAATAATGAACTCAATACATAAAGTTCGTGACAAGACATTCCTTGTTTCTATTCACTAGCATTGCCGTGTTTCAAAATTTAATACTGCCCCCTTAACATAAACTAGAGGCTCTCACCTTGGTCTATGTGCATATTAAACAATGGACACAGATAAATTCATGACAAAATTGTGTTTTGGTGATCATAATGTGTTTGTAGATCTTACTTTACTGGACATTCTTCTTGCTACAATTATCTCTATCTATAATGAACTTGGCCCAGTAATTACAGTGGAAAATATATTCTAAAAATTTACAAAAAATTAACAAAAATTTAATGAAAATTGTAAAAAAAAAATGACTATAAAGGGCAATAACTCCTTAAGGGGTAAGCTGACAATTTTGGTGATGTTTGACTTATTTGTAGATCTTACTTTGCTGAACATTATTGCTGTTTACAGTTCATCTCTATCTATTATAATATTCAAGATAATAACCAAAAACTGCAAAATTTCCTTAAAATTACTAATTCTGGGGCAGCAACCCAACAACAGGTAGTCTGTTTGGTCTGAAAATTTCAGGGCAGATAGATGTTGACCTGATAAACAATTTTTTTCCTGTCAGATTTGCTCTAAATGCTTTGGTTTCAGAGATATAAGCCAAAATCTACATTTCGCCCCTATGTACTATTTTTAGCCATGGCGGCCATCTTGGTTGGTTTGCAGGGTCACGCCACACATTTTGAAAACTAGATACCCAAATGAAGATTGTGGCCAAGTTTGGTTAAATTTGGCCCAGTAATTTCAGAGCAGAATATTTTTAAAAAGAATACTAAAATTTTAGAAAAATGGTTAAAAATTAACTATAAAGAGCAAAAACTCCTTAATGGGTCCACTAACAATTTTGGTCATGTTGACTTATTTGTAGATTTTATTTTGCTGAACATTAGTGCTGTTTACAGTTTATCTCTATCTATTATAATATTCAAGATAATAACAAAAAACTGCAAAATTTCCTTAAAATTACTAATTCAGGGGCAGCAACCCAACAACGGGTCGTCCGATTTGTCTGAAAATTTCAGGGCATATAGATCTTGACCTAGAAGATTAGTTTACCCCTTGTCAGATTTGCTCTAAATGCTATTGTTTTAGAGTTATAAGCCAAAATCTACATTTTACCCCTATGTTCTATTTTTAGCCATCTTGGTTCGTTGGCAGGGTCACACCACAATTTTTTTAAACTAGATACCCCAATAATGATTGTGGCAAAGTTTGGATTAATTTGGCCCAGAAGTTTCAGAGGAGAAGATTTTTGTAAAAGATTACTAATAAAATTAACGGTACCAATTTTCTTGCACTAAGATTTACGAAAAATGGTTAAAAATTAACTATAAAGGACAATGACTCCTAAAGGGGTCAACTGACCATTTCGGTCATGTTGACTTTTTTGTAAATCTTACTTTGCTGAACATTATTGCTGTTTACAGTTTATCTCTATCTATAATAATATTAAAGATAATAACCAAATACAGTAAAATTTCCTTAGAATTACCAATTTAGGGGCAGCAACCCAACAACGGGTTGTCCGATTCATCTGAAAATTTCAGGGCAGATAGATCTTGACCTGATAAACATATTACCCGCCATGTCAGATTTGCTCTAAATGCTTTAGTTTTTGAGTTATAAGCCAAAAACTGCTTTTTACCCCTATGTTCTGTTTTTAGCCATGGCGGCCATCTTGGTTGGTTGGCTGGGTCACCGGACACATTTTTAAAACTAGATACCCCAACGATGATTGTGGCCAAGTTTGGTTAATTTGGTCCAGTAGTTTCAGAGGAGAAGATTTTTGTAAAAGTTAACGACGACGGACGACGGACGACGGACGACGACGACGACGACGGACGACGGACGACGACGACGACGGACACCGGACGCCAAGTGAGGAGAAAAGCTCACTTTGCCTTTTAGGCCAGGTGAACTAAAAAGAGCTATTAAAAATCAGGTGAAGTAGTTATCAAAGACACCAGGCTTATTTAATACACCAAAGCATTTTTCAAGTAATGGTTAGTCAATGCATGAACTATAAAAATGAAAAGAAATAATTAATCATTGTGAATGGACCAGTGATAGTTTGCAAATATTTGTGAAAAATAAGTCTTTTGTAGACGAAACGCTCGTCTGGTGCAAACATACAATTTCTATCCTGGTATCTATGATGAATTGGTTTACATCTACTGGGTCGATTCCTCTGATGGTGTAGTTTTTATTCCCCGATGGTATCACATGTATTATCATTGATATGGTCATAATTATAAATTGACTGTTAACAAAACTTAGATTTTTTTTAAAAACTATGGTTTTTCTACCTCAGGTATCGATTACTTTACCTGTATTTAGCAAAACTTTTCGGAATTTTTGGTCCTCAACGCTATTCATTTTCGTACTGTATTTAGCCTTTTTGACATTTTTGGATACGGGCGTCACTGATGGGTCTCTTTTAGACGGAACGCGCGTCTGGTGCAAATATAAAATTTTAATACTGATATCTATGATGAGTTATTTACATTTAAGATTAAAATTGTATCCATAACCAAATATAATGAAATAAAAAAATCATTATAATCTTAACATATACCTGTTCGATCATAGTCGATCGTATATCTCTTATTTTAGCTTCATATTTCTGACAATATCTGGCAGTATATGTCATTCCGATGATACAAGCAGCTCCTACTATTCCTATTACTATCGGTATCAGAACACTAATCAGATACTTTTTATCCTGTAAAAAACAATATCATGTTTAAATGTATATAACAATTTAAAAGGCAAACCAAAAGTTACAATATCTCATAAACAACAATACATGTCAATAACTCAATTCAAAGCTTTATATGACAAACTCCAAGGTATGAGTCTGTTGTGAATAGTTTTTTTTAGAAAGAACTAAGGTGTTCATATGATGAAATAATAAAACATGTTAATGTCTTTACATATTATATTAAGTGCAGCAAACGTGGCAGTCCCTTTTATCCTTAATTAATTAGATCGAAAGTAAGATCTTATTTGTATCTTCACAAAATTTGAAATTAAATACGTGTATAAAAATTGACTGTCCAAAGTAAAGAACGTCATTTGTGGTTGTCTTAGAACAAATTATGCAGTATTTGGAGAAAATAGTGACAATGGCAGATCTTTCATTGTTTTTGTTTAAAATATTTGAGACTTTTGTACACTGGACGATAAAAGACTTAACATCTGTTTGTTTGGTTCCTCAGAGCTCTTCAACTATGTACTTGTTTGGCTTTATAACTATTTTGATCTGAGCGTCACTGATGAGTCTAGACGAAACGCGCGTCTGGCGTATTAAATTATAATCCTGGTAGCTTTGATAACGATTTTGATGAAGACTGTTGTTTGCCCTCTTCAATTTGTTGGTGTTTTTGTGCCGTTGGGTTGCTATCCAATGGACATACACTAGTATCCAAGATATAGAATATTTCAAACCATTTACCGAGCATCTAAGTTCATCCCGTTTGCTTTATTATTAAGGTTGATAATATTCGTTTATGTAATTCTTTTTAAGCTTTCCTGATTGTGATGTTTCTTATATCATATGTATCAGACTTCTTAATCTCTAATTTTGAAGATAATAATATCTTAAGCACGAGATTTTATCATCAAATCTGGTATTCATAAAATTCTGCATGATATATGAACAGATATTATACCACTGGGTATGTGCCGATGTCGTTAGGGGGGACAGTCCCTTATCAAATATCCGCTCATCGTGCTTGAATATTGTCATGACACAAATGATACGATTATATTTATTAATTTCAGTTTATAGATTATTTTTGTTTATCTGTATAGACACCTTTTAGTTTCAATACTTCGGGTTTCTTATGTATTTGCACTAGAAATCCTTTGTCTCAAGGTATTGTGTCTTATGAGTTTATATCATATATTGCAAAATAATCTAAGACAGAATGCCAAACTGTGAAATTGTGATCAATTTGGATTTACAATAATTACTTGTCTGGCGTATTAAATTATAAGCCTGGTACCCTTAATACCTATTTACTCCACTAGGTCGATGTCACTGCTAGCGGACGTTTCGTCCCCGAGGGTATCACCAGCCCAGTAGTGAGTACTTCGGTGTTGGCATGAATATCAATGATATATCATTTTCATAAATCTACTGTTTGCAAAAGTATGAATTATTTAAGGATTTTCTAACCAAGGCATAGATAACCTTACCCGTATTGGCACAACTTTTTTGAATTCTAAGTAAACAATCCTCTCTAATTTTGTACTTGTTTGGCTTTTTAATTTTTTTGATCTGAGCGTCTATGATGACAATGTAGACGACCGCGCGTCTTGCGTTTCAAGTGATAACTATCTTATTTGAAATAGATTCAGCCTTTGATTGTCATACATACACTCACCTTCCATATCAGACTTCCAAAGGGTCCATCCTCTATAGGTACTGAAAAGACATATAAACATAAGAACTTGATTAAAAAAATGGAAAAAATTGTTCGTTTCAGTAGAAACATTAATTTCACGAAAAAGGTTGCAGCTTTAACCAATTGATACTATACAAATATTTCACATACAACATTTTAATCGGTTGATCTTTTTTTTTTTTTTAATTTTCATTTTTTTATTGAAATCTGTACATTTGTTAGTAATGAAAACATCGAATACCGGTACCTTATCCCGGCCTCGTTAATGTTAGCAATAGATCATGTAAATATATATGTGTTAGTATTTGTTAGTTCATTTTACAAAAAAAATATATCAGCTGTAGTTACAATATAATACAACATTTTTCATTTGCAATAAAAAATAACATAATAAAAGTTCAAAAATAAGGACCACAAATACATGAATTCATCATATTAGAATAATCATTTTAACAAACATACAGATATTCAAGATTTTTTCGTTTTTTTAAGAATGGAAAATTTGAGGTTAAATTAATAAATTTAAATTAATCAAAATTTAAAATAAAGAAAAAAAAAGAAAAAATTAATACAGAAAAAAAAATAAAATAAAAATAAATATAATTTTCTGATGAATATTTGATGTAGCTTTTTTGATAGTTCAAAAATTAACATTCTATCATTTTTTTCACATATGAATTGTAATAGGACTTTAATTACAATTGAAACAAATGAGTAAATAGAATCCACAATTTATTAAAACTCTCAAGTTTATTGTTTCTTACTGCTATACACTTCTCTAGATTATATAGATCTTTTAGTACTTTCTTCACAGCATGAATTGATAAAACTTTCTGGAAATATCTTGTATTATAAATATATTGTTTAAGACACAGAAAAATCAGGTTTGAAATTTCACCCTTGTATACATGTGAGACATCACCAAACAAAAAATTCTTTTTGGTGAATGAAATACTTATACCATTAGATAAAAACCATATATCTATTTCTTCTAATAAATTCTGGACATTTTCACAATTCCATAGTACATGTTCTATAGTTTCTATTTCTTCCTTACAAAAATTACATAGCTGGCTATTTATGACATTAATTTTACACAAAAATTTGTTTGTAGCTAATATTCTATGATTTACTCTAAACTGTAACCATTGTAATTTTGTGTTATTAGTAACTGCAAAAGGAAGTTTGAAAATTTCTCTCCATTTCAATTCATTAAGTTCCAAAATTTGATTCCACTTTTTCTCCCCATTAGGAACCACTTTAGGTATTAACATCCAATATATATCTTTAGTTCCCTTTTTCCTTTTTAAAATGGTTTGAACAAAAGAGGGAATAAAAGGTTCTGTGAGCTTATTATCTCCCCTTGAATACAGCTTCTTAGTCTTATTTAATGCTGAAATGATACTATTATACATCATTATATTCCCAGAAATATCAAATTTGTCTTTTATTTCCCCATATGAGAGAAACTTTCCACTATTACTAATCACATCATTTACAAAAACAATACCTTTATTATACCAACTTCTATAAAATACATGTTTATTGTTGATATTTATATTCTTATTCATCCATAATGGACTAGCAAGAAAATATTCCCATGTAGAATTTATATCTTTATCTGCAAAATATTGCCATGCTTTAAATACATCAATCCAAAATTTATTTTTGACATTTGAAATAGTATTTGTTGTGTAACTATTTCCTAGTTTAAACAATTTTTCTTTATCCATATTTGTAAATAAAATAGTTGACCATTTACAGTTAGAACTAAACAATTTTCTTATCCATGTACATTTTAAAGCTATCATAAATAGATGAATATTTATCATCTTTAAACCACCATTCTTATAATCCATGTGTAACACTTCTTTTTTAACTCTATGAACTGGTGAGTTCCATAAAAAATAATAAATAGCATCATTAATTTTCTTAATCATCTCAGCATTTGGGTTTGGTAATGTTAAAAAGAGATGATTAAGTATTGGAAGAATAAGAGTTTTAACCACAGATATTTTACCAATAACTGTTAAGTTTCTTTTAGACCATGTATTTATCAAATTTTTTATCTGATGATACCTATCAGTATAATTTAAGTTTAAAATTTTATCAAGATCAATATCAAAGTTTATCCCTAACAGCTTAAAAGAAGTTGACCCCCATGATAAATCTCTGTTCTGGCATAACATTTCTCTACTGTATTTTTTACTTCCTATCCATACTACTTGAGTTTTTGTAAAATTTATCCTTAGTCCAGAAAGTTTCGCATACCAATCTAGCTCTAATAAAGCTTCTTCCATAGATTCTTCACTTCCATCTAAAATCAGAGAAGTGTCATCTGCAAACTGAGATAGTTTATGTTCAACTTGAGAAATTTCTATACCCTGTATTTTCTTATTACCTCTAACCTTTATTGCCAAAATCTCTGCACATAATATGAAAAGGTACGGTGATAATGGGTCCCCCTGTCTACAGCCTCGTCCAATACCAAAGAACTCTGATAAATTTCCACCCTGAATGACTGAAGAGCTAATATTATTGTAAAGTACTTTTATCCAGTTGATTATGGAATTCCCAAAGTTGAAAAATGTCAGAACTGCTAAAAGAAAATCCCAGGATACTGTATCAAAAGCTTTTTCAAAGTCTATCAACAGTAATAAACCAGGTATATCTTTTTCCTCGGTATACTGCAAAATATCATATATAAGTCGGATATTATCTCCCATATAACGCCCACTTATAAAGCCAGTTTGATCTAAATTGATAAGTTTATCTAAAACTTTTTTAAATCTATTTGCGATCACCCCTGACCCAATTTTATAAACTGTATTTAATAATGAAATTGGGCGCCAGTTCGGTTGATCTTATGCCACTATAAAACTATTTCTTTTGGTCTATGAATGCGACGTATATATATATTAAAAGGAAGTAGTATACTTGCCAGTGAGACAACTTCCCAGTATATGAAAGCGAATGACATAAAAGGAACACATATATGTCAATGTACGGCCTTCAACAATGGGCAAAACACATACCACACAAAGACTATAAAATACCCCTAAATGACTCATGTACAACGTATCGGCTTAATTTGTTGCGATAAAATAAATGAAAAAAAGATTTGATAAATTACACAAACACACATGACATGAAGGCTCCTGAATAGAGAAACGCATACACAGAACGTGACGGTGTTAATCACATCCTCTAATATGGAACACTAGTATAGCAGAACAACATAAGAACAAACTATACAAATACATAATTTGTATAGTTTACTGTGTTTTGCACTGTTGTTTGTCTTTTCGTCATTTTTTTTAAATTTGAAAATGTTATTGTCTGTAAAATTACTTCTTTCTACCTTTATAGCATCTTATTTGATATGTTTTTTTGTATAAAAGTGACATACTGTGATACTTAATCAGCGACTCCAGCATAGCATGTGATCTCATTAGAAATAACACACGGAAACATCACCCAGAGACATGCTAACCATGTAATTTATGACCTAATGGTTCATCTTTCAAAGTCAATTAAGGGAAAACCAAGATTACTTTTGAAAAGTATAAGGAAAAATTAACTCAAAAGAACCGAAATATGAATTCAAGATGTGATGAATGTCTTAAAGTCACCGTACAATGTCTTATATTCCATTTGTCCATTAGTATCACTCGTACAAAAGAGAGTACGTTACAATTTATCAAATTGAATTAAAAACTGATACAAAATGGTTTTTCTATGGATTGTATCATTGTCTTTATATCAATTTCCGCCCTGTTGAGAACAAATTACTTAGAGTCGTGATGGAATTATACTGTCAGTGAAATGAAGCAAACAAATCAATTTCCGACTTACAAGTTATCTTTCCAAACCAGAAGGTGTAATTTTCATTTGATGTAAAAGTTATCAGTTGAAGAGAGGTTTGTTTTTAAATCTCTAAAACTAATTATTGCGATGCTAAGATGATGAAATACATGCTGAATACGATAACAAAAGTTTAATCTGCACATTACAACTACAAAAGTACAATCCTCAATTATAATCATTTGGCTTAAAGATAAGAAGAATAAATGTCATATGGTTTCTCCAGTGGATTGTCTTGATATGCAATAACACTCACATGTTCTATCTTGGCTGACTACGATACCCTGAGGATTGTAAAACCCAGAATGCCATCAACCGAAGAGGAAACAACTTTTTCATTGCTGTACTTCGCTTAAACTATGCCAACACAAAATTTAACGTGCACAAGTATTCATAAGTGTTCACGTTTATATCGCTTAAATGCAGATTTCTATTCAAAAATGGAAGCTGCTGTTGTTACGTTATATTTTGATGACTTTGATGAATAATGATTAAAACAAAATACATACATACTTTAGAGAAATATATAATGCAATTTAATAGAGACTTTGAAAGATCAGGCATCGACAACAAATTCATTAACGGTACAATAACATTAAGATAAATTAAAAGAGAATTGCTTACAAGACACAAGAACCTGTGGCAGAGTTAAAATCGTTTTTAGCACTCAAATCTTTCTCGTTTAATCGCGTTCAGTTGAATAAAAACTGCAACACAGAAACGCATTAGATAAAAATCAGTTCAGAAAAAAACATTCAGTTCCTATAATACTTTTATATAAGACAACATAAACACAGGCACCAGGAAAACAATTCTAATTTATTCTGCACTTAAGATTGCTCAAAGTCAATGAAAGGAATGCATAGCTTGTCGATTGTGAAATCACACTGTCGTTTACTCGATATCGGCGACTATATTCAATAGTCGATTTTATACAATTACGTCATTGACAGTATTAGGATTAACTATAGCTTGTGCAATGAAGTATCAAATGATAAAACTTTAGTGCTGTATATGAAAATATAGAGATATGATGTAGTTTGCACGAGACAGATATTCGTAAAAACACCATGGTACTACAATGTGAACAACAATAGTTCAACGTACGACCGTCAACAATGAACAAACCCCATACTGTATAGTAAGCCCGAATCACTTAATACGAAACAAGAAAAAAGGAATAATAACAGACTGATTGAAGCAAATCGCATTGAAAAGTATAATCACAAAAATACTGAACTCCGAGGAAAATTCAAAACGGAAAGACCCTATTTAAATGGCAAATTCAAATGATAAAACATATCAAATGAATGGACAATAATTTTCATATTCCTTTCTAGGTACAGGCATTTTCAAATGTAACAAATTAAACGATTATGGTAGTGATAAACCAGCGGTGTCAATCAGATAAGTATTCTTAAAAATTGAAAGATCTATTCCACAATCTTCAATCACAAAATTTATAATATTGCAGTTATATTGAAAACTTTGTTTTTCTATGCTTAATACTTCTTTTTTTCATGCTCATTTGGAATTTCGACTACATCATCTCATTAAAAAGAGCTTTTTCTACAAAAAATTTTGAAACAATTTCTTTATCAGGGATCATAAAAACTTTTCTTTCGTAAAAGCACACCGAATACCACAACACATCAACAAAAGGTATCATGAAAATGCTGTACGTTTTAATGGACAACATATTTAATGTGTTTGGTGGGTTGACATTTCAGCAAACAGTCTGTATTCTAATAAGTACTAATAATGAACAACTACTGGGCGATTTGTTTTTGATCTCATTCATGTAAGAAGCTGGATTCATAAAGAACTTTCTCAAAGATAACTTGTAGATGGTGGACTTTCAATACAAAAAAACTCATTTTAATTAGTGCTTGCATATCATATATCCCTGTGAACTCGATGTTGATGATACTTCCGAAAGAATGCCGCTTCATATCTCCATCTGATACCGAATGACATAGAAAGTAACAACTTCAAAATTATTTTTTTTCAAAATGGAAATGAAAATTGTAAAAGTTACGGTATATCGTGATAAAAAAGTTTACTCTTAATAAAATTTAAAACTTATATACCAATAATTCTTTGAAAAAAAGTCCTGAATCAACCGACTTTAAAAGTTTAAATTAATTTTCTCGAAAATTTATAATTTGACAGGCAATTATTGTTCTTTTTGAAGTACTCAGTTTGTACTAAAAAGTTACTGTCTACTGCAATTAGTTATCAAAGGTACCAGCCTTAATGTTTCAGTAACGATATTTTGTCATTTTAATATCTTGCATTTTCTTTTATAAATTGTCATCACGAATCATCACGAATTTAATCAACGAGTTCAAAGGACCATGTTGAAGTTAAGAATTATAACGCGATTGTTTTCTTTAGAGACTGGCATTTTAATCTAAAAGAGGATTTCCTATATGAAGTTCTGTCATGGCCGTATGACTGCTATCTCGCATACGATTGTTTAAATTGAATGAAAACATGATTTCATAATTCTAAAGTACACCTTATTTAAAAAAACAACAACATAAACTTTCTTTAAAAAATCGATGACAAAATACTAGTAGTTAGATGTCAATAACAAGTGTGGTTTGATCCTTACAAGTTACTTTTTTGCAATAAATGTATAAGATGAAGCTGTTTTATTATTATAATTATGTTCTCTATATTCAAATTTCTATTTAAGTATCTTTTAAAAATAGCTAACTCACTATATTAAATTTGATATTCATCAATTTTTATCAAAGAATCTTTCTCATATTCTGAGATTTTAAAGACATCCATAAAAATTAGATTTTTTTTTTGATTCTGAAAAAAAAGTAAAATCACAAAAATACTGAACTTAGAGGAAAATCAATTCGGAAAGTCCATAATCACATGGCAAAATCAAATAACAAAACGCATCAAAAACTAATGGACAAGAACTGTCATATTCCTGACTTGGTACAGGCATTTTCAAATGTAGAAAATGGTGGATTAAACCTGGTTTTATAGCGCTAACCCTCTCACTTTGATAACAGTCTCATCAATTTCCGTTATAATTACATTGATGCGTTAACTAAACACACAATAAATAAAATAGTCAGAATATGGGTACATCAGTCATCATCGTATAACAATTTTAAAAGGAACAATTTAGTAGGACACAAAAACATCTATCTACAAACACATTCATTGATTTGTGTGTCTGACGTCAGAAAATTTTGAATAATTCATTTTAAAGCAGAAAGATCATTTTGTCTTTTTGACTTTTTAGTTTCACAATTTCACGTATCACATTATGATTTATCTTTCCGTTAATAAAAAAAATCAAAGTCTTGGCATTTCAATTAAAATTACCTATACCATGTATACCATATATATTCTTGTTAAATTTTCATTCTTAATTTGTGTATCATTGCGCTCATGAAAATGCCGATATTTTCTAACAAATTGCTCTCAATTTGTATCCTAAATCTAAAATGTAAATCCAGTATAGTTTTTGGCCATAAATAAAGGCAACAGTAGTATTCCGATGTTCAAACTCATAAATCCATGGACAAAAAACAAAATCGGGGTAACAAACTAAAACTGAGGGAAACGCATTAAATATAAGAGGAGAACAACGACACAACACTACGATGTAACACACACAAAAACGGACTAAGCAACAGACAAAATCCCACGTGAATAACAAATATAACATCAAAACCAAATACATGAATTTGAGATCGACAAGTACCGTGACACGTCTTATCGCAATGTAAATTTACACTCAAAAATAAGAGAAAACAAACGACGCAACGTTAAAATGTAACACATACAAAAACGAACTATAATATAACAATGGCCATATTCCTGACTTGGTACAGGACATTTTTAAAGACAAAAATGGCGGGTTGAACCTGGTTTTGTGGCATGCCAAGCCTCGTACCTTTATGGCCATGTGAAATATAACATCAAAATGACAACACAGGACTACAATATAAATAAATTGGAGAACACAATTGACAAAGAATCACACGAACAACAGCCAACAAAAGGCAACAAGTTCAAAATTTTAATACGCCAGAAGTGCATTTTGTCCACACAAGACCTACGTGTGACGCCCAGATACAAAAGTTTGAAAGCCGAAACGAGTACAAAGTTGAACAGCATCGAGGACCAAAAGATCAAAAAAGTTGTGCCAAAAACGGCAAGGGTTTACTGTTAGTTACCAGAACATCCCTATTATTTAGAATAATTTATACTTTTGCAAATTCTATAAAATGAGTATTCAAAAGATGTACATGATAAAACTGAAGTATTTACTAATTATAGGAAACAACTGAAATACATTTACATAAGCAGACATTTGAAACTCAATAGTAGACACATCCGAATAAGTTTAAACCTGAACGCCAAGTGACGTCCTATTTGAAACTGAAAAATGACGAAAAAATGACGTCATTTGAATTTGTAAATAAAGGCAACAGTAGTATACCGCTGTTCAAAACTAATAAATCCATGGACAAAAAACAAAATCGGGTTAACAAACTAAAACCGAGGGAAATACAAATAAAATATACAAACTAAATGACAAATTGAAATCAAAATGTGTCGGTTACATTTGCGTTATTTTGCAAAGATTTGTATTAAGAGCCTACTATACAGTTACAGGGGAGGTCATGAGGTTGCTAACGTAAAATGTTATAATCGCGACGTCAAACTGTTTTTCGACTGTTTTTTTTTTTTTAATTTAAACTGATTAAACTTGAAAAAGAGTAAATGGACAGCTCTTTTTTAAATGGCATAAGGTTTGATTACGGATAAATTTTTTTATAAATTTGATAAAGAAAAAATATCGTTTTCCCCTAAACTCTAAAATTTTGTCAAAAATTAATTATTTCCAAAGAACTGTTGTATATATTAAGAGCATATTCTTCGAACTTAAGCTATTAACATTTTTTTCTAATTTACACACAAAAGGGAAAACTTGACCTCCTTTTTAACATAATCACAAAGTAGTTATAGTAATCTCAGCATTGCCATACTGAATACTTAAAAGCTATTACAATCAGGTTAGAGTAGCTAAACAAAATATGGAGATTACCGGAATTATAATAGTGGATGTTGCGTGGTAGTTTTCAGACAAATACCAATTTTCAAATAAGCTATATGTCAATCTGGGATAACTAGGAAGTAGGTATAACCGATATTTATTAATAAACAAGATCAAAAGTGAAAACGGATGTTTGGCATAACTCAGATAGAAATGAATAAACAAATGCAATTACGTTAACCATTGTACAATTCCCTATAGATAGGTCTTTTTAATTTGACTAGAAACATTTCGATTCTTTATTGTACTTATTTGTCAGTACCAAACAGCGATTTATGTCTTGTTGTTCTATTACAAAAGATACAATATGACACGAGTTGTCTTAATATGAAAAGACTAGCAATGAATCGAGTGTTAACTTAATAGATTTCGCCACAGATAAATCAACTCACATAAAGGAAGTTCTGACCATTTAATATGCATTGGATATCATATCATCTTTGGTAATATTGTGCAGACACGCAAAATGAATATCCTGTAGACGGATGAAAATAACTGATTTATTATGAGGAATGAATCGTTAAATTGCCTTGTCTAGCATTACTTTGTATAGTAATAACTCGTGAAATGTAAAGATGGAAAAACAAAAAATTATGTCGGAGGTTCCGGTCCCCCAAAAACTAAAACGTGGTCTTGATTTTCCCGTTAAAATGTATTGAAATAAAAAATTACCTATCTCCGATTGTTCTATATGATGTAACAGTCTAATCAATGACCAGTGCTGACATCTTAACAAACTTAATAGTAAAGGTAAAGATGTGGTAAGATTGTCACTAAGACAACTATCCAACAGTCTGAATAACGTATATTTAAGCAATTATATATTACCCTTTATCATATGTTTAGTAGTAAATACAGTAGTTTTGCATATGTGATAAATAGCCTGCTGTTTAATCCATATCGCGCAACTTTGATGCGCACCCTTTATCGCATACCCTTTATCGCATACCCTTTATCACACCCCTACTTTTTTTTTTCTTTTTTTACATAAAGTCAGTTTTGGTTTTTTTTTTGCTTAAGAAAAATTTTCCTCAAAATAGGTAAATTTTTTGAATGACGTTATTGTTTGGTATGTGACGTCACGAACGTCGAGTTTTCATATTGTATGTGACGTCACGAACGTCAAGTTTTCATATTTTTTGGCATACTACATGCAACTATATATGAAAAATACAAAACACACAAATTAATACAATAAGAAACAAAATATTTTTAAAACAACAGCACGCAAATTGTAAGGTAACCCAGGTGCTTCGGATAAGTAATTGAGCAGTTCTTTCAAGGCCTTTAATCAAGACAAAAGTAGAACTGAAGATAACCCAGTGCTATGGATCAGAAAACAGTTCATATTATATAATACTCTTCTGTTGAAATATATGATAAAATGTATAATACATGGCAAAATCCGTATCACATGCCGTATCACCCTCGACCAATATCATCCCTCGGGCCTAAAGGCCCTTGGGCTGATATTGATTTTTCGGGATCATACGACATATGATACGGATTTTGCCATGTATTATTCTCTATACAACCGCCATCGTAATACCTTCAACATAGAGCAAAATTCTTATCGTAAAGTCAGCTTAACGGGCCCGACATGACAAAATGTGAAACAATTAAAACAAGACAGCAGTTGTTATTACATTGTTCGTTTCTATAAACGTTGGCATGTTTTAATGTTGAACTTAAGTGTTTTTATTGTTCAGTTGTTTTCCTCTCATCGTTGATGTTTTTCCATCTGTTTTAGTTTGTAGCCTAGATTTGTTTACTCTCAATCGATTTATGCTTCTTTTTGTATCTGCGGTGTACTACTGTTACCTCTATTCGTCAACCTGATTTGGACAGGTTAATGAAAAGTCTTTTTAATTTTAATTTTTATTTTCGTTAAAAAGCATGTTACGAGATATGAACGTCACTTCTACTGGGCTTACAAAACAAATATTGTCTCGGGGTATGCTCAGCCAACAATAGTTAACAAACCCGTGCTGTTCATTAAATGTTAAATTTATAGAATACGAGATAAGATACGATATTTTATCTTCCAAATGAATTAAAAGGGGACATATACATGTCATCACCAAATCTGAAACATTCTTAACAAAATAAAAATATAGATTATATAGCTCAATAGAGGTTTTCATACAGTATCATCGCATGCTCTGTAATTTAACCGATTATGTCTTTTTCCCGGTTGTGACATTTTAACAACATGTAAATTTGCAAATCCACGCACCTGTTTATGATCTTTGAGGAAAACCCTCGTTTGTTTGTTACCTTTGTCTGTCAGATCTTAACATCCGTAGACTACTGTAGCCTTATTTAAATTTAATATGAGTATTAAATGGTCATTTACAGTCATGAACAGATGCAACAGTTTTAGTTTTTGAGAATAATGTAGATTTTAACTGTTTTGATATGAGCGTCACTGATGAGTCTTGTGTAGACGAAACGCGCGTCTGGCGTATCGAATTATAATCTTGGTACCTTTGATAACTATTTTACACCACTGGGTCGATGCCACTGCTGGTGGACGTGTCGTCCCCGAGGGTATCACCAGCCCAGTAGTCAGCACTTCTGTGTTGACGTGAATATCAATTATATGGTCATTTTCATAAATTTCATGTTTACAAAACTTTTTTTCGAATTTTGGCGTATTACATTATAATCTTGGTACCTTTGATAACTATTTTTCCTCACTGCAACCAAACGAAACACGAAAGCGTTTCAACAACGGGCATAAACGGATTTGGCAAACATCTAGAAAGAAATAACCTTGCTCAAGACAGGAGAAATAAATATTTTGCCAGGACAATGCCGGAAAAAACAAAAGGGAAGAAAACAAATGTTGCGCGAATTAAACAAAATCCTTGTTCTTTGTACTGAAAACAGGTGAACAAATATTCCATCTTACAAAAAATCCCCATTTCCCCGAGAACATGGTCGTCTCTTTAAAGAATTGGATTTTTGTGTTTTATTTAGAAGAAACAAGCGTTTCGTAAAAGTATAAGCCTGGTATAATATTGTCTTTAGTTTGTCCTTACGCGCCAAATTATAGAACAGATAGAAATTCTTTCTTAAAAAAAGTAAACAATTTTATAAAAGAAAATTCGATAGGCATTACTCTGTTTGCCGGCGATTTTAATGAAGCGTTAAAGACTTTAGCTAGGAAAAACTTAAATAAATATACAAGTTTTCTGAGCCTTTTAATAGTTTAAAAGTTCTTTTATAGACATTTGGCATTTGTTACATAAAAGCACACAACAGTTTACATGGAGAAGAAAGGAAAAGACACAAGCTAGTAGGATAGATTTAATTTTAATTCTCTCGTTGAATACTGTAAAATTAAACCGGCACTGATTTAAGTGACTGACCATCAAGGGGTAGTTTTAAACTTTAAAACAGGGGCTTCAAAAAGAAGCAATGGATACTGGAAACTAAATAATTCTATTTTAAAGGATATTGAATATAAAAGAACAATCAACAGAGTAATAAATAAGTTCGAAAATCGTATAATCAATAGTGACAGTAGCGATATCCGTCTACTTTGGGACAATCTAAAAATTGAAATTAGAGACGTATCTATTCTATACTGTAAAAGAAAATCGAAATTATCCAGGGAGACAACAAGAAAATTAGAAAGCGAATTAGAACACTTAATGACAATTAGAGATGAACAATTAAACGAAGATGAAACACTAACAAATAATATAAAACAATTAGAGTTACAATTAGACACAATTTATGAATATAAAGCAAAAGGGGCTAAAATTAGACCAAGGGAGAAATGGATAGAACTAGGGGAAAAGAATAATTCTCATTTTCTGGGATTAAAAAAACAGGTACAAGTCAAAAAATCTATTAACAAACTCAGAAATGAAAAAAAAACGAGGTAAAAACAAACCAAGAACAAATTTTAGAAATGATTAAAAACTATTATAAAATATTATATACAACCACGGCTCGAGATAAAGATCTACTGCATAAGTATGTAGGCGATACTGTTATGTAAAGGGAGATAAATGTAGATGACTTTAAAACTTGTGATGGGGAGGTTACTATAGATGAATGTACTAAAGCTATTAACACGATGAAGCTAAATAAATCACCTGGTCTAGATGGTTTAACATTAGAATTTTATAAGACGTTCTCGGAAAAATTAAAAACCATGTTAGTAAAAGTTCTAAATAAGGGACATGAGGAAAAACTTCTTTCATACACACAACGAACATGTGTTCTAACTTTATTATTACAAAAAATGATCCATTATCTTTAGACAATTATCGTCCAATATCATTATTAAATGTTGATTTGAAAATACTATCTCATGTTTTAGCACAGAGACTAAAAAAACTTCTTCCTAAGTTAATTAATGAAGATCAAACGGGATATGTAAAAAATAGTTTTATTGGATTTAATTTACGTCAAATCCAAGATATAATGGACTATGCAGAATCATACGGAATAGATGGGGCTATAATATTTGTTGATTTTACAAAAGCTTTTGATTATTTGGAATGGGAATTTATGTTAAGTGTTCTAAAACATTTTGGTTTTAATGAATCATTCATATCATGGGTGGGAACATTATATAAGGGAATACAGACGTGTCTAATAAATTATGGATGGGTATCCGAAATTTTTGAAAACTCTAGAGGAATCCGTCAAGGGTGTACTTTATCGGCTTTACTTTTTGTTTTATCGGTAGAAATTATGGCCGAGCGATTGAGGCAAACCTTAGACGTTAAATGTTTTCGTATTAATATAGATAATAAAACACACAGTATCAAAATATCACAATTAGCTGATGATACAACACTGTTTTGTAGTTTAAAATCATACATACATGTATCTAAAGCTATGAATATAATTGAAACATTTGTTTCTTTCTCAGGGTTGAAGTTAAACCGTAATAAAACAGAAGGAATTTGGATTGGGGCGCTTAAATACAGCGTAAATAAGATTGAGGGCATACGCTGGACAGACAAACCCGTCAAAGCTTTAGGCATTTATTTTGGTCACGATAGACTTCAATGTGAAAAGTTAAATTGGGAACCAAAAATAGATAACATGAAATCATTAATTAAAACTTGGGAAAAAAGAAAATTAACAATTGTTGGGAAAATATTGATCATAAAATCTTAAATATTACCAAAATTAACATTTTTGGCTTCTTCGTGCAAAGTTCCAAATATTTACTTGAAAGAAATTGATAGCTACTGTTTCAAATATAATTGGGAAGGAAAAAATGACAAAGTAAAAAGAAACACACTTATTGGCGAATACCAAAAAGGGGGGTTAAGAATGATTGATTTTGACAGTTATTTTACAGCACTAAAAGACTCATGGGTCTCCAAATTAACAACAACAAATCTGCCGAATTGGAAGATTATTCCTACCAAATATTTTAACAATCTTGGTAAAACCTTTCTTGTCTTTAAAACTTTAATTTAGATAATATTAAATCAATAGATGGACTTGGAAAATACCCGATTTTTATTTACAAGTAATTTCAAGTTGGTTTAAAACAGGAGGAGGTTTATCAACATTTTCTAATCACTTTTCTAATATTAGAAAACAGATTATTTTGGGGAAATAAATATATTAAATATCGCAACAAATGCTTGTCTTTCCCGAACTGGGTTAAAAGTGGATTGGTGTATATTAACGACATATTGGATCGTGAAGGAAATTTATCCGAAAGTTTTATTTAAAAAAAGTTAATTAATAAAACAAACTGGATTGCAGAGTTTAAGATGTTAAAATCCTGCATCCAAAAGAATGGATGCAAGTTTAAAAAAAAGAAAACTCCGTCAAGAGTATAATCAATATATGTAAGGTTAAATTAAGATGGCAAAATAAACAAATTGAAACAAAAGATATCAACAATAAAATACTCTATAAAACCCTAGTAGATAAAAAATATGCAAAGCCAATCGGTATCAACATTTGGACAAGATATTTAAAATTAGAATACGTACTACATATTATGTCATTTGTATACGATTTTATATTTAAAATTTTAATAGAAAATAAGTTAAGAATTTTTAGATGGAAACTGCTTCAGTATATTATTCCTACAAAGCAGCTACTATTAAATTGGAAAATATCTGAGAACGATAAATGCAATTTTTGTAATACAAAAGAAGAAAATTATTTGCATTTCTTTATTACATGTTCATTTTTGAAAGATTTTTGGGAGAAAGTACATTATCTTCTAGCAAAAATTAATTTTCAAAACAAGACATTAGCAAAACATATAGTATTTGGATACAAAATATCAGATCATGGGTATAACGATTTTAATTATTTCTTGACAATTATAGGTTTTTGTATTTACAAGTCGTACTATGTATCCGAGCAAAAACTGAAATTTTTAGATGTGTATGCTATGTTTATAAAGGAGCTAAGAAGGTTTATGAATGATACCAAAACAGTATCTCAAAATGTATTTTTCATAAAGTTAAAAAGATTGATATAATTGATGGGAAAAAAAATAACGTTTATATTTTATTATATTCTGTGTATTTTCATGGATACTCAGAAAGTATTTCACAGGGATACTTTACTGAAGCTTGGACAATGAAGTAAAGTTGTAACAAGCAATTTGAAGAATAAAGAATATTTATTTGTTGAAAAAAAAAAGAAAACAAAAGTCTGGTATATTGCATGCTTCAAAATATTTATATTTTGAGCCTCAACGTGGGTTTGAATACAAATGAATTATCAAATAATATCAAGTGATTAAGCATAGTGAATTTCTAAACATGTTAAATAAGATAGATTATAAATGAATCAGTATCAAGATTGCAATACATTTACCAACCTAAGCTTAAGTGGTGCATTGGATGGCGATGCTGTACTCGGATTGGAGATTGATGCACAGAGTACTTCATTGTAGCTGTTGAGTGTCTTTCGTCGTGAATAGTAGTTCCCATCTGACTAAAATTTAGCGTCTTATCTTCTTTGTTTAATGTAATTACTTTCGTTACATTTTGATAATGTTCTTCAGATAATGTTGTAAATTCAGATGAGTTTTGCTTCTGTTCAGTGCTTTCTGTATAAGTCCGAACAGAAGTAAAATTTGATTTAAGAAAATTCTTTATTGTAGTCATCATATCCGTTTGATTGACTATAAAATGTTCCTTAGACCGATTAGTTTGTGTATATGTTCCTAGAGGAACTGTATAATTCATTTGATTATTTTTCTCCGTCTGGATCGTCGTTTCGGTTCCTGATTCAGAATCAGATAATGACAAAGATGCCATGGTGTGTACTGGTGTTTCTGTATTAGTTCTTCCTATATTATTAGTTGATTTATTTTTATCACTAAACATATCAAGTTTGTCTAAATCATTCAATGGTTCTTTCACGTAACCGGTATTTCTTTCTGTGTCTGAGTCATCAGTTTTGAATATATTTTCTGTTGTATTCGAGGCGTAAAAACTTTCCCCATTTGACACGTTTCGATCAGATACAGTAGACAATTTTCCTACATGTGACAACACTCCCCGTTCAGTTCTATTTGTATCTGTAATATTCAACAGCTGATACAAGTAAACGTCAGTGTCGTTCAATAACGAAACATTAGACACGAAAATAGTCAGGCATATGAACAAACTAAAATCAATTATTCTTGACATGATAGCTTTCACTTCCATTTCAGGTCCATTGCTCTGAAAATTAAAACAAACTCAGTAAGTACATGTTGTTTTCTGAAACAAAACGAAGTGTAAAGTACACGGTCATAAACAGATAACAACGGTATTACATTTATTATGAATATGAATATTATGTATACGAAGTTAACCCGGAGAAAAATCAGACTAAGCCCAGCTTTATTACGGTTTTGAGTATTTCCAACTAACGTTTATTTGTTCCGACAACATACATATATAATTTAAATCGTGCAATTTAAGAATGACACTGAAATGTATGGTAGTTTATTCCCTATAGTGAAGAAAACTGCTTAATGTAGACCACAAGGAATACACTATTTAAAGCGATAATGTGAGATTTTATCAAATATATTTATTCTGACGTGTGTGACTAATGGATGCAAATTTATTTTTCATTGATTCAAATATTCTATAAATATAAAATCGCAGTGTCAATACTTAAAAATAATACTGGATATCTTTTAAAACAAAGATCCCCATGAAAGTCATGCAGCTTATTTCAAATTGGAGCCATTACAAGAATCCGCTCAATGAGGACATACATTCAGGGTCTTGTGCACTAAACTATCATGGATTCATTTATTTGTAGAATTATCCTTTAGAACTAATCTAATTGTACATTCGTATTTATATTACGCTCGTCTGTAGTATGCTTGTCTTAATCACGCACGCTACGAGTGGGAGGTTATTGTTTCTATACCCAGTCATCCCTAAAAGAAAAAGGAATACCCTTCAATTGTCATTCCCTGCATTCCGTCCATAACATTTAGGAGTAAACTGAAAGTCCGACCTCAGATTACTTTAGAAAATAGTATGCCAGAAAAAGGTGACATGTCTTCAGGGGGCACGATAAATTTGTGAGATAGGAAAGTCCGCTGTTTTTACAAAGCTTCATATCCTATCAATCATATTTTCCTGAATATTTATGATATATATATATTTGCCGATTGATGTAATTCATAGGTTAATAATCTATATCTATTTTAATCACACGAAGATGAGGCCGAAGGGATTGAATAATAAATACGTGTTTATGTCGCCACATATTCAGGTGGCTGTCCCAGTTTAGATACATTGACATTCTACGTCATTGGTAATATCTTAATTTTTTTTCTTTTCTTAAAAATAGCTTGGTGTTTATATAATAATATCATTTGTAGAAGTATCTTTTTGAATATATTGTTAATTTGTTCCAGCTTCGGGCGACAGAAAGTCTACTTAATCATAAATGAGCATTGTGCATGCCAGTCAGAAAAACTCTTTTTAAATTTGATATTATGTGGGTTTTATTCTTTTTTTCATTAACTCAAATCTCCTTCAATATATATATATACTTATAACACTTTGACAAACAATTTGAAACCTAAGCTAAATTAAGTTTCAAATTAAATGCATAAATGCATGTGTAATGGATCGTAATTTTTTTTGATTTGCAGAAAGACGAAAAAATACTATAAATCTGACGCGTCCGAAACTCTGTTCTGGATTTCATTCATCTGGAATGATCAAAGACAAATAAATAAAAGCCAAGTATGTATACGTTCCAAAACACATGAAAAGCTAAATTACCAAAAGAGACCCATACAAATAATAGCCAAACCTATCAATTATAATCTGCATTATTTGCCTAATTATTGTACGTATAATAATTAAAGAAAATATCAAAATCATTAAGGCAATGAGGACATCAACCCTCTCTTATTGTATTTACTGCATATTGCAGTGTTTGACTGACTTTCCATTCTCTGACTTCTACTATTGTAATTTATTCTGATAAACCAAGAACTCAACTTTTATACATGTAGGCGGAAGTTGGAATTTCATGATCTAAAATGTATTCTCACTGTAATTGGAAGTTTTGTGAATATTTTGATACTAATCCATTTTACGTAACAAAATTGATACACAGTTAAAGTAATGTCTGATTCATATCTTTAAATGTTTTGTCTATGTCGAGAAATGGACAAAGATGATAGTTTGAGAATCATTATTTGCGATTAAAGGAACAATTTCAATTTTCCAATTGCGTTTTCATTTCTATGTAGCATCATTCCAGCAATTATGTGTGTGGAATATATTTTATTTTGATATTTTGGCGCATGTTTTTCCTGTCACGATTTTCTTTCTCAAAGTCATCTTTTCAAATTATTTACGGACGCCATCACTTTTTTCACTGATGCCACAAGTATTGTCCAAGTGTCGTAGAAACAATCTAAATCTTTTGTTTCTTTGATGACTTTACCGAGTCCGACAAATCATTGGACTTTTAATTAAAAGGACCAATTCGATGAAAATTTGAAATACTAAGGCTTTTGTAACTAAGGAATATATTACCTTAGCTGTATTTGAAAAAAAACTTTTAAAATTTGTGGTCCTCAATTGTCTTATCTTCGTACTATATCTTGTGCAAATACATAATTTTAAACCTGGTATCTATGATAAGTTCATTCACTAGAACAGCACAATATTTAAACCCGATCACTGAGTTTAACCCATGATTTAAGTAGGGTATAAATCATTTAGAATTTTGTGGTTATTGATCGCATTGGCAATCCTACCACATCTTATTTTGTATGTATATACTCTGTCTGTTTTATAAGATAATTCCTTTTACTCTGGTAAATAACACATCAGACTGCTATTTGACTCGAATTTTCAATATATATTTTTTTAATTAACCGGTCCATGTCTTTCATTTACACATAATTTTTGCAGAGACCCGCCAAACTATTTGAATGTCATCAAGTTATGCATAACGAGCGATCTCTATTTCCAATTTGAAAGAAGTACATAGGGTTTTATTGTACATTTGAAAAGCTAGTTTCGTAGTTAACAATCGATGTTTTGCCAGTTTTACTTTGTAATCTACCTTGCAGCTTACATTGTAATGGAAATTATTTCCGGGAATTCATGATTAGTATTTTACTTGGTAATACATTTCGTTGTGTAATTACACTAATGCTTAAATGTACAGTCTTAATTAAAGAACATGCTTTCTATTGGAATGTTAAATAATTACAATTTGACATGTTCTCTTGATTGAACTAATCCATTATGTTATATAACCGAAGACTATAAAGGCATGGTACTAAAAGTATGAATTCCTGTGAGAATAGGCTTTGTTCACAAATAATTTAGAAAAAGATATATTATAATGTTGCCATCAAGCTATATTTTTGTGATATACACATGTATTGTCTAAATAATATCTTTAAACGCGCCATTTTCCTCGAAGCACGTGGGTGTTTCGACAATAAATCTCACTTCTGTAATGCTAGTGATCAAACTTTGTCAAAATACAAAACCTAATATAAACGCTGAAGAGAACCAAATAGACCACAAATTAAAGATAAACCCGGACTTTAGAATTAAAGATATGCATGAGTAAAATACTTTCACCAATTAAGAATAGTTTTTAACAATTTTACAGCAATTTTTGTTAAAATAAATTAGCGATTTCATGGCGTTGTCGTCAGTTTACTAGTATTTATGAGTTTGAGTATCCATTTAGTATCTTTCGCTCTCTTTATGAATAATATATAGATTAATGCAGCGTCCACACATTCCCGATTATGGCTCATGTTTGATATTGCACAGTGCTAAGACTCAAAAAGTGTCGCAGTCGTATACATTCGTAATAGATTCATACGGTACGAAAATGGTCCAAAAAGGTCGGCCAAGCACCCCCGACAGTAAGGGCGTCCCGTAACATTCGGGGAAACTCAGTCGACTTCGATCTTGAGAAATTAATCATTGCTGTTTTTTGTCGATTCAGTCAACATAGCATCCAGATCATGCCGAATGCGAAAATTCTTTGCCGAAAACCGTTCAGAACAGTTCTGTAATTCGGGAGTATACGTGAATTGATAGAGTTATGTTATTATTTGTACTTTGTCATACGTTCCTATTTGTTAATTTTCCGTAACAGTTGTTGAATCGTTTGACGTATTTAGTCTGTTCTTTAAAAATCAACTATAACTATACACTTTCCTGTGCACGTTTGTTCACATTCCTTCAACATGTTTTTTCCTCGTACTTTCTATGTGCGATGGCAGAGGTTCTAACGACATGTCTCGTAGTGAGGGTCACTGCATACGGGAAAATAACAACAAATTAGCGTACAGGAACACATAATTCCGTAGCACTACATTTCTGAAGATGTTGAACAAATAGAGGATTTTCTTTTTCTAAAACGTTCACGTTCACTTTTTCTTTTGTTAACTTTGCCATTCAAGTATTCAAAACGGAAATCCTTAATTAAATGGCAACATAAAAAAATCAAACACATTCATTTTTTTTGATAAATTTGAAGTATCATATGACTATATAAGAAGAAACAAATGGAAGCAAAAAAGTGAGTATTAAAACGGAAACACCTTCGGTGCGTCGACAGAGTTAGGGTCTGCTGCTATAATTGCGTCATCCGTCACGTTAAACCACGCTCAGCCAAAATATCACAATAGGGAAAAGACACAATCGGTAAATTCAGTTTTAATTTTCATCCTTTTTGCTGTTAACAGTTTACACTTTTTAGTGTTCAAGATAATTGCCAAAATATCGTCTTTAAGTTCTGGAGAGACTCGTCCGATAATTTGTTACATTGACATTTTTGTAGATTTTGTACTACTGTTATTCTTAAGATAATATAATAAAGAAGAAAATTAGTAAAAACCTTTTCGCTCAAGGTAAAATAACAAACTCCTTTTAGGATAAATTTGATTATTACGATGGAATGCGCAGTAACTGAATCTTGTCTTCCTCAGCATTTAGCCAAGTAAGATTTTCCCTATCTTAGGGTCTCAAGATATTAGACGAATAAATTTTTAC
The DNA here is from genome assembly GCF_963676685.1 of Mytilus edulis. Classification (NCBI taxonomy): domain Eukaryota; kingdom Metazoa; phylum Mollusca; class Bivalvia; order Mytilida; family Mytilidae; genus Mytilus; species Mytilus edulis. The sequence goes on along the minus strand of NC_092346.1, from coordinate 67,261,023 downwards.
TGGTATCATCCCAGATATCATTCGCCTAAGTTTTACGAGGAATAATGATTGAATGATACATAATTATTCAGTGAAAAAGAAAGACATCAGAGAGAAATATCTTTTATATGCATAATCAAATTAATTTTAAATTAATACATATAAGAAAATGCAAGAAGAATGTGTCCTATATTTTTTTGTATCAATATAAAGTATATGTTGATTACAGTCTACAGCGTGTCACTGTGTGTCACATAATCAACTCACCCTTTTCAATTAATTCTACGGAAACCAATAACTCAAATATGTCATGATATCCCTTTGAACAAAAAAGCTTTCTGCTAGTTAGACAGATCAAGAAATTATATTTATATAACATGAGGAGATATTGTATGGTTGTCAAAGAGACAACTTTCAACCAGAGTTAAAATGAAGTGGTAGGACGTAGTTATAGAACATTCTACGGCCCTTCGTTTCATAATTTTCGTTAATATGTTGTTTACCATAAACAGTTTAAAAAAAAGTTTTACCAGAAATACAAAACATTAAATAAGTACTTCAAAAGGCTGATTACAGAATCTGTTCAAACGTCTTAAACATACTACATATTTTCTCAAAAAACAAATTATCTTTTAGATTTTGAATAACAAAATCGTTTAATATATGAGTAGTATCTGTCTGCTGCACAGAACATTCAATAATTTAATCAATAGTCCTTATGTTCATTTCCTTTGTTTAGGTTTGAACTGGATGCAAAGTCATTTTAAACGAATTCTTGCTGATCAACATGTTAGGCAAACAAGTGTTTCTCCTGAGAGTTGTCCTAAAATTGTTAATGTTTTGTGATTTTCTGATGTGTCTTTATTATTACGTTTTCAATATGAACCATTCAGAGAAAAACAACATAATACAGATTTTTCAGTGGCATATGCATCTGCTGTCACCCACAAGAATCCAACACTGCACAAGTCATTATCAAAATTCATCCCCAGGACACTCAAGTCTGTGTCCACACTTGTAATATAATGAAAATTATTGAACCAATGAGTACATTTACATGTATACAGGACTTTTAGTGCATGTCTGGGTTTTTTTTATCATTTATAACTAATCATTAACAAACAATCGACAAAAAATAATCCATTCGGTATGTGTAAATCTAATGATTTTCGGGATTTTCTACCGAATTGTCCCAAACGTGAACTCCTTAAAAAATAAAAACAGACTCACTGAAAAGAGTACGTGTTCGAAGCGTTCCCATTTATTTACTTATCTTTTTCATAACAGCTGATACTTGATTTGGTGTATTAAAACTTGTCTTTCAGAACCGCTTTATTACTTTCTTTTTTTCTGTTGCTGTTATTTTTTTCCCTCCACCTTTACGCAGTGCGAATGTCGAATTTTTAACTAGAAGTGCCATGTTGAGGTACTGCATAAGGAAGGATGTTAGTGAATTAGACTAAATTTGAACGATCATCGATTTTAAGTATAAAAGAATAGCGTACACAGTTTTTTGTAACTACTCTCAGAAATTCTTCCTTGATTTGTACCGAATCCGAAGTCCGATCCTAAATCTATATATTTGCATCTGTTAGTAACAGCTTTCCGGTAATTGTATTTTGTCTGCTACAGCCGTTAATTTCTATACGAAACTAGACATTAAAAAGGACGAGTGTGTGCTTGTTGAAAAAATAGTTTATCAAGTATAATTGGAATGTCAGTCACTTCGTAAGGCTGTGTGTTTAACAGTACTTTTTATACCGATTTCCTAGTGGAATATTATGCAATACAAATGACAGATCCATCAGATATGTTTCTATTTCGGTTGATTTAAGTATAAACATTATTAGGAGACTGAAGGCAAGTGCTGAGTCTCTTAAACGATTTTCGGTACTTATCCATCTTCGGATACATTTTTTGATGGGCAATAAGAATACGTATATTATTATTGATGTCTCTTTTGAAAACAAGGGTATGCATACGGTGTATAGAAGTATGGATAATAGGAGTGCAACACTAAGTTTATTTAGAAGTGTGACATCTGAATTTGTTCGCCTAGTGGATAAAGAACTAGTCGAGAAAATAATTCATCATCAATACCAGGTTTAAAATATTTACGGCAGACGCACTTTCGTCTAGACAAAAGACAACTCATTGACGCTCAAATAAAATAGACTAAAATGGCCAAATAAAGTACTAAGTTGAAGAGCTTTGATGACCCAAAAGGGTGAAAGGTTTTACGGCTATGGAAATCTATTTCTTGGGTAGACAAAAAATGAATACCAGCTTACGAAAGAACAAACGAAAACAGTAACATCAAGCATTGCTATAAGGATAGAACTGATATATATTCCCCAACTTAAATGACTTTTCTTACCATTTGCATTTTTACGAACATGTAGGCCTGTTCATGCAAATTTCTAATGCAAATCGTTACCTCTAAAAGTGGGTGATTTGTTGCATTAGTCGAGTCCTAGTAAAGTGCTTACATTAGAGAGAAATATCTATTATGAACTAATAACTAGATCAATAAATTTTTGACTAATTATGGTTTCTTTTTGTGTATTTCGTATCAGTTTATCTTTAGTGTGTCACTGGAAGTCACATAATCGAATTATCAGTTTCAAACAATATAATGGACCAATTACTCAAATATTTTACGATATCCATTTGAATATAAAAGGTTTTCTTGGAATTAGAAAAGATCAAATAATTATAGTCGTTTCGTTTGTTTTATTAGTCTACTGAACACGGTCACCATTTTTCTTCTGATTTAGAACTTACTTCGACTGATACATGAGAATGCGAGACAACGATCAAATATTTTGAAATTTTAAGAAATTCTTGATTTGCATAGAAAACTTTATATTAGAAAAACAGTGTAGATTTATACGAATGAAAGATAAATCGTTTGTTCACTAGAAATGTATATTACTTTATATTTTCGAATATTTTATGTGAGGGGGGTTGCTGATCAATTGAGTATGTGTATGTGTCTGGTGCTATTATAGAAAAGTTCGTTTTAACACCTGTACGTATACATATCTTTGAGCTTTTGTAAGCATATATATTATGCATGTATGAACACACTTTTCTGTTTTTTTACGAAAAAAAACTTTTAAAAAATAAAATCGTTTAATATATTATGTTATAATTTGTATTTGTCATACGCAAACAATATTCAAATATTTTTGCCAGTTTTCTTTTTTTTCTTCTTTTATTTTAGTTTTTAACTGGTTTATCTTATATTATATTTTGAATTAAATATAACAAGTCATATGTAACTGCACTCATTAATTCTTTCTTTATTTGCACTGAATTGTATGTCTAAATGTACTTATATTTGTATTTGTTAGAAACAGTTGCTCGTAAATTGTGTTGTGTCTGTTACACAGTCATTTACATAAAAAAACAAAATTCAAAAGAAAAAGGTTTGTGCTCTTGGTGAAAAAACAGAGATTATCGGCTATAATTGGAATGTCAGTCACAACATATGGTGACGAAGACTTTATCAATAGAACAGTAGTTTTGCTGATAACAATTTCCTTCTTCAAAATTATGCAATACTACAAACAGTTCCGTCAGATTCACTTCTGTTACGATTGCTGTGTATTGAAACCATAATTGGTGACTGTAGACTTTCAAATACTTTTTATTATTACTGACTATTTTTAAAATAAGTGTAACAAAGGTATTATTTACAACATTTAAAGAGATGAGTAAAAAGTGAAATCACAAAAATACTGAACGACGAGAAAAATTCAAAAAGAAAAGTCCTTAATCAACTTGCAACATCAAAAGCTCAAACACATCAAACGATCGGATAGCAAGTTGTACACTGTTCAACACAAGGGTTATTTAGAAGTAATAACTTTTGAATGTTTCGGAATCTGAAACTTTCTACTTCGTGGTAAAAGATCAAGTTGACGAAATTATGTTTATACCAACTTATAAAAAAGCAGAAACAAAACAGAGAACCATATATTAGGATTGATATGTATAAATAATCTTCTTTTTACACGACTATTCTTTATTAGCAATTATATACATGATCGTGTCTACTTCCTATGTAGATTTGTTAATTTATGAACAAGTAAGAGCTTTTGTGCAATTAGTCCTGTATTTGAAAAGTGCCTGTAGTGTTTGACTTATTCGATTGGAATATAAATTGGAATATTTACATTGGTTTACCTGATTTCAGAATTTCTATATATGGAAATAATACCATCTATAACTCTTTATTTTTACAAAATGTTTGTATTTTATTTTTACCTAAGTATGAATTACGTAATTGAATTTTGCACTTGTCATTTAGGAATGAAACCTATTTTTGTTAAAGGTCTTTTATCATTAGCGAAACTGCAAAGTCAACATAAGTGTAGGTTTTCTTTACGAAAAAAAAAACACCTTTTAACAGCTGAGCATACATACAAAAAGTTAAATTACAAACATGCCGAACTCCATGGACAATTCAAATTGGGAGGTCCCTTATCAAATGGCAAAATCATCAACCGAATGGAAAACGACTGTCATATTCCTGACTTTGTATAGACATTTCTTTATGTAGAAAATGGTGGATTAAATTTGTATTTATATTTAGCTTAACCTCTCACTTGTATAACAGTATAGTAATATGAATGGAAACAAAAACTGACAAATTAAAAAAAATATATCATAAACTATTGTATTTGAATTTAACTTTACTTGTTTAAACCGAGTTTACGATTACTTGCAAACACTGCTTCTATAAACATTTAAATAGGAAAATCAAATATGTCATATTTTTAAATGACAGAAAAGTTAATTTGTACACTGCACAATGTGAGATGGCTAAAACCCATCCATATGCTGTAAGCATTTTGATTCGAATTCATATCATATTTGGAAAAAAAGTTACAAATACAATTAAAAAATGCGTGAAGACGATACCATGTTGCACTGTCCTTTCAAAATCGTACAGGAACAATCAAATGTATAACATTTATTTTCTATGTTGTGTTTTCTGTAATATATTCTTTGTTTGTTGGTATTTTAGCCATGGCGTCGTCAGTTTATTTTCGACCTATATGTTTGGATGTATCTTTGGTATCTTTCACCTCACCTTTATCGCTTAGAATACAATTAAAAGTCTAACCAGTAAGGATTGGCGTAAATTAAACCGTCACATACTAAAGCAATTACAATGAAATGATCTATTTAAATTATCTTGCATTAGACGCAATACAAAAACAGTAAATCACCTGTTTCTATATCTTCTTAATAATAATAAAATAACATACATAATTCCTCACCTAATACAGGTTCTTTCCACAGTTTGTAAAACCAGATCCTGCGTCAACTAATATATCGCTAGATTCAAATTTGTCTTTAAAGTTTTTATTAGGGCAAATCTCTGTCACAAAGTTAAAGCATCCCTAGAATTTAAAAATATATAAGTATTATTCGGAACAGATTGCATTATATCTTATTAAAAGAAACAAATTAAAATGTCTAAAATATTAGATTCAAACCAAGTTCAAACTTATGACTGCAAGCATTGAAACAAACGACTTATTTTATATAAAAAAAAAACGGTATTCAAATATTGAATTTTTTTGAAGTGTACAGGGAAATATCCTTTAAAAACGGAAAAGCCAGGAATTATGATGCTATGTTGGTATCGTAAATTTCAGTAGTTTTTTACCATTGAAAATAATTTTTATATTTCTGACGCTTAAAAATATCAAAAATGTGATCACATGCAGATGTTAACTCACATAATAGTATACAGACTTAATTGTCAAATAAAAAAAATAAAAAGCATGTCGTAGAAACAAGGAGGTTGTAATATATGATTTACAAAGGCAACAGTAGTATACCGCTGTTCATTAGTAATAATTCGATTTAGCAAAAACAAACCCGGGTAACCTCTTGCTCGGAAAGAGTTTTTATTATAATTTACCGAGCTTTGTTTGTAAAATTGTTTACTGCACTGATAAATAATAAACAACCAAAATTATATAAATGATATGAACTAAAATAACATTTGCAAATATTCCGCAAACATTCGTGACTGAATGTTGATACCAAACCTAACAATCAAGATTTCAGTTCGTCAATTTTGAATGTAAGGGATGCTAAATATAACTGATAAAATATTTAAAATTGGCGTGTTCATAAGTAGGGATTGATTGAAATGCATATTAACAACAATCGCAATTGTCAACCGTCTCACTGACACTTTCCAAGAAAAGACATATAATCTGCGCAAGGTGCCTCAATGTTTTTTTTTTTACTATTGGTTAGCTTATACATGTGTCTTTGCAATGTGATAAACTACAGCTGTCAGAAACATAATTGTTTTTATTGCACCGAATACCATGGCATTTTTTTATGTAACTTTTGAATAAGTATAAATTTGAATAGTCACGTAAAATATAAGGCAGCTCCACGTCTTGTTTTATTCATAGCAATGCTGAAAAATCATATAAAAAAAAATGTTTGTGTGTTTAACTCCAAATGAACATTTGGTCTTGAACCTGCCTAAAAGTGATTGAATCAAACAAAACTATATTCATTCGATACAGAAATCATAATCTTTTATACCTAATATCTGCTGTTGTGCATAGAGATAGATTCATACGGTAACGTCATTAAAAAAATATACAAAAACAAAAGAAAGTTTGTGAAAATATTTTGCGACTCAGTAGAGAAAAAGGTATAAGGACATTTCAGTCAAGTTTATATAAAATCAAAAAATAAAAGCATCATTTTTGTAAAAAAAAAAATTAGCAAGGCGCAGAAAATGTATATAGATTTTAAATATGTTTAAGTTTTTTTACAATAAAATCAAGTGATCTATAAAAGGATTAACTTACTTATGTGTATTTCCCTAGCATCCACCATTTACTTATGATATACATCAACATTAACTCGAAGATGTACATGAAGTAAGATTTTGAGGTAACTCAAAATTTGTTTATTATGTCATTATCAATATATAATTGAATTATCTATATGAAGCAAATAAAAGGTACGACTAACTATTGTCCATTTCACTATTAATCTGTCATGTACTTACAATATAAATCCAATAATTTTCCTTCATTACATCTTTGTATTGGAATTCTCACTAATAACAGAGCATCATCGCTACAATACAAGCACTTAAAGCTAGTTTTCAATAAAGCCAATATCTGTAAGCCTGAAAGATTCTCCGTTTCTGTTATTGGTAGCGCTCAGCATAAGTTTGTCGAAACTAACCTATAATGAACTTTTCAATGAATGAAAACACTTGCGTCATTTTTGAAATGCAAAACTAAATTGGAACATCTATGTTTCTCTCCGCAACCAGAAAGTGTTCGGACAAAGATTTCTGAGATGATTATTTGTTACTCCAAAATACGATAATGATACAAAATACAGTTACTATGCGGTTGTGTGTTTTGTAAAAAATATAAGTTGTTTTAATGATTTCTTTGTACTTTTATATTCTTATTTAATAACCTAACAAATGGTTGTAGGCATATATGTATGAATATAGCATTCATTTCCTATTAATATTTGGTATTCTTTGCTACTACGTTCTGGTTATGTATTTTTATTGGAAAAGAGAGATTCTAATTTCGTCGGTTAAAATTGACCATAGATCGCTGCTCTGTAATGGATTGTTACCCTTTTTTCCTTCATGTTGCTGTATTCATTACTATTCCCAACGGGTGAAGTTGATTTTGAAAAAGCTCAGGTTTATAGATAATAAAAAATAATAAAAAAAAGACAAACAAAAACCAAAAAGCAGGCTAATGCCGCTACAAGGCAGCACTCGCACCCGCAAAGTGGAAAGGGATTAATATAAGTTGCAAAACTTGTTTCCCAATCCGCTATAAATAAATATGTTTTAACTAAGACAAGCTTAAATCAACAAACATTAACCATAATTGACTTTTACGATTAGTACTGATAATTTTCACAAAATATTGTGAAGGGGTTGACGGCTTGAAATTGAATATTTTGTCCGAGAATAGATAAGTATAAGACACTTTTCTTCTATTTTCTATTACAGTTGTGGCTGCTGCAACTAGCTCTCTCCGGAATTTAGTTCCTGTTGATCAATCGTTTGTGTAGTGTTTTTATTTACTTGTGTTTGTCTTTTCTCGCATTTGTTTTTTTTTAATCTTCTTTGTTCCCTCTGATTACTATTCCTGCCGTCTGCCTTGATATATTGATTGAAACAAACATAGATTGTTTATTTTAATTGCTGTAATGAATCAATGATTTTGAATAAATAAAATCTTATAATCATCTACATTTTTTTCTTTCAGATCCCTGAAACAGCTGAATGACGAGGATGGATATCATGATTCGAAGATTAAAAAAGACACAAGTACAAAAAAAAACAGTCAACCTGACAGTCTTTGTTCAATAAAGATTTTGAGGTACACAATATTGTTTGAAAATATAGGGTTCCAATATAGTAAAACGAAAATAAATCACGCGATGCATATTCAAAAAAAATCTTAGATATATTTATTTATATCCCCCGAATTTGTATTAAATCGTATTGCAAGTTTTCTGTATAGTTCACAAAACGTCACCCGATTTGGTCATGTGCTGCCGGATTTGATTATTTAGTACTGTTGCTTGTGAACAAAGTGAAAACAGTATAATAAGTGAGGAAAATGGAATTACAGAATTATTCCAATGGCCATTAAATAGTTGTTCTTGTGTTTTGTGAACTGTTGTATATTTGATGGTATTTTCTTTTTAGCCATAGCGTTTTCAGTTTATTTTCGACTTATGAGTTTGAATGTCCCGTTTGGTATCTTTCTCCTCTCTTTTATTGCACATCCTCCAAATGATCCTTAAACACGTGTTAACAGGATAAACACGATGGATGTCACTAGATGTACAGGAACTGCTTACCCCTTCGGAGTTGGGTGTCTTATTTGTGTTTTGAGAACTGGGTTTTGTCTTGTTCATCTTTTGTTTCGTCATAGTTATTGGTTTTTCTTCAACTTGTGATGTCTGATTCACTCTTTTTATTTGTTACCACTTTTGTATCCCAATGAATTCTTTTTATGCAATCTCATTCGAAATACTTCTGCAGGCTGGAATATATGTCAACTCGATTCAAAGAATATGATTGATTACCCTGTGTATGTTTAATCCTAACATTCGATATTTAAAGATCCTATTGGTATTCATTAAATTCAGAAAATAATAAACGTTTTACCAATTAAATTGATATTCGTTATTTTCTAAACAATGTGTTTGTCCTTCGAGAATTTTGTTATGCCAGTTATGTAATAAATCACTTTCGTCAGCTCATTAATAAAACCGATTTTAAGATCTGCTACGCGAAAATAATAACTTAAACAGAAAACCTTTAAAAACCCATAGATATTCTGTTTTCCTATTTGTGATAGCATTAAACCAGCACATTAGGAGTTCTATTACTCGAATAAAATATTTGATGATTGCATGATAAGTTAATAATTTGCTAGTTATATTTGTATTATATAATACTGTTTACAAGAAAGTGATTTTTAGTTCGTTTAGAGTACAACAAATCAATAAAAATGATTTTTGGCCTGCTTGACTTACCAACCACATGTTCCGTTATCCTTCTCGGCTCCTGGTCCGATCGTTTTGAAAAATGTATTCGTAAATTTCTACATAGTTTGGTTGTTGTTTTTTAACTTTTGTGACTGAACTTGTTCTTTTCTATGTGGTTTGCATCAGAATATAAGCCATTTTTGTTAATTTCTGTTATTTCAAGATCTTGCTTCATATAAAGTCTGATGCTTGGATTTTGAAAATTAGTCATGTCACTGTGTAGAAAGCATTTGATAGAAGTCGAAAAGGTATGGTCTTCGTTAAAATAAACGATACAGTGTTTTGTTAGTATTCGTATGATATGATTAAATATTGAACTATGATTTATAATTTACAAAAAATTAAGTCGTGCTATACTGTCTTTTACGAAATGCAACTTAACAAAAAGTAAATTAACAAAATTTTCGAACTCCGAGAAAAATTCAAAATGGAAATTCCGTACGAGAGTTTACCATAGCAAATAACGCCAAACGGACATCCCCAAAAAACAGACCAAACAGTCAAAGTAATATATTACAAAGACAAACTAAAGAATATTATAACACACCACCAAGATGATAAACAAGGTCAGTACCTAGAATTTATACTTCAAGACCATCGTGTATTATATGTGAAGATGACTGTTGCTTGTCGTCTAAATCAATTTTACTAAAACACATCCGCGAAATCGCGGGCATTAGACCTTGTGAGGTTTTGTGTCTGAGAATTTCAGTAAAAGATTTCATATCTGGAGAATATCAAAAAAGGTATCAAAATTCATAGGTACATGGAAACAGTTTTAAGTCCTTGTTTCCAAATTCCGTTATTTTTTTCTGTTAAATTCCATTGTTTTCGCGTTTCTGTATACTATGAACATACGTATACTATAAATAAAGTGTATTTGCTATTAACTATCACTTTCTTCTCCTAGGCGATCACTGCTATATTATATGGAGAATCTCTATCAACGCAATGATTATTGTCCTGTCCTCGAGTACTCTTATGAAATATATGTGCAAGTTTAAAACCGGAAGTCCTGTTTGACTTACATTTAAAAGCGAAATTGCGGACATTTTAAATTTAAGCTTGGTTAAAGGTATGTTAACTTTTTAAGGCTTAATTTTTGTTAAAAAAATATGTATGGAGAATTTAAGAAATGATATCAAAAGTAATATAGGTACATGGAAACAGGACAAAATTTCTAAGCCCTCTCTTTTTTTTCAAAGTCCGTTATTATTTTTTTTCTGTTATATTTTTGCGTTTCTGTATACTTTGAACATACGTATCTATATTATAAGTATTGAAGTGTATTTAATTTTCTATTAACTATTAATTCTAAAAAGTTTCTTCTCCATGGCTATCACTGCTATATTATATAGAGAGTCTCTATATATTATAGTAGTATATGAATCATAGTATACATGGGGAGGATGCAGATAAACGTGAAAATAATTGTCTTGGCCCCGTCCGAGTACTTATGAAAATTGTGTGTAAGTTAAAACCAAGGTATAATAGTAGTGGTTCTTACGATCTTAAAACCACGATATTGACAACGCTTTGATTGGCTTATTCATTTATCTTTTTTTTTTTATTATCTACGATTGGTTATCAATGTTAAAACCGGTCGTCATGTCTGACTTAAAAGTCGGTTTAATGACGGAAACTGACTGCTATATTGTATAGAGAGTCTCTATATATTATAAAAGTATATTAATCATAGTACACATGCAGATAAACGCAAAAATAATTGTCCTTGCCCCGTCCGAGAACTTATGAAAATTATGTGTTAGTTAAAACCGAAGTATAATAGTAGTGGTTCTTACGAAAAACCAAGATGTGGACAACGCTCCTGGCTTGTTTATCTTTCATTTTTGTTATCTACCATACGATTGGTTCTCAATGTTAAAACCGGAAGTCATGTGTGAAAGTCGGTTTGATGACGGAAGCAATATTCGGACGCCTTAATTTTCGTTTTTCTCCCAAAATAACCCAAACTGAATAGTCATAAGGACGGATAACAAATGCGACTATGCAAGGTACCTATAGGACGCAGAGGCATGATGATTAATTTATTGTGGGAGGAAGAGAAGCGACACACAAAATGAGGTCTTCTCGTTTAATATAGATAGTATTCTTTTTTAATTATTTTTGTATCTTTTTAACCATTTACTGTCTTGTCCATTTTTTGGGAGAATATCCTTTTAGCATGGCTCGATATTTATTCATTCGCCCTTTGTATTCTTGTCTTTCAGTTTTGCATAGGATCTCTATCTATATGCCATTTTGTTTTTCTTTGTGGGCATTGTTTTTATTTTTTATTTTTATAGTAATTAAGATACAATGTTGACTGTTGTGCCCCAATTTTTTATATTTTTATCTGTTTGCTTTGTTCACACAAATTGTTGTCAATATGATGGAATTATATGCAACTGGTATACAAGTGTTAGGTTTGCTAGCTATAATATTTCCAACATTTTCTCCATTAGTAATTAAGCCATCAAAGAAACCAGGATTGTATTTGCATCAGATGCGCGTTTCGTTTACAAAAGACTCACCAGCGACGCTCCAATAAAAAAAGTTAAAAAGGCCAAATAAAGTACGAAGTTGAAGAGCATAGAAGAGCAAACTTCCAAATGTTTGCAAATACGGAAGAGTTAATCTATTCGTGGGGTAGAAAAGCCGTAGTATTTAAACTATTCTAAGTTTTGTAAAAATTTAATTTATAAATATGACCATATACATGATAATTCATGTCAACACAGAAGTGCTGACTACTTGTCTGATAAAACCCTCGGAGAATAAAAACTCTACCAGCAGTGGCATCGACCCAGTTGTTGTAAATAAACTCCCCCAAAATACCTTAAAGTTTTGCCAAATACAGCTGAGGTAATTCATTACTGCGGTAGAAAAGGTAAAAAAAGGTAAACTCAGGAATGTGACAGTTTTTTTTTTTCCATTCGTTTGATGTGTTTAAGCTTTTGATTTTCCCATTTTATAAGTGATTTTTCCGTTTTGAGTTTTCCTTGGAGCATGTTATTTTTTGTAATTTTTTTTTTTTTCTTTTTCAAATATCTAGTAATAGGTGATAAAAAGCTAGCTAGTATATGTTTACTTCAATGGAAATGAAGATTAGTTAAATTTGTTTTTAGCTATTTCTCAAAATTGGTAATTATAAGACACCCGGCTATCTTTTAGATCTGATCTCCCATTGAATTCAAGATATTCTCCAATATAGTACGTGAAATGCAAAAATGATATTGACAATCCTGCACGAACGATTATTCATTTGAAAAGCTATATATCATCAACAAACTTTGGGATAATATCTCGGACCATATAAATGGACTTAAGTCTTTTAAGGCATTTACGAAAAACAATTAATTGTTCCAATATATTAATATATAGGAAGGAGGATTGGTAAAAAAAAATCATACGAGACTTCGCACTGAAAGAGTTTCTTAGAAAAATTATTAATCAAAATAGAATTAAAGTCATATGAAACCTCAAATTAAAAAAAAAACCCAGATGCATATGTTTTTTTTATAACAAAATTGATAGTTTTCATTATTTGACTTATGTGCATATACCTTTTTCAGATGAAACATTCTTTAATTTGTCCACATTTTGAAGAAGTTTACTTTGCTTTAATTGATTGCTTCCAGGAAGCTATTCGCCGACATATTTTTCGTACGCAAGTGACCTTAGCGTGACCCTTCTCGTAAAAATCCGTTGATCGCAATACACATGGATCTGTCACTGAATATAAACTATTATCTGATTGTACATGTTATACATGTGGTTAATATCCATGCTTATTTGTTGATTGTTACAATCGGTGAAGATCGGTAAAACTACGACTTCAAAACACGATAAATAAGGAGCTGTCATATTTTAACATCATAACAGGCAGTCAGGCAGAGAGAAAAAAAGACGATTACACGATATATTTGCGTAAAAATGACAAAATCGTGCACAGAAGAAAATGTTTATGATAAATGCATGCTTTGGTTCACGAATTGGATAAACATTATTTTTCACCAGTCACTCGTTTCATATGACTTTAAGAAACAGATCCTTAATGACAAAAAAATTAAAAGTCTTCGGAACATGTCTTGCTTATATGTACAAGACTGTGTAATCAACTATTTGCTAACCTTTCAGGCGCTGGTCAACACGCATGCAGAAACAATTTCATCACTGGTGCCGATTAACACGCATGCAGAAACAATACAATAACTAGTGTCGGTTAACACGCATACAATAGTATATACTGGTATCTTGTGAATAAGGACAATACCTTTATTGATGCTAACTAACACCGTTCTACTAAATATGTGTCAAACTGGAAATTGATAAACTTGTTTACTTGTACCAAGATTTTAATTTGAAGTCGAACAGTTTTGTAAACGTGAGTTTTAAGAAACCATTTTGCTCGTTTGGTGTGCATAAATTCGTATGGTTTTGTATTTATAACATATTGTATAACTATGTAAACATAGTTTCCACCTAGACTTATAACCATTTTGCAATTTTCATTTCATGAACATTTCAAGCGTTTGATCATCTATAAATAATGACAATTTATGTAAAATCATTTTTGTAATGGGAAAGTAATTTGTATAAGTGGTTATGCACTTGTTTTCCAATCTATCTTTTGAATTGTATTTTGTTTCTAAATAAACAAAATATTGTCATAAAAATTTAACGACACTATTATTAATCCAGTCAATCCAAACAGGAACGGTTTCTAAGCTCAACAAAAAACATTCAATCTGTCATGTAAATAAAAAACTAGCATTAGACATGATATTTCAAATTTGAATTCCGTTTAAACCAGACCTTATTCTCTTTATCAAGAACTGGTAAAGTAAAATTTGTTCTGTTAAAATATCAATGGTTTAAACCAAAGACAACAGCATTTAAACCCAATAGATGGTATAATATTATGAAACTTTTATTAATTATTGAAATTTCAATACATTGGATCATGTCAAACAATGGTAATACTGATTAAATCATTCAGTTTTCTGCCAATAGGTACCTTTTCCGGTAATACAACTAACTGTGTATACAAGACTGCACATCAGCTTCAATCTAAAAATAGTGCATGGTGCATTACCAGAAACAAAAAAGAAATTCTTTTTAAATTCCACTTTGGTTCAGGTCAAATGACATTTTATTTCTGTTCACCTTGTTTTAGTTGATAGATTTAATCCAATTATGTATTGAAGTCCAATTCTTAATTGTTTGTTCTAGTCAAGCGACAAATTCAATATCAAGACTTAACAGTGAACTATTTGATTTAGGCATATGATTCTCTTGTTTCTAATCCCAATGGTACTCTATTTAAACCGAAAGCAAAACTTGTTAATATTACTAAACATAGAGGTATCAAATATTCAATGTTATTTAATGTCAATGGCAATTTAAATATGAAACGTAATTATTACTCAAATCAACTTTGCAAACAAGAGTTTTCAATCAATATTACCAATATGTTCCATAAATATGCGCCTGACATTTCACATACCTACACTTAACTAAACATATTTAGAAGGAGTAGGACGACGAAGCCCTTAATACAGTCCTAACAAATTTATTTTGCAACAACATAAATGGTACTATGTTTTTCTCACCAGATGTGAATTTTCACATTAAATATATCTTCAGTAATGCTCGAAGCAAAAGTGTTTGAACTTCAAAATTTATGTTTAAATATGAGCAGCTTATAAACCTAAAATGACACAAACGTATAGCTAAAGCCGGACAAGAAATATAGATTCCTACACTGCAACAAGTATAAAACGATATTTCTCCACTCGAGACAGTTAAATTTTATTATTTTTAAAAGCGCGAGGCTTGCCGAGCTCTTTCAATAACTAAAATTTAACAGTCGAGAGTGGAGAAATATCGTAATACACGAGTTATAGTGTAGGAATCTGTTTCTCTAATGATTTTTATTCTCTTTTTCAAAGATTTTCAGAAACTTATGTTCTTTATATACGACGTAATCAGGCATGGTCGCCTTTTTTCATTACGTCACAATAGGAAAATTCAGAAGAAAACAAAACATTTAGACGTCATAATCAAATTTCGACTAATCATTTGCCGAGAACAGATTTTTCACTAGTGAGGAGAAATATTTTTCTCACACCGGTCAGAAAATGTGAAAATAGCACAAAAATAAGAGAAATATAAACTTTGCATTAGGGAGATGTATTCTTTAATCTTAGATAATTTCAAAACTTTTGTAACTGAACATTTTGATAAAAGAGGGACGAAAGATACCAAAGGGACAGTCAAACTCATAAATCTAAAACAAACTGACAACGCCATGGCTAAAAATGAAAAAGACAAACAGAAAAACAATAGTACACATGACACAACATAGAAAACTAAAGAATAAAAAAAAGAAGATAACACATGTTTGTTTATATGCAAGTGCCGAAGAACTGGTTACTATGCTGACGATACACCCGGGAACTAACAGTACACTAGAAAAAGGATCGACCCAGTAATAGAAATAGCATTAACGGTACCATATTTGCTGCACCGGATGCACCTTTCAAAGATAAAAGTCTCGTTATGAGTGCCCAGGGCCCAAACTGTTTAACATGTGCATGCGATAGATTAATCGCTTAATTGAAAATAATTTCAAAAATTTGGTGTGTGATACACACAAATTCAACACAAAGTTAAAACATTTTAAGTGCATTTCTATGTAACCAAAATATTGTAAACGTTGTGTGGCGTTTGTTGTTGTTTTTTAATCGCTACAAAAGTAGAAACAAATACATCGTTTAATCTGTGATTATTGACCCTGTTTGAACTTTCAATAGTGCATGCACATGTTGTTGGTAAACAAACTAAGAAAAAAATACATCGTTTAATCAAGGTGAAGTTAGAAACAAATGTAGCGTTTAGTATGAAATTCAAAACAGTGTAGCTGTGGCCATTGATTGACCCATCAAAATCATCCATTGACTGGGACAATTTACGTGAACGTTTGTCTGTAACAACCACTGTTCATGACGTACCTACGATAGACATTTAAACTGTGGGGTCAACAAAGGTTTCTTAACGCCTTTAATTATAAAATAATTCGAAAAATTAATCAGGAATAACCTTTGTGTTTTGATTTATATAATTGATATAAATCAAAATATCGTGTTATTTCTGATTAATTTTTCGAATTACTTTATTTAGGTGTTGAGAACCTTTGGTGACCCCATAGTTTAAGTGTCTTTAAAAAGTACATAGTGAGCATTGGTCGTTACATACAAACGTTCACCTAAATTGTCCCAGTCAATGAATGATTTTAATGTGTCAATCAATGGCCACAGCTACACTGTTTTGAATTTCATACTATTCTAACAAACGATGAATGACAAACTAGACGCATTTTTAGCGAGTGCATATTTTGTCAAAGTGTATCATGTGTATGTAAACTTTGCAAACGTATGTTAGAAACAAATGATCAAAACATGTGCGCGCTTAGTCGTTTGCACCGTTTGTGTTGGAAAGAAATGCACCCAAAGTAACTTCTTTTCTCACTGTCATGAAAATATGTGGTATATAAAGCATTATGAACAGTTATTTCCAATAACCAATAGCTGATTTGGCTTTAAATACAGTATCCCTACAGACAAGTGAAACGTTGTATTGACAGCTCATTGATTATGTACCACGATTTATGTCAAGACCAAAGCCTTGTTAAGAATCTGTTCAAAGCATAAATATTGTAATTCATAAGAACAATATTTTATTACCGCAACACCTTCGTGAGAAGGACAACAATGATGTGAATTCGGGTAATTTTTAATAGACTTATATTTATTATTATCAATATTTTACTTTCTTTCTGTTTTCCTAATTATTGCAAACACAGACAGAATAATATCATATTATGTGGAAATGATACAGACGTGTACGATAAACTTTACGTAAAAGGAAAGCTGTTGTGACTGGTAACAATATTTATTCATTTCCGACACGAGTTCTAAAAGTACAAAACCAATTAACTACTCAGCACGGTTATCTCACCATTTCTTTCATCAACGTGAACACAGTCGCATTATATGAAATTTGAAATACCACTGCTAGCGCTGGTTAATACGCAAAAAAGGACACAGGGTTAACATACAGCGACAATACCATAGTACACATGCATAAACAGCACCACAACTGTTGCTAGTTAACACGCGCATAGGATAACCATCTTTACTAGTTTTCAGTTATACGCGTGCAGGAAATTAACCATTACTTCGCTGGTTATCATTTATTATTTCTAGAGCTGGTTATCACGCGGTTACGAACAATACTATCACTGGTGCTGGTAATGACGCGGTCACGAACAATACTATCACTGGTGCTGGTTATCACGCGGTCACGATCAATACTATCACTGGTGCTGGTTATCACGCGGTCACGAACAATACTATCACTAGTGTTGGTTATCACGCGGTCACGAACAATACTATCACTGGTGCTGGTTATCACGCGGTCACGAACAATGCTATCACTGGTGTTGGTTATCACGCGGTCACGAGCAATACTATCACTGGTACTAGCTATCACGCGGTCACGAGCAATACTATAACTGGTGCTAGCTATCACGCGGTTACGAGCAATACTATAACTGGTGCTAGCTATCATGCAGTCACAAGCAATCTATCACTGGTGCTAGCTATCACGCGGTCACGAGCAATAATATCACTGGTGCTGGATATCATGCGGTCACGAACAATACTATCAATGGTGCTGGTTATCACGCGGTCACGAGCAATACTATCACTGGTGCTGGTTATCACGCGGTCACGAGCAATATTATCACTGGTGCTGGTTATCGAGCGGTTAGGAGCAACACTATCACTGGTGCTGGTTATCACAATGTTATGAGCAATACTATCACTGGTGCTGGTTATCACGATGTCATGAGCAATACTATCACTGGTGCTGGTCATCAAGATGTCATGAGCAATACTATCACTGGTGCTGGTTATACCGATGTCATGAGCAATACTATCACTGGTGCTGGTTATCACGATGTCATGAGCAATACTATCACTGGTGCTGGTTATCACGATGTCATGAGCAATACTATCACTTGTGCTGGTTATCACGATGTCATGAGCAATACTATCACTGGTCCTGGTTATCACGATGTCATGAGCAATACTATCACTGGTGCTGGTTATCACGATGTCATGAGCAATACTATCACTGGTGCTGGTTATCACGATGTCATGAGCAATACTATCACTGGTGCTGGTTATCACGATGTCATGAGCAATACTATCACTTGTGCTGGTTATCACGATGTCATGAGCAATACTATCACTGGTGCTGGGTGTCACGATGTCATGAGCAATACTATCACTGGTGCTGGTTATCACGATGTCATGAGCAATACTATCACTTGTGCTGGTTATCACGATGTCATGAGCAATACTATCACTTGTGCTGGTTATCACGATGTCATGAGCAATACTATCACTGGTGCTGTTTTTAATTGTGCAGGAATGATACATCATTAAGTATGGCTAACAAGAAATGGGATGAGTCCAAAAACCAATGCCGATTAACACGCGTGCAGGTATTATTTCCTCTATGAACAGACTTATAAGTAAGCAGGAATGACACATTTCTAAAGCTGTCATACAGACGTTAAACAAAAAGCTGACTGATTGTTTACAATATTGAACACTAAATCTATCATAATGCTTTTAGTATGATTGTACATAGTCACTACAAAACACTTTATATTTCTAACCAATTTCTTGTCATATCTGCTGAATCTGCGTAAAGCAAATTATAAGCAATTCAATGATGACATATTGAATTCGATATATTTACAACTGATGCTTATTCATATCATTTGCTAACATTCACTTCAATATATATTATCAACACAAGTAACAACACATTAAACTTCATGTTTATGTGAACACATCTAACGTCTACGTCATGTTGGTCTCTGACAGGTATAGTTGCATGATGGCCATCATTTGCAATCCTACCTACTCTCCTTACTTTATTTTATACCCTTGAACGATAAAGCAACATCGAACATGATCGCATGCCTATCTAGAAAAATACTTATGTACTTAAATATTTATTAAAGTATGTTCGAATTTTATTTCAAAGACAAGTACCTTTGAATATAAAGTTAAAGCTAAAAGGATCCAAAGACGTGCTGAATGCTGTATATTAAGCACTTTATTTTTTATAAAGAGACTGTATGTTGTCTTGTAAATTTCTTATGGTAATTGTTGTATTTGGGATACTGTATCATAGTCTTTCCCCCCACATTTTTAACATTATTTCTTTATACATTGTTATAGATAAACAAAAGCGAGAACGGTCTGTGAATTTCTTGACCGTCTGTTTTTCATTCTATACTTAACTGTTGCATCTGTGGTAATTTGATGGTATAAATTACACCTGCCTCTAGTTAAGTTTTGCACTAATGTTATTAATTTCAATTAATTGAAGTTGATCTTTACAATGCTTGCGTGTTGTTACAATAAATAGGTCTCTGGAGATGATTGATTGTCTTTTCATGTAATAGTATCGACAAAGAATGACACTTTATGTAGAAATGACCGACGTTATCTGTATCCAATGTCAAATACCAATTCTGTATTGATAAAGCTTATATTTCAAGAATAATCACGTGGGTGGCCTACTTAAACAAAGTAGGAAATACTTCTAGAAAACCAACATAACATATATCTGTGTTAAGAATTATTCTGTATATCTGCATTTGCGTCATCATTGAGTATATTATTCTCGCCTTTGAATAAATGCATATGTTTTTGTTATTTTGGAAAACAAGTTATTTATGGAAGTTCTAGGACAGGTTCTGTTTTATTTATCATCATCACCCTTTTAAAAGACTTATGTGGAGGTGTTTTATTACAAGACACATTGTATAGACATTAATCATGACTATTCCTGAAGACAAGACTGTATATGATGACTCTATATATTTTAGGGTAAAATGTGTCGTCGGGTTGGTTACTGTATAATTAGCATATGCTCTGTATCTCCTATCTTTCATACAGTTACATACGGGAACACACATGTCTTTTTTATGTCTTTTGCAAATAAACTTGATGAACATCAATTAGTTTCTTTATCTCCATTTCATATGTAATGTTATGTGTATTAAGATAGTACTTTAAATAACTGTAGAGGACAAGACCTGTAACATCAAATAAATTGAACATAAAGGAAATATGAAAACTGAAATGTACTATAAAACTTTGCAAGGATGAATTCTCATACATGTGTGATCGCAAATCACAGAATCCAGTTTGTTAGATAGGCCATTTGAATTATGAAATCTTTTTGACTCGGATAGTATACCTGAAAAAACTCACAATGCATACTTGATAATCATCAGACGTTTTAGTCTCCAGTTTGCCTGAACAAATGTGTACATTCGATCGTTTAGAATCAAGTTTGAACAAGCTTCTTGTATACTTATTGTATACCAAATTTCATGATAACCTGGACAAACTCATAAAAATTGTTGTACATCGATCTAATCTTTGAAAAAAACCTCAAAGATAAACCAAGTGGAAAAATAAAGGCAACAGTTGTATACCACTGTTCTATAGTCATAAATCGATAAAACAAAAAACGAATCCGGGTAACAAACTAACACCGAGGGAATCAAATATAATAGGAAAATACGACAAAATCACAACAAATTGAAATTACTTCATTGGACAAAAACTACAAAATCTGATTTCATTCAAATGCTCTAAACTCATAATTTTTAGGAAATGAGAAAAGGGACATTTTAGTTTTAAAAAAAAAGACCTACACAAATATGAGTCCCATTGTTGTAATTTAGGTTTCCGATAAATATGACAAATATCTGTGAAAATGAAAAGTTACACTGATATACTCTGGGACATTTTGACTCCAGTTGGAGGAATACCAAATGAAGTTTAAAGGTGTGTATTTGTTGTAGGCACAGCAAATAAACGTGTTATCGATTTTTGTGCACGCAACTATTTCTGGAACAAAGTGTCATGGAAAATACAATCATTCTTTTTTTACGCAGAATTATTTACAAGGGAAGAACTTCAGTTTTGGTCCCTAGAGGAACAAGCATTATTGAATTACTTATAAGCAAAGGCATCCGTATTCTTAGCACTACAAGTTTTGATGTGCGTTCATACTGCCCAAAGTTTGTTTTGCTTGATTGAGAACTATCGCGTTAAAAAAAATAATTGAAATGTGATTTACTTTGTGGTTAGTTTTGAGAACTCTAATTATTTCCGACTTTTGAATTTTTGAAAAGTTTGTTTTTGTTTTTGTTAAAGATGGTCAATAGTATTTAGAAGATCAAATGAATAGGACCTACAAAAAAAGTCAAAGAACAGTAAAAAGCGTGACAGATATTTTCGGGGCATCAAAATAAAAACAGTCTGAACAGATTAACTAAAACAGTCCTAAGTTTGTTTTTTTGTCGAAATGATTACAGTCTGTTTTAATATTAGAGTCAAGACATAACAAGTTTCGATAACACATTTTGGATATTTCTTGAAAACAAATAAGAATGATTGCAGAAATATTGTAAACAGAAATCTTAAAAACAAGCAGATATGACACAAAATAAATATTTCTATGGGTGATTTTTTAAAGAATTTTTCGCATCCATTCTTTTTGTAAGTATTTAATCCATATGACTGTTTCGTTACATCATCAGGGGTGGTGTTCTCGAAAGTATCCTTAGATTCGTCTGTAAAGACCCATCTTATACCAATTTTAGGATGGACTTAGGATTTGTTTAGGACACTCTTAAGTTGTGTCTCGAAGCTATCTCTGACTAATCTTATGTTAGGACGTCCTAAACATATCCTAAGTCGAAATATTAAATCGTTAAAGTATTTTTTTGATAAACATTTATTAATGACGAAACTATTTAATAAAATTGTTTACGAATTTTATAATAACATGTACAGAATTAAATGCATAATTACCAATGTAATTATATCAAAGAGGATTGTTATTTAAACTGGAAAACAATTTGTTTTGGAATGAGAATTTTAATTTGTAGTGTAACCGTATCGTGAAACACGAGGTTCAAAGTTTAAATCATGCACAATTTCTTTATATACGAGTTAATAACCGATGGTGCGTTTCAGTTCATGTTCACTTTCACGAAAAATAATGAGCAAAAAGCGAAATTCAAACTTTATTATGCTAGGATGAAGATAGGATGATCTTAAGACACCTTATTGGGTGTCTTAAAGTAAGGACGAAAAATGAGATATATCATAAGTTAAGAGAGCTTCGAGAACACGACTTAGGACAAAGACTTGTCATAAGATAGACTTAGGACACGTCCTGATCCTAAGATAGTTTCGAGAACACCACCCCCGGCTGTTACTCGTCGTTAATCTTTAAACAAATTGTATCGTTGCGAAACTCTTTATTGTAGCACAAGGTTTATCCTAGGTGGTTTTAATTTTTTGTTTTGCGTATATGTATTTGCAATTTAAATGCTTTTAACGAACACAAAACAATTTTCCAGTACTTTAATTATTAATTTGTGAACTACTGCAGTGCAATGCAAAGCTAAAAGCTAATTCACTTTGAGGCGAATTTCATAGTGAAATTGTATTAAAGGACTTAAAATGTATAATTATGTTTGACATAATACAATTACGATTGACAATAAGTAGCTACAGTGTCGCTCTATGAAGGAAATTATGTGTTTGGCGTTCAAAACATTTGGTTAAATCTCTTAAGATTTCTCGCGACAAGAAGTTGAGAGTAAGAGATCTATTAAAACTTTATTTAAGGCATTTATAAAGAATATTTCCTTATTCCAAATGTCACAGAGAATTATCGATTACATCGTTCCATTGTTTGCTCTGATAGATTAATACAATAATTTGTATTACAGAAAATGTAGCAATATAAGAAAAAATTGACAAGATATTATATAAATGAGGAAAATATAAGAACGAGTTTTAAGTATATCCATGATAACTGGTTACTATTGCATTTAATTTGTAATGACACTTAGACCAATCTCTCCTCCGCGAATCTTATTATTTTCATTTTGTAAAATGAAAAATATATTTGATAAAAAAAAAACCCAGTAAAATTGATAGTCTGAACGTTTAGGAGTGAAAATTCAATATAAAATCAGAACTTCGCTACTTAAAAACAGCAATTTAAGAAATTGTTAGGAAAACAAAGAAAAAAATTCTAAAGTTTACTGTTAACATTATAAAGCTTGTTTTAAAAATGATGATACAACAGTTATTATCTTATTACGGGGGAATAGCATTCTCCAGTGGTAATTGGTCAAAAATATTGGTATTTTGAATAATTAAGTTTTGTCATTTAATCCAATGTTTTAGTCAAATACACTGTACACGAGAATTGCTTTGCATACAACAAAACGAAGTTTGATTTCTTACTCGCAAATCGTGATTTCCACTTGATTAAAGTCTTTATGAAACCTCAAATAAAAAAAAAATGATGCATATGTTGTTGGGTTTTTTTTTTTAGGTAAATGGGTAGTTTTCATTATAAAACTTATGTACATATCCTTTTTCTGAAGAAAATTCTTGGATTTGTACACATTTAGAAGAAGTATACTTTTTTTAATTACTTGCTTCCAGGAAGCAATTCGCCGACATATTTTCCGTATGCAAGTGACCGTAGCGTGACCCTTCTCGTAAAAATCTGGTGATCGCAAAACTCATGGATTTGTCATTGAAATAACTATTATCTGATTGTTCATGTTAAACACGTACTCAATAGCCATGCTTCTTTGTTGATTGTTTACTATAAGGTGACAATCGGTAAACTACGGTTTCAAAACACGACAAATAATAATCTATGCTTATTAACTTAGTCTATAAGGTCTTCCGCGTCTGATGTTATATGTATTTATTATTGCATGTTGTCAAAGTTTGTGCTCTGGTTTATATTATGTTTGGGTTATCTACAACATAAAAGCATATGCAATGTCAGACGAACACAGAAATCGTTATAAAAACATACCGAAAATGTGTCTTCCTATCAACAACGAATATTCTTATCACTTGATTTCAAAATGATAACGTACTAATAGCTAGAATATCGAATGAAGTGTAAATTACTGATAATATCTCATTTCATTAAATATTTCTTTAAAAAATGGCCTGTACCAAATCATGAATATGGTCATTGTTATATTATAGTTCGTTTCTGTGTTAGTTACATTTTAACGTTGTGTTTCTTTTGTGTCGTTTGTTTCCTCTTATATTTGAGTGTGAATTCACATTATTATAAGATGTGTCAGGGTACTTTTCTATCCCAAATTCATGTATTTAGTTTTGATGTTATATTTGTTATTCTCATCGGATTTTGTCTAATGCTTAGTTCGTTTCTGTGTGCGTTACATTTTAATGTTGTGTCGTCATTCTCCTCTTATATTAAATGCGTTTTCCTCGGTTTTTGGTTTGTGACCCGGATTTGTTTTTTTCTATCGATTTATGAGTTTTGAACATCGGTATACTACTGTTCCCTTTAGTATACACTGATCTCAATATTGCACATTTTCTATTTTTAATTATTTTCAAAATCACGCATTTAAATAAAGGCAACAATAGTATACTGCTGCTCAAAAGTCATAAATCGATTGAGAGAAAAACAAATCGAGGTTACAAACTAAAACCGAGGGGAACACATCAACTATAAGAGGAAAACAACCGAATAACAGGAAGACTGTCAAAGTTCAACAAAAACAAACGACAACATACTTAGAAACTTTTTTTATAACAACTGCCATATTCCTGACTTGGTACAGGACATTTTTGAAAAATTGTTGGGTTGAAACTTGTTTTATGGCTCGTTAAACCTTTCGTTTATATGGCAATGTTAAAAAAAATCGACTGTTCGATGAATCTTATTTTCTGTGAGGTTAATCTTGTTGTGATTCCGTTATTATTTATCTGCTGTATTTGTTTGCAAAAAGTAGTCCTTTCATTTTCCCGATGAAAAGTTTCAAAACAATTTCATGAGCAGGGATGACCTATTGTGATATCCAAAGATTCTTATGACGTTCATGCCTACCTGAACCTAACGGAACTAGTAAATCTTAAATTTAGAGGATGGTACAAGGTGTTTATCAATATTCTGTATCATATTTGACTTACCCCATTCGTAGATAGGCCGGACAAGCACAACCACAACACATCCCATCTCGACAGCACAATCAAAGTATCTTTGCGGACAGATGGTCTCTAATACATGTTCAACAAAACAATATGTTACTCTTATTGCTGGCTTTTCAATATACTAGTATATTGATATAGTTGATATAGAAATAACAATCTTGTATGCACTGAAGCTACATGTACATGAGCAGCTTACCTGCAGAGTCAGGGAACATTTTATTATCAATCTGATTCACAAGAAAATATTGATGAGTTGAACGTTATCCTTTGAATACGTAGAATAAGAAAATTCCCGAAAATTCTACACGGAAAGTCCCTAAGCAAATGACAAAACCAAAAGCTCAAACACATCAAACGAATGGATTACAACTGTCATATTCCTGAAAGATGGGCGACAGACTTGGTACCGACATTTCCTAAATGTAGAAACTGGTAAAATAAAACTGGTTTTATAGACTCTCACTCGTATGACAGTAGCATAAAACTCCTTTATAATGACAACGATGTGTGAACAAAACCCACAAACATAATAGGTAAAAGCGTCAAAAATAGAGGTATAGCAGTCAACATTGTGTTATAATCTTAATCACTATAACAACAAGCAAATATGTTAACAAAGATTAACAGAAAGTTATATAAACAAAAAACAAAACAAAAAAAACGAAGGACAAGAATACAAAAATTACCATAGCACAATAGCACAATGACGTGATGAACAAGCACCGAGCCACGTCAAATGGATATCGCCAAAAAAAAAAAGGCTAGACCTTAAAAGAAATAATTTACAAAGACAAATAAAAGAATACTATAACACGTTATTAAAAAGATACCTAGAAACTATACTTCAAGACCATCATCTATTTGTGAAGTTTATACGGAATATTTATCAACAAGGTCTATTACCCAAGTGTATCACCAGCCTAGTAGTCAACACTTCTATGTTGACGTGACTTATCATTGATATGGTCATATTTTAAATTTACTGTTTACAAAATTCAGAATTTTTGAAAAACTAAGGCTTTTCTACCTCAGGAATAGATTACTTTGGCTGTATTTGGTAAAACGTTTAGATCCTCAATGCGCTTCAATTTCGTACTTTATTGTGCCTTTTTAACTTTTTTGGATTCGAGCGTCACTGGTGAGTCTTTTGTAGACGAAACGCGCGTCTGGAGCAATTATAAAATGTCAGTCCTGGTATCTATGATGAGTTAATTTGGTATCTATCGATGAACTTTATTTTAGAAAAAAGGACGAGACGTTCTTTGACATACCCCTGGTTCATCATCTTTCTGCTCAGAAATTGGTAACATTTAACAAAATATTGGTATCCTCTTGAATACCTAATAAGTTGGGAAATGTGTGTCCAATATGCAGGTGAAATTTGTAACTTGCTACTAAGGGGGATGATAATTTCAAAACTAAAATCGTCTCGTTTGTCATAGATTCTGGTACTGAGATTACCGCTTATGTCAAATTCGAGGTAAAGGCTCAAAAATGAAACGGAGGAAGCTGTGTCTGGTTTTTTTAAGTCTAGTTCTGGAGAATATTAATGGAACCTAATAGAAAAGTTTTGATTGTTAATGGAAAGAATAGCATCAATATATCTGAATGTGAAATTAAATTATCTGGCTTATTTGACCTTTTTGTTTTTGACAAGTGACTGAAGGAACTCCCGACTCATGATCACTCATATGAAAATAAGAAGAGATCGGCAAGTAGAGGCACACAGTTCGTTCCTATAGAAATCCCATAGGAATTCCGATAATTTGTTGAAAAAGACTACCACTAATATGTTGTTTATAAGAAACTCAAGCAAGATGTGCACTTGCTCATCTATGTAGAATGTTTTCCCCTTTTGTTCTATTTTACCAAAAAAGGACATATTGACAATGAGTTATAACATATATACATTTATGAAAAAAACGAAATTATTCAAAGGTAAACGTCAACTTGGGAATCAAAGTCATTTTATTACTGTGATTTTGTTCAAATAGTTAACATTTAGGCATACTCGAATTGTTCGGAGAAAAAGTAAATAACAAAAATACCGAACTCCAAGAAAAATTCAAAACGGAAAGTCCTTTATCAAATGGCAAATTCAAAAGCTGAAATAAATAAAACCAAGTACACTAAAACCTCTGCAACCTATGGATATGCTCGTCGCAAGTCGGTTGTCTTTAGTAGAATATATATGACTTGTGAACAGCGGTATACTTCTGTTGTCTTTATTAGTCCATGGGGAAATTTTGCAAGTTTTTGATACTATTTATGGGTTTAAATTTATTCATTGCTTTTCTAGAATCTTGGCCATTTAGAGCTGGACATATTGTATAGACTTTTTGTCTGTTGTTAACACTGTTTTATTAATCCATATAAAAAAAAGAATGTGGCATTAATGCCAATGAAATAATTGATCAGATTAAAAATAATGGAATAGTTGTTTTGGTTTGTTTTTGGGTTGAAGTCTCATGGCCAAGTACCCTACATCTTTTATCAGTCATCCATCATAATAAATGTTCAAACAGGCTCTATGGGTAAGCTAGGACATTGACTCGGTTGGTTTCCATATGAATAAAGGAAGTCATTCCAGAACATTTATCTTAAAAATGAATGTGAAATCCCTTCCCATAGCAGTTTCGGGTTTAGCAAATTAGCCAATAATTGTCATGTACATTGGTGAAAGAATAAAATTCATAAAATAGAAGACCTAAATTTATGTCATAGGGTCTAAATTAATGGAAACCACATATCAGTCCGTCCGTCCCATGAATATTTTTCGTCACATTTTTCTCAGGAACTACACTACCAGAATTTCTGAAATTTGGTTTCAGGCTTGATAAAAGTCAGCTATACTGTGTGATGCGTTTTCAGATTCATCACTCGACAATTTCCTGTTTACCGAACACTTGTATCATTTTTACACCTGATAGCAAAGTTGGAAAATTTTCGTCACATTTTTCTCAGGAACTGCACTACCAGAATTTCTGATATTTGGTTTCAGACTTGATATAAGTCAGCTATACCGTGTGATGCGTTTTCAGATTCATCACTCGACAATTTCCTGTTTACCGAACACATTTGGACGGGGTTATCATCAGTGAGCAGAAGCTTACAGTTTCACTTGTTTTTACGATTTTGAGAAAAATACTGTTTAATTCATATAAAATATTTCAAAATGCGAGTTTAAATTATTGCGTTTACAACTCTGTCGCATTTTTCGCAATAATAAAAACCTTGCATTAATTTCTGAATTTACAGTACCAAATAAGTCATAAAACTGAGAAATTGGTGAGGTATAATGCCACTTTCAGCACTGTTTTTTTTATTATCTTTTATTTATTTTTCAAGTCATGATTTTATATACCCTTATACACCATCACATTACAAGGGTATCAAGTGGAAAATACAAAATAATGCAAAATACAACATGTTTCTCCGACTAATTGATTTTAACTATAAGAATATTTTAGGTTACATATAAATTGTATTTGATTAATCTCTCTCTCAGCATTTTCATCACTCGTGGTTATATTTTGGCAGCCAGTGCCACAGTCTTTATTGGTGGAGGAAGCCAGTGTGCCTATGAAGAAGTACCAACCTGAACAACAAATATGGATTCTAGTCACCAGAGTTGAATGCACCTGCCATGAGCTGGTTTTGAAGTATTGACAGGTTCGGCGTTTTGCATTTGCGCCGATTTTTTCTTTCATTTGCGCCGATTTTTGTTTTCATTTGCGCCGATTTTTTACAGGTAAATTACAGGTTAATTACAGGTGAATAGATATAAGAAGATGTGGTATGAGTGCAAATGAGACAACTCTCCATCCAAGTCATGTTATTTTTAATTTATCATTATAGACCTCTTCTGTCATCCAGTTGTACACTATATTCACATACTTTAAAATCAAGAAGTAAAAACTTTAGATAAAAGCACTCTGGTTTATACTAAAATGACGAATTGAAAATCTATTTACAGCATTCAAATCCATAAAAACGGAATACATTAAAATCATAAATCTGTTCTTGCTAAGTACTTATAGGCAACATATCTAATATATTCCTTTCATGTGATTTCGTCTCTTCTATATTTGTTGTAATTGTCAATAACGAAATCTATCTTTTCTTTGTCTTGCTATTAACGTACTTATGTGTATGGCCGTCGATGGTTAAAATAATTGACTCCTCGGCTCGTTGCAGTGTGCAATATGTCCATCAATTACAGCAAAGTTCAGAACAATATGAATCAAAATTAACTAAAACCTTTGTTTATAAACAGATTTTACCAATATACCTGCACGGTATAGTACATGTACAAGTATTAACTTACCTGTAAATCCAATTAGGAGCAAATATAAAATTGGCGCAAATGAAAAAATGAAATCGGCGCAAATGAAAGAATGAAAATTTTAAAAATCGGCGCAAATGTCATACGCCCGACAGGTTAGTTATTGCTCTACATGAACCATGAAGATCACTCTACCACCAATGACCCCTAAAGGGTAATAAGAGTGTGTAGTTGAGTACTTTGAAAGGTGAAGTTTTACATGTTTAAGTGGCTTCTGTATACCAATTTAACTGGTTTTTAATGCATTTTTTTATGTAGTAATCTTTTTTTATTTTTACACTTTGTATAACAAGTTTTTTTTTTCTTCGTGTTATAGGCTGATAACAGAATAAAACCTTAATGAACAATAAGTCTTTAATAAAAATCAAAACATATATATTAACAACATTTATATGATTCTGGAATGAATTTGAAAAAAAGAGATGATAATTAAATATGCAATAGATCTTATGATATGTTTTAACAGTACTAGTTAGAGAAACAAGTGCTTTTCCCTCACCTTTGTCCAAAGCACAGCCTGATTCTAAAATAAAAATCATTTCTCAAGAATAGTCATGGTTTTATTTTTCTAACATTTAACTAATATTTAATAGCAACTAGCTAGTAACACAATGGTTTTAGGATGGCAAGATAAATAACAGCAATTCTTAGAGAGGATCATGATATATCATTAATAAAAATTTGGTGGAAATTTGGGCCTTCACATGATTAATTAATGTTTTTATCATAGATGTGCTATATTTTTTAGTTTGGAAGCAATTAATGCATAATTTATTTCATCAAATACTCTTTTTAGGAATGATTGCAGTTAAAGAAATAAGAAGATGTGGTATGGGTGATTCTTAATTCATTAGTTTAACAAAACAACAATTTATAAGCTGCTTAATCTTTCAAGAATAATTCAAGAAGATTTTTTTTTTTAACTGAACATATCTTTTCTGTCTAAATTTAATAATGGAGGGGGGGGGAGGGGTTCTGAAATGATATTCAAATAAACACCCTACAGATCAATGTAGTAATGGGATTTATTAAGCCAGTGGTCAGCAGAGGATTCCTTTTTTTTTTTTTTTTTTTAAATTTTAAGCCATGAGAAAGCTCACATTGCAACTTTCAAGCCATATAAAAGTACTAAAGTCTAATATACTAACTTACAAATTTTGATTAGTAAACTTTATTGGAAATGACCCTGAACTATTTACTGGTATATTTAATCATGATTGGTCTACTTTTGTGGACAAATCCTTTTTTTGCCTCATTTGGTGTTTTAGATTATATGACATTTAATTCAATTTTACTTATTTCCCATGGCATCAATTTTACATGATTATAGAATTCTTTTCAACTAGTTTATCATCTATCAAATAGTTTTAATGTTCATGATTATTAAAGTTAAGTAATTGAAAATTGAAAGATAAATTATGTGAAGAGGGGAATATAATAGAAAACACAAAAAACATTTTATTTCATACAAAACAATGTGTTAATAAAATCCCTCACTTTTCTATTTTATTGCAGATATAACAAGATAAATTTGATTTCAAAACAGACAATCCTAAAGCCAATCCAAATAAATTGAATTGTAATGTATATTGGAAGAAAAAAAACCAGCCTACAAACCTTAAGAAGAAGCATTGAGAGAAATTGTCATTTCCAAGGGACAAAAATTACTTTTAAAAAACACTTCATTCCTTAAAATATCTAGATAAGATTATAAACAAATAAGATATCAACAAATTACTTAGTTTTAGTTGGTATACTTTGGGAAATAACTCTTTAAAAAACCCACTCATAAACAGCATTGCTTAGACATAAATTGTTGGTTTGCAAAAAATATATTAGGCCTTATATTTTTATATTAATTTTAACATATATACCCCAGTATTACAAACAACAATTAACATGATCAATAAATAAATACATAAAACTTTATGTCAATACATAAAAACACCATGTCATAAAAACACAATGTCTTCCACATAACATCTGAACACATAATTGTGACATTGGTGGAACTTGTCTTTAAAATCCAGGATGGCTCATGTCAGACTGCAAATAAAAAACGTATACATAGAATAATACAAACTCAAGATAATATTTCACATCATCTGTAGCCACATTAAACACCTATTAGAACACACCCGCAAAATCGCGCGCTCAAATGCTTGGTTGAAAGAATGTTAACTATTTTAGGATGAATTTTTGTAAAAGATTTTATGTCTGGAGAATTTCAGAAATGATATAAAAAGTAATGTAGGTACATGGAAACAGGACAATATGTTTAAGCCCTCTCTCTATTTTTCAAAGCCAGTTATTATTTTGTTTTCTGTTAAATTCAATGATTTTCGCGTTTCTGTATACTATGAACATACATATTTTATAAAATAAAGTGTATTTGCTATTAACTATTGATTCAAATTTTTCTTCTCCATGGCGATCATGCATGCTCTGCTATAGTCTCTATATATTATAGTAGTATATTAATCATAATATACATGCAGATAAATGTGAAATTGATTGTCCTGTCCCTGTCCGTGTACTGTGAAGATCATGTGCAAGTTAAAACCGAGGCCTCAAGGTATAATAGTAGTGGTTATGACAATCTTAAAACCACGATATTGACCATGTTCTGATTGGCTTATTTTTTTAAATTTTTGTTATTTATCATATTATGATTGGTTCTCAATGTTAAAACCGGCAATCATGTCTGACTTAAAGTCGGTCTGATGACGGAAACATATCCAGACCCCTTTATTTTCGTTTTTCTCCCCCAAAAAAACAAACTGAATAATCATAAGAATGGATGACAAATGCAACTATGTATTGTGCCCATAGAACACAGAAGCTATTGTGGAAGGAAGAGAAGAAGAGAAGCAACACACAAAATGAGGTCTTCTCGTTTAAATGTATAGATGTGGACAAATAGATCTTTAAAATTAATTAGGATATCCAGTTGTTACCAAAGTGGTTGTTCTTCAGCTTCCTCCATTAATATAACCAAGTGTGTTTAAAATGACATTAAAAACCAATAACCAATCAATCAGATTTGCAAGCAAGGACAGATATTCTTTATGTCTTCTAGAACTATTCCAAGTAAACAAGTCAAAAACAAAGCATATCATCTTATACTTAACATTTATTTTGCATTTCTAATGATGTGTAGTTTTTGCCTATCCCTTTATTACCTTTGTAAATAATTTCTCTCCATCGGTCAGCCATAGATAGGCCTCTAATCTTTTGGTTTTAAATATCTCAGATGAAGATAAATACAGAAAAATAATGAGCTTTGAAACAACACCTTTTGTTTTGTGTACTCAAGACTTGTACATTTTTAAACCAGTATATTTGTATTGAATTTATCTATGCATCATGATGTATTTTTACAGGCTACTGCATAATTTTGGATTGGGGTTTAACAATTAATCAAGGTTTGACAGCACTGTATTAAATAAGTAATACACGTAAATGACCTTAGGGTTTCAGGACATTCACCAGTGTAACATATACTCTATTTTCTTATTATTTGAAACGGGATACTTGGATTATAATAAATAGATCAGTTTCACCATGAGTGCATGATACATCCACTCACCTTATTTCAATTTTTCAAGGTCATGTTTGAAGGTGGATGGAGTCATCAACCATCAATCTTCAAAGAGGATTATAAATATAACATATAATCAAATGCTTCACAAGATTTTTCACTTTTTTGTAAAACTTTCTAGTTTTAGTATTAGATAGCCACTGTTTAACAAATTGTGTCATCGACCATAATTATTACAAAAAGATCATCAATGTATTATTTATTATCTTAATATTAGCAAATTCTCTTTTGTCATCAATATTTATCACAACCTTTAAGGCAATACAAATTTATCATTCCCTTCAAAGTTTGATATCGTTTTGTCCAGGGTTTCATTTTTTATTTTACCCATGTTCTTTGTTTTTAGCAATAAAAGCCAGAATGATTTGATGAATGATAGGTCTTCAACAAAGGGTGAGAGAAGCTACGTAGAGATGACATTAAATGCACAATTCAAAAATAAAAATGCTGTGCCAGGAGGGAATGATATGCTGCTAATTATTGAGATTGGGCAGTCTATGTAGATAAATTGGATTAATGAAATGTTTACTTGAGTTATCATGAGACACATTAAAACATTTGCCTAATTTTTGCAATTCAAGTCCAATAACTCTAGAAAAACTTATTTGAAAATCATCATTATAGAAAGGCAGATAATCTTTATAGAACTTTCAAAAGAAAGTGAAAACATTTTGTAAGGATTGTAGACAACGGCATACCATATATTCTTCATAAGTTGTATAACAATCTGATATATAAAGTAAAATCCAATAGATATTCTTTAATGACTTGTTGTCTATGCAATTACAGACACACTATAATTACAATCATCATCACATGCAGGTTTTAACATATGAGAAAAATACAAATACAAACATGCAAATCTACATGAATATACCAATTAAGCAACATCAAAAACTCAAAAGTTCATTGTCATATCAAAGCCATATGAATATGTAATGTTCTGCATTCATAGATAGGTATACTTAGGTACCAACTTTTCAAACGTCTTAAGTGGTCTTGCTCTGACTAAAAATGCAACCAACCGATTTAAAGCAATTTAAACCTGCCATGAAACATTTCTAAATATAATTCTCAGTGCTCTGTGACAGCAAATAGTAAGGGATCTTAGGTGATTAAAAAAACAAACATTATTTCAAATTTGAATATGTTATATATTTATTTAGATGCTGTTTAAAGTCATAAGAAACCTCAAATTAAAAAGAATAATGCATATGTTTTTTTTATAACTCAACGGATAGTTTTCATTATAAAACTTATGTACATTTACTTTTTCTGAAGAAAATTCTTTAATTTGTTCATATTTAGAAGAAGTTTACTTTATTTTGATTGCTTCCTTCCAGGAAGCAATTCCCCGACATATTTTCCGTATGCAAAGTGACCTCAGTGTGACCCATCTCGTAAAAATCCGGTGATTGCAATATGCATGGATGTCCTTAAAATAAACTATTATCTGATTGTACTTGTTAAACATGTGCTCAATATCCATGCTTGTTTGTTGATTGTTGACAATCGTTAAACTTCGGCTTCAAAACACGAACTTCAATTACCTGGCATATTTTCACAACAACACTGGATTGAACCGATTGGAAAAAAAAATTGACGATTAAACGAAATTTATGCGAAAAAATTATAAAATCGTGCACAGAAGACTAAGTTTATGATGTTTGTATGCATTGGTTCAAGAATTGGAATAACATCATTTTTTCATTCATTTATTATGACTTTAAGGATTCTGATTATAAAAGATTTGTCATTGTATTTGACCTTTCTACTGTAATAGAGAGTTTTGACTTCAAATGACAGACTTGATCTTTTTGTAGCCTTGAAAACCTGGCTCAATGCTGGATGGTAAGCAGAAATTGGGCTAGTGACATTTCTAAATAGTGGGAGATATCAACTCATGAGCAGAAAGACTTGAAATGAATTTAAACTGGGATATTTCTAATATCAAAGTATTGTGTGAGAATGAGATGAGTTGACAGCTTATACAGTCTAAAGACGAACAAAGATAGACATAAAAACAATGATGACTATTCCATACAAAACAGCACTATACCTGTGTAGCAGGTACCTGTGGAGTTTGAGGATGCTGCTGTCAAACAAAAGAAAAACCAATTATGCATCCCCTTAAATCAATGTACATATAAAAAAACCCAGTAAATCTGAATAATTAGTTATTGTTTTTTTGGTTCAAAATTATTTCAAATTACTTGTGCTTCCACAGCACCAGACATACATAGTTACAAATGTATATGTCTCTGTCTTCCATGGAAGGATTGTTAAATTCTGTGTATCATATGAATAAGAGGAGTAGGGATACAGCTGCACATCCTTATGTAACACAATTCTGTGGGCCACAGATGCCCATGCTTGTAAATATGTATGAGTCAACTACTGATGCAGGCTTCATGTAGTAAATATCATTTTGCAATTAAAAGCATTGTGTATAACATTTGGTTAAGGCAAACTAAAGTCAGAGAATGGAAACGACAGATTTAGCAATTTTTCACTTTCTAAATAAACGAGGCATAACTCAAGAACAGTAAAACCAAATTTCGAAATTGATCTGTGTTTTGATGTTATTAGCATAGTGAATATGTTTTATAACATTTGGTTGAGGCAAACTTAAGTTAAGAGAATGGAAACCAATTTTGTGAAGAACAAAATGACTTGACAAGAAGGAAGGACAAGTGTAAAACTTAATGCTCCGTGTCTCACCTGCTATTGCTGTTTTCAGAGTAAAAGTGTTATGTTTGATGCCATTTATCAGTTAAATCAAAAATGCCTTTTTTAATAATTGTATCATTTTTCTTTAGAAGCTATTTCTTGATCTTGAAGAAGCCTCTGTCTAAGTTTCATAACATTCCATAAAGGTTTGATAAGTTTTTGATGTATGAAAAATTTAAACCTTAATGTTGACACAATTGACAATGGAGTGTAGGATTGAATGACACCCTTCTGAAAATTAATGTTGCAGGGTCGATAAACCATTGTGGAATTTTCAAAATAAAGGAGACATCAAAGCATAATAATGCATCATGCTAAGTTAGGTGAATTGTTCTCAGTGTGGTCTAACCAATAGTTAAAAGTCCTATACCAAAGGTAGCCTTAGAGTGTGGTCTGACCAATAGATAAAGTTCTATACCCAAGGTAGCCTTAGAGTGTGGTCTAACCAATAGATAAAGTCCTATACCCATGGTAGCCTTCGAGTGTGGTCTAACCATAGATAAAGTCCTATACCCAAGGTAGCCTTAGAGTGTGGTCTAACCAATAGATAAAGTCCTATACCTAAGGTAGCCTTAGAGTTTATTCATAAGTTACATAAAAAGATATAAGTAAATATTTGAAGTCTCAGACACTACAGTGACATGACATACTTCCTCCCATTGCTGTAGACAATACTTACTGATCCATCCTCAATGTTCTGTGAACTGTTATCGTAATATCCTTGTTGATACTGCTGATATTGTTGTTGTAGTAGTTGTGGAGGACTTTCAAACTCTCCAATACTTCTCTCCTCACTACCCTCACTCTCCAATGGGGGTCTAAAATAAACATGTATTCATTTTATATAATTTTGATATATGGTTTTTTATACTTTTGTTTATTTACACAAATTTAGTGGAAGGTATGAAATAATAGTTATTTAAAAAAAAAACAATTAATATTGAAACATAATACCTAGAGTCCAAATGGATTTATCATATGCTTTTTTCATTAAGGTTATATATATATATTTTTTAAATACACAGAAAAGCAATAAGACAGGATTTGTGCATTATAAGGTGTTTTTTTTCTAATCAAACCACCAACATTTTTTCTCATTAATATCCAATTAAGAACCCAATTAAAAAGCCCTGTCCTTTATAAATCATGTCTATCTTATCTTCCAAGCTCAATACTTAAAGGTTCTTTCTGTACTCAACTATACATACATAATAGCTGACTGTTTCATTCTTTGGTATGTGGCTTCTAGATGTTCTCTCTTCTGTGCATTTAACCAGGACATCTGTGTCATCTGTTGAACACTTCCACTTTACAGAAAAAATAATAAAATATTCATGTTTTATAAACTTATTTTCACCTATCATTTTAAAACCAGTTGTAAAAATATTGTATTTTTAAACTAAAAGACAATGAAATCTTTAATATAGTATTATATTTTAAGACTTTTTATGAGGGTTTCTTTCAATCTTTCAATTATTGATTTTAAAGTTACTTCTTTTCTACTTTGAATTTGTAGGACAAGATAAACAAGATAAACAAGATAATGAAAAGGTGTACTTGATCTATAAGTAAGTGATATAGTTGTGGGCCTTGTCAAATAATTCCCCTTATATCTCTACTTTATTATCTTAACATTGTGTTGACCTCTAGATGACATTAGCTTTTTGTGTTGTGGGGTTGCTATTTCATTGATGTAAACTCCACACAAATTAATGTGAATACAGCAGAGTTAAATCCCCTCAAACAAACAATTATATAAAATACTTCTTCTGAGTTCTGTTATGTGACATTAGACTGTCACATGTTAATATAATTTGTTTATCTACAAACTATTGTGTTATCTGTACATTTACCAAAGTATCCTTGAACTCTGCTCCTGTGTAGATAACATTGGTATATTTTTACTTGCCCTTCAATAGTTTTTGAAAAGCATTAAAGAAACTTGGAATTTTGAAGAATAAACAATAAAATATTTTCTCTTATATTTTATAGCTATGGCATATTAAATCTTTAGATAAATTCTTGTATGTATAATTTCAAATTTTTCTCTTTCATTCTGTGTTTTTATTATGCATCCAACTTATTTGCCTATTTTTGCGTTTTTTATTGCCTTGTACAGCATGCATTTTATTACTTTCCTGCCCAACTTCAAATATTTTGATATGCCCACAAGAACAACATGCTAGAAAAAATCATCATCTGACCATAATTAAATTCATATTGAAAGACTTAAAGATTAAAGTTTTACAAAAAGCATCACATAAACTTCAGATAATCATAATCTATGAAATGAGGTCAAGGTCAGATTGACATGGATTTTGCTCATTGTTGATGACTGTAAGGTGACATATAGGTGATTACTTCTACATCATTGGAGAGTTTTCATTGGTAAACATACCATATCTTCTTATAATATATGTACACCATACAATAATGTCATACACCTAATAAAGTTGATATATTGCTTCAAGTAATTTGAGATACGCCATTGCCATGTAAACAACATTGACCAGTGAACCATGAAAAAAACCATCAAGGCCATACTGGACTGTGATGTTCACTTTACAAACATTGCATATACCAAATATTATTGACCCACTACTTATAAAATTAAAGAAATTATCCTAACCAGAAAAAAATCATTTGAAAATGAGGTCATGGTCAGATGAATCCTGCCAGTCTAAAATGTAAATTTGACAATCATTCCATCAACCAAATATTGTTGACCTATTGCTATAGTAACTGAGATAAAGACGTAAACACAAACTAGAGGCTCTAAAGCCTGTGTCGCTCACCTTGGTCTATGTGCATATTAAACAAAGGACACAGATGGATTCATGACAAAATTGTGTTTTGCTGATGGTGACGTGTTTGTAGATCTGACTTTACTGAACATTCTTGGTACTTACAATTTTCTCTATCTATAATAAACTTGGCCCTTTTGATAGAGGAAAATATTTTGTAAAAATTTACAAAAATTTACCAAATTAGTGAAAATTGTTAAAAATTGACTATAATGGGCAATAACTCCTTAAGGGGTCAACTGACCATTTTGGTCATGTTGACTTATTTTTAGATCTTACTTTGTTGAACATTATTGCTGTTTACAGTTTATCTCTATCTATAATAGTATTCAAGATAATGACCAAAAACAGCAAAATTTCTTTAAAAATTACCAATTGGGGGGCAGCAACCCAACAACCAGTTGTCCAATTTATCTGAAAATTTCAGGGCAGATAGATATTGACCTGATAAACAATTTAACACTGGCAGATTTGCTCTAAATGCTTTGGTTTCAGAGTTATAAGCCAAAATCTACATTTTACTCCTATGTTCTATTTTTA
This sequence comes from Mytilus edulis, assembly GCF_963676685.1. Classification (NCBI taxonomy): domain Eukaryota; kingdom Metazoa; phylum Mollusca; class Bivalvia; order Mytilida; family Mytilidae; genus Mytilus; species Mytilus edulis. The sequence continues at coordinate 67,221,255 of NC_092346.1, read as the reverse complement.
GCCATGACGGCCATCTTGGTTGGTTGGCCGGGTCACCGCACACATTTTTTAACAAGATACCTAATAATGATTGTGGCTAAGTTTGGTTAAATTTGACCCAATAGTTTCAGAGGAGAAGATTTTTGTAAAAGATAACAAAAATTTACGAAAAATTGGTAAAAAATGAATATAAAGGGCAATAACTCCTTAAGGGGTCAACTGACCATGTTGGTCATGTTGACTTATTTGTAGATCTTACTTTGCTGAACATTAATGCTGTTTACAGCTTATCTCTATCTATAATAGTATTCAAGATAATAACCAAAAACAGCAAAATTTCTTTAAAAATTACCAATTGGGGAGCAGCAACCCAACAACCAGTTGTCCAATTCATCTGAAAATTTCAGGGCAGATAGATATTGACCTGATAAACAATTTAACACTGGCAGATTTGCTCTAAATGCTTTGGTTTCAGAGTTATAAGCCAAAATCTTCATTTTACCCCTATGTTCTATTTTTAGCCATGGCGGCCATCTTGGTTGGTTGGCCAGGTCACCGCACACATTTTTTTAACAAGATACCCTAAAAATGATTTTGGCTAAAATTGGCTAAATTTGACCCAATAGTTTCAGAGGAGAAGATTTTTGTAAAAGATAACAAAAATTTACGAAAAATTGGTAAAAAATGACTATAAAGGGCAATAACTCCTTAAGGGGTCAACTGACCATTTTGGTCATGTTGACTTATTTGTAGATCTTACTTTGCTGAACATTATTGCTGTTTACAGTTTATCTCTATCTATAATAATATTCAAGATAATAACCAAAAACAGCAAAATTTCTTTAATCAAAGAGCTGAAAGCTCTGAAGAAAAATGACGCCACTGTCTCTAATATTGGGATAGTTTTTATGCAAGTCTTGATTTTCACATACCGTAATTAGTTTAACAATGCAACATGTCTCGTAAGCATATAATTGATATTCGTGTATGTGTGTGTGTGAAGTGAAGGTGCCAACTGGCTGGGTTTTTTTTTTAAGACAAATGAATAGGTCAAGACTACCTGAATTGTACAAATAAATACCGTATAAAGGCTTCTATATTTCTCACTGGTACATAGGCTGAATCCGGGTCCGTTCGCGCCCATTCACGTTTGCACCAACTCGTGTTCGCCCCCTTTCACTTTATCACCCTACATGTTCGCAACTAATCTTAATTGGTTTTGTGTTTAATAACTCTGTAAGCAAGTGTTTTCTTATAAGTATAATTGTTGTCATTGTCTCAAAATAAAGTGAGACAGCATTTTTTTTTTTGTGTTGAATAAATCTTAATCATGTTTTGGATAGCGTATTGTTAAAGATAATAATAATCCTTTCTAAATAAAGTGGTATTTTGTCAACGTTTTATTTAGCGTTGAATAACTCTTAATCATGTTTTGGTTAGTGTATTGCTATACTTTGTTTCATTGACCTCTTTCATAATGAAGTGAGATTCTGACTATTTCTTTTCTGTGTGTTGAATAAATTTTATCATGTTTTGGTTATAATAGTGGATTGCTATATTTTGGTTCCTATATTTTATTGTTTCGTTGTTTCAGATCAAAGGGCTTAAAAACAATTATCTTTTGTGTTTTTCCTTTAAAATCTTCAATGTTTTACTCATACCAAGCTAAAAGTACATTCAGTATTTACACCAAAGCAATTTAAAACAACAATCATGATTTTCCAATTATTCAACTTGAATTTGAATTAAAATTGGGCGCGAATGAGTAGAGTGCGAATGGACCTTGGGTGTGAACGTGCAAGGTGCGAAAGTGTATTGGGCGCAAACAGACCTGATACCACATAGTCTGAACCCCCTTCTCCCACAAAATATGATGTAAATTAAAAACAAATTGTTCAGAGAATAATTGAAGTCTTTCCACTAGAAAAGATCTATTTTTATATTGAAATATGAAAAATCAGTTTAAAATGTTAGTTCCTATATGACGTCCTATTAACCTATGACCTTGACCTCAATTTCAAGGTCACAAACCATGGACCTTGAATCAAAATATCCTAGGTCTTTAATATGTTTGGTTAATGAGAACTACCACTTGACGCGTAATTTTAAATGTAAGATGGACAAAAACTCCCTTTTATTGTATGCGCAGCCTTTCAACCAAAATATACAAGTAAGAACATGTCGCAACTAATAATTTATGAAAAATTATTTGTCAAAATGTCATACAGTATTTGAAAAGAAGTGAAAATAAGCCAAAATCAAAATTTATAATATGACCTTGACCTTTGACATTGACCTCATTTTCATTTTTAGTACCAATGACCTCATGAAGACCCTAGGTCTCTATCAGTTATGGTTTACCAGTTGAAAATGCATATCGCTTGAATCAAATGAAAAAGGGGGAATAACTCTCATATGGAGTCCCCATAGAGCTATGGTTCAAACGAATATTCTTATCCTAAATATGTAACGAGCAATTTAGTAAAATAAAATCTTTTACGGTTACGAAGGAGAGGTGGCCACAAGAAAAACAGTGTTTGGGGAGATAACTCTTACAACGTAATGTATTTTGTTATAATTACATTTGATATATGTTTCATTATAATACTTTATTCTGATTGGCTATGCGCTTCATACAAAAAGTACTTCGGTCAACGCTTTTACACCTCAATGAATTTACAAAAAAAAGCATTCAATACTTATATGCAGTTGTAAATTTTTAAAGCAAAAAGAGTTAATACTAACTTTCACTTTTTTGGATGTTCATGTACATTTTGAATGTATTTATTTTTCTCAACTACATGAATTTTTTGGTGTATTTTTAATGATATATAAATTTTATTCTGGGACACCTTCCTATGACCACAAGGCTATGTTAATTTTTTTCTGGGACGCCTTCTTAGGAAGCCTTCCTACGAACGTCTTAGGAAGGCGTCCCAGAAAAAAATAAAATAGCCTTATTGGATATTTTTATGCATTATTTAACCAGTTGAGTCTTTTACAGGATTGTTTGTTTAATGCTGTTTAAACATTACTGAAAAAAAAACCACCTTAAATTTGCTAATTATTTGGCATGAAAGTTTGATTTATTGAAAGGGACTCATAGTTTTCCATTTAATTTTAATAATTGTCTAATGGTTAAAACAATAGCTTCGTTGTTTACTTTTATACACAACAACATATTCACTTTGGTCTCGTTGTTTACCTAATATTCACTATGTACTTGGTAACAGTTATTAATTAATTGAATAGAAAATATTATAATAAATATTATTGGAAGCCGAATTGACGTCAAATAGGTGCCGATTTGACTAGATGCCAATTTAACCAAGTGCCGACTTGACTTGTACGTTTCAATTCCTCTGCGATCGTTTGCGGTATTTTCTTGAGAAAACCTATTTTCCATCATCAAAGAGAAGAAGAAACTGCTTGAAATGATTCCCGAACGCTTCGTGATTGTTAAAATAAGTTTAATTCACTCAAAAAACAATTTTAAAACTTGCGATGTTTAAACAGGAAGTTTCAAAAGCACGTGTAAAAGAAGAAATTAATCGGTGAGAGTGGAAATCCGTACATAACATATATCACTATAGTACGACTTTTAAAGCAAAACAGTTTCATCCTTTTGTAAAACAGTCTTTAATATACCTATCACATTAATGTTTGAAGGGTCTTAAGCTTATTCAAACCATATAAGTCGGTATGAAACACCAAAACGGAATGATAATAACCGATTACGTTTTGTAGTTTACAAAATTCTGGACTGGTTCCTGTCAAACTACAACACTTTCTTCGACTGTAGTGGAATACAAACAGAAACCAGTTAGTTTGTAAACTGGTTCCTGGCTGATTACTACACAATGCTCATGCATAATGATAACACAAGCACATTCCTCCAGTTTGTTTTTGAAATTAGTAAATACGAAACCAAGCGCGGTAGGCAGAGAAATCAGGTCGGCAGTTATGGAACAATGACTGCGTCATTTTCCAAAAATTACCAATTGGGGAGCAGCAACCCAACAACTAGTTGTCCAATTCATCTGACAATTTCAGGGCAGATAGATATTGACTTGATAATTATTTAACCCCATGTCAGATTTGCTCTAAATGCTTTGGTTTCAGAGTTATAAGCCAAAATCTACATTTTACCCCTATGTTCTATTTTTAGCCATGGTGGCCATCTTGGTTGGTTAACTTGGTCACCGGACACATTTTTTAAACTAGATACCCCAATGATGATTGTGGCCAAGTTTGGTTAAATTTGGCCCAGTAGTTTCAGAGGAGAAGATTTTTGTAAAAGTTAACGACGACAGACGCCAAGTGATGAGAAAAGCTCACTTGGCCCTTTGGGCCAGGTGAGCTAAAAAATAATCATAATCCCTTTTCAAAGAAATGAGGTTAAGATCAGGTGAACCAAGTAGAACAAACATGTAGACCTTGCAATTGTTCTATATTCTAGCTCATAAAAAGTTAGAAATCTTCAATGAAAAGTTTGTTTTCAAGCAGTTGTTGAACCATGAATATGAGGTCAAGGACAAATGTCTCAGATGAAAATGGTGTAACATAAGGTATCTGTATTCAAGATATGATGCATTCTGATTGTCTAGCTTCTGAAATATTTAAAAGCTTTAAAGTGACTTTTAGCAAAGATATCCTCCAAATCCTATGCTAGTCTTAAACTTAAAATTTATGTTGAGGTCCATTTCACTTAGATACCAAAAACAGCAACTATAACATTGTTCAAAGTTTAAAAGTAAAATGCCTTTAGGTATTTAAATCTATATTAATATATAATATTCCTTTCCATTATAAATTCAGACTAGATGTGTCAAAGCGATATGAATGGCCCTGTCTCAAAAAGTTGAAAAATCTGCAATTTCAATATCATATGTGGATACAAACATGATGGTAGTCTCCAGAGATGCAAACAGGTTTTTTTTCCTGTCAGACAATGGGGCCTACAGGGTACCAAGTTTTGCCAGACCCATCAAATTTCTGCCAGACCCATATTTTACCGGGTTTCGACCCACTTACAAATTTTATCGGCCATGACATATTTCCTGAACTTATCAACTATGCTTAATAGACCTCCTTCCTAGAGAGCGAATTTCTAAAACAAAAAACATGACGGAAATACGGAGAATTGTTCGGGGCGAGATGGACAAGGTACGAAAGACTATTACTGGGCGGAAATACTGGTTCCCTGAGTTAGAAAATGCGGGGGAACAGGACATTTACTTTTATTAAAGATGATCGCAATTTTATAAACAAAATACTCTGCCGGGGCCGACGGGGATTTCAGTTTTGGCGGACCCAAGCGGACTTAAATATTGCCGGCCATCAGGTCCTGCACAGCTACAAGTTTTGCCGGACCTGCATAAATTCTGCCCCTTAGGTCCGACGGGTCCGACGATTAGTTGCATCTCTGAGTCTCACCTCAAAATCTGGAGGCAAATAGAAAAATGTCCATATAACTGTGATTTTCAACAATTTATTAAAGTCCAAAGCCCGTAATTTTGGCAAAAATTAGCAGAGCGGAACGAACGTAAACTTGATCTGTAACTCTTCATGGTTAACTCACATACCAAAAATCAGCCCAATATCTGAAAGTGTTTAGAAAAAAACTCTATATAATGGTTTGTTGTGGAATGACGGAATGACGAAATTATGGAATGACAGACTTCGTTGCCAGGCCATAAAAATGTATTTATGTATATCTAATATGTATTCACTATAAAACAGGCCCAAAATATCCTCTTCCTGGAGTTACATGCGACTTCTAAAATACTGAAAATAAATCACATTTTTTCCCACAAAGAACACTTCTAAAGACCAATTATAATATATATGTAACTTCAAATATGAAAGATACACAAAAATAACACTGAACAACAAAGATATGTTCATAGACTGAGAGGACACTCTATACAATATTGAAGTCTAAAACTACACCAAAAATATAGACACATTCAATAATGAACAAAGTTTATAAGGTGTGGAGTACAGCAAGACATTTGTATGCAAGGTAAAAACTATAAACACTGCATGTATAATTGCAAGGTAAATTTGATTGCCTTTATAAACAATAAAATATGAGATTATATGCTTCATTTTTCAACCATAGCAAAGCAATGTAATCTGAAGATTCAAGATCAATTTGGAGTCTTATCACAACAAAAAACAAAACAAAAATATAACAAAATATACCAAAATTGAAATAAAATAGGTGTTTGCATGTAACAAAAGCCAGATAACACAAATGGCAGATAGAGAACACATATATATTGTTGATGTGTGCATGCAAACAAAGCTAAATCGGTAATTGCTCCTAAATTTTAAATTCAAGTACATTTACTAAGTTAGGAAAATGACCAACAGTGTGCAAAACAATGTATAATCATTTGTTGCATATATGCCAATATGAAGATAATTTTTTTTTAACAGAGTTTTATTTCTCAATTTGTTCTCTTTGCAAATACAATCAATCATTTTAACCCTTAATTCTTTTGATTCAATAGGTAAACAAGATCCTCTATGATTCTATTCTTTATTGACAAACTGGTTTAGGTGCCTCCTCAATAGAAGTTATTGGTCTGAATACGGCTTTCAGCACTATTGTGCAATTTCTTTGTGGAGAAACCCAGTGTCCAGCAGACCAATAACCTTTGGTAAGATGACAATCCTAGTCAATAAGGATTCAAACTCACAACCTCAGTGTTGACAGGCTAGTTATACAGTCATTTTGACTACTTAGACCACTCAATGACTGAGGCCCTACAAAAAGTCATCTTTCATTTAGACTTATCAAATGCAAGTACAACTGTTAAAGACTTTGAACCCAGCTGACCAATTATGAGAACTACACACTACAAAACTTGAGCAATGTATTTTGTCTGTCCATAGTATTCAAAAATAGTCCGTCACATAGTTTCAGTAGCAGTAAATTAAACAGTTAGAAAATCTTCATATTTTTTATTTTCTTGTATAAAGACGAGTTTTTCAACATTTTATGCAAAGAAAACTATATAAATTAGATCTCTGTTACATAAATTCATAATGGCTGTTTATCAAATGTATAAAATCTTGAAATGAATAAAAATATAATTTATTCAAATCAGATCTATGCATTATTTGAAAATACTAAAACCCTTGGAAAACTTCCCCAGTAAATGTTTCTAATTGATTAAACCTTAAAACTATTAAAAATACTAAGCACCTAAAAATTATTGTTGTAATAAAATTAAAGTATTCAGAATTGCTCTTTTAAAATTGAATATTTAAAAAAACATTATTAAAAAACAATTGAAATATAATAAACCTTAAGTATTGCAAGCGTATCTTAATGTGACAAAAAACTTGTGTTTTATAGGATGAATTATGCAATAGAAATAATGCAGTTAAGGTGAAATAAATTAATGATGTGCAATTAGTTTATCATCAATAAATATCTGATATATAAAGTGATTTCCAACAACAAAAATGAACTATAAATATTTCACTGTTATAAGGAAAATTTCAGAGTTGTGAACTTAATTATGCTATGAACTATCACAAATCTAGATTTAAATGTAACAACATCTTGTATAATTTGTCGTTAAATTCTTTTGAAAGCTTGTTCATTATTAACACTCAGATCTTTTCATTTATAATTTCTACACATTATCAATATATTTCTATGTAATGTACACTAGTTTACAATATGTACATTTTGATTTTTACAACATATACACAATTTCATTTCATTTGCAAGTCAAATTTCTACTTCTTTGTCATCTGATGCACTTCATTTGCTGTGTTTACGGAAAGCAATTCTAAAAAAATATTTCCTCTTCTCACGTTTTTTACAACATCAATGAAGAATATCAACAAAATGAAGCTGCAATACTTCACTGTGTTCTAGGTGTAACAAATGTCGAATCTGCCAATTATCACCAAAGTCTAAAAGTAAATAAAAATAACAAAAAGAAAACAAATAAAACAAAAAGAATGAACTAAATACAAATTAAAATAACTTAAAAACAGTAATAAAAAATTTGTAAAATTCAGCACACCAATGTCCCTGACATCACAAACAATTATTATCCCACTTTTGAAGTTTTTAGAGGATTTAAATTCCAATAGCAACAAACATATGTAATTTACAATAACAAAATTTGTATTATCAGTAAATTGGCTTGATAAATTTCTTATATTAAATCAAAACCGAAACAGAAGTGAAATTTAACTTCAGCATTAATAATTCAGTATCTGCAATGAACTTGGATGTCCAATTTGATAATAAATCATGAGCGAAATATAGAAAAGGATGACCTAATTGTTGTTAGTAGGCTATTTTACCTTCTAAAAGGTATGCACCATTTAATACATCAAATCATGATTGTAGGTAAGTCAATATTTGACAAATGAATTCAAATATAAAACTTGTAAATGTATAAAACAATTAAGCATTAAATTATTTTTGGTTGATGTTGTACTACCTTGAAATATCCTTAGTTACACAAAGTATTGACATTGCAGGTTACTAAATGACAACCTGTTGAACTAATGTCAATTAGTATAAAATTCAGTTCAGTGATCTACTTTTGGATAACTCTAAACCAACAGTTTACGTTAAAATGTGGCAAACAGCATTAACAATGAAAGCAAAAAAAAACAAAACCCAAAATGAAATAGAATGAAAATAAACTAAAAAAAACCACCAAGAGATTTTTTTTTTTGTAAAAAAAAATTAAAGCTGAAAATCTTGGTACTTACGATCCTTCGAAATCTTGTTCAGATCCAGGTTCTGATGCCCCTCCAAGACTTTCCTCATCCATCCTCCTCCTCTTAACAGCAGTTGATGTCAACTGAGGACCACCTATTCCTGGTGCAGGTGTCATAGCTGAATGATCCTGCCAATCACCTGTATTAGAATCATGATCTGAAACTAGAAATGAAACATTTTCATTAGCTCCTCATCCACTGTAGAATTTCCCTCCACAAAGCCCCCTCCCCAGATGACTTGAAAACATATTCAATCATGACAATGAATTTGCAGAGAATGATATATAAATATAAAATTTAAACAAGAATGTGTCCTCAGTACACGAATGCCCCACTCGCACTATCCTTTTCCATGTTCAGTGGACCGTGAAATTGGGGTAAAAACTCTAATTTGGCATTAAAATTAGAAAGATCATATCATAGGGAACATGTGTACTAAGTTTGAAGTCGATTGGACTTCAACTTCATCAAAAACTACCTTGACCAAAAACTTTAACCTGGAGCGGGACAGACGGACGAACGGACGCACAGACCAGAAAACATAATGCCCCTCTACTATCGTAGATTGGGCATAAAATTAATACACAAGAGACAAATAAATCAACAATCCATCAAAATCTAAATTTTCCACTACAGGGCTACAACTCAGTAATCACAGTAATAAAAATACAAAATTACAATTAATGAATAAAATTTGATTCATCATTTTCCGATTTCAAAAATATTTCTTTTCAGATTTGTTGGAACCAAATATTGGAAATAAAAAAATAATCAAACATTTATAATGAAAGACAGAGGATGTAAATACACCTTTTAATCCTAAAAATCAAAATTCTTAGTATGAATTCCATAAAACTTGACAAACTGACAAGTTTTATGCAAACATTAAATAAATTACCATCGGGTATCTGTTTGCGCTTGCCATATCTCCGAGCTGAAGCTTGTTTTAAAGTGACAGGATGGACCTCACTCTCTCCCTGTAGTAAACTATTTCTATAAGCTATCAATGACTGCCAGTCTTCAGTACTAGAGATACCTCCATCAGGTAAATTCTTATCCAAGTATGCCAGGCTGAAATGTAAACATCGTTTTTCTAATACAAATATCTCTGTTTTACAGTATAAGTTTAAGGAGCACAAACTGTCCATCTTACATTATTTGTTTAAACTGAATGTGTGCAAAAAATATCAACAAAATTGTGTTATTCAATGGGTTAACATTCATTTAAATACAATGCATATATAGTATCTACTCTATTTGTGAGATTTTTGGTGAAGAAAAAATATTTGCCACAAGCTGTCATATTTTTTAAGTAACAACATCCATAGGAACTTCCACAGAGTATTTCTTTAATGATTTTTAAAGCGGTTCACATAAATTTTTAAGATATATTACTTACATTTGATCATTTCTAGAAAAAATGAAAACACTTATTGTGTTTATGTGAAGGTTTTAGTCTTTTTTATTTCCTTTCATAACTATTAGAATTCTTCGATACTGTATATTATTTATTTTGATTGTACTTTTGTTCCGGCATTAGAGAAATTTAAATATCAAATAAATTATATATTTGAATCTGCTTTCAGTAACTATGAAACTGTATTTTATATCACTGTTATCATTGTACTTGTGTTGTTGTTATCTTGGTAAGACATGTAGGACATGTCTGCACATCTATCAATTATGAAACCTGCTTTCACTGAAATCAATTAAATACACTTATATTGTACTTACACAACTCTTCTGTCTGGTTTCATCAGTTTATTTGTAAATTCTGACAAGATTTCTAAGAATGTAAGATATGGTGGAGGTCCTGCATGATCTCTATGGTCATCTGGTCGGGATAAACTGAACAAGATACCCTCCCTGTAATTAAACAATTTCAATAGTTATCAGCTGAATAGTTTTTTTCACAATTGTAATTGGCTAAAAATTGATTACACATACAAAGTTGGGTATTGGTAGAATTTATGATTAAAACACACACTATTACTGGTAACAGAAATTTTGTAAAAACCTTTTTGCAAACTAGGTACAACTCCAAATATTTTTTTCATTTACATTTACAATATTTTCTAATAATTACTTTTAATGAGCAAAAAAACCAAGAAAAGTATGTGTTTAAATGGCAGCATGCCCCACTCACACTATCACATTTAAAAGTTTAGTAAACCATGCAATTTTGGTCAAAACCATAATAATCAACAACCTTAAAATCAACCAAACACAGGATAGATAGACGTACAGACCAGAAAACGTGATCCCAGTAGCTGAGGCCAATGACAGTTAATTAAATCAGACTTACTTGTGCATTGCCGCTACTGCTTCTCTGTTTTTGACGGCATCCAAACCAAAAGAAAGTGCAAATCTTCTAGCTAATTCCTGTAATATTTACAAACATCAGTCATGAACATGTTAAAATGTAGCAAAAGACACTAGATGTCACTCGAATAGAACTAGAGGTAATGTCAGATGATAAATGATAACCCTGCCCATTAAAAAGTCAATTATTTGCTTGGGAAACCCAATGAATGTTCATTCTATTTTACTTCTCAATTGTCCAGTATTACTTAATAGACATACAATATCTAAATCTAAATTGATAACACATTGTTGAAACTAGTATAACTGAATACATATGCCAACCTTTAATGATTGGAAGGAGTCTGATGATCTATCAATGGGACCACCATCAGCAAACTGTTCTCTGTATAACTGAAAAATTAGTATAATGATGTATAGTTTGTATCTAAAGATTCTAAGTAGTACATTGTAGTAAAGTTATGTATTTCGTAAATCGAGCAAATATGTACATTTAATTGAAACACACTTATTATAAAATGATTTTTTTTTAAATGGGTAGTTTAGTATATTGTGATTGAATTTTCAAACAATCCTTTGGACATCAGATATCAAACTATGTTCATGTTCATGTTTATGTGAAATACAAATGTTTTTGTATAAACTCATCAAAACAGATTTCTATTCCATCATGATTTGTGGTTATATTTAATTGTATATTTTGTTTTTGTTTCTTTTTCTTTAAATATACTAAACATTTGAAATTCTAATATATCAAATAAATTTACATTCACCAAAAATGCATGTGGTACATGTAAAAGATAAATTCTAAAAAAATATAAGAACTGTATGATTTTCAAACTTCTGTATAAATCTGACCAAATATCTTAAAAATTGTAAATATGATGTTATATTAGCTAAATCAACATACCTGTGTCAAACTAAGGGCCAATGTTTTGGCTGTGGTCACTTTGTTGATCTCTCTGGCTTTACTTAATGTAGCTTTTATAATGTCTCCATAATCATTGTAAAACTGTAATGGACAATTATTAACCATACTTTATTTATATAGATTAGTTTAAAGCTACGGATCATAAAAACATTTCAGCAACAAATTTGCAAAAAACTAACCAGGCAATTTCAACTATGTATTGTTCATAAGTAATAACTTGTAACATAATCTATCATATCCATCAAACTAGGCATGTCCTGTCGGAAAATACGCGAAGTACAAACATTACGTTATGGTAACGTTGTTACCATACCGCTTTTACTCTGTGACGTTACATTATATGCATTAGCTATCACGACGATTAAACGTATAGAAAAACACAACGCATGATTTATTAAGATTCTTCAACATTTAATGGTGCCGTGACCAGGATATATATGGATTCAAAGCTGAAGTCAGTTCGTGCTGGACACAAAGGAGCCGTCACGAAGCTACTGGTGAAATTCGACGAGTTAAAGTCAAAAACAGACACAGAAGTTGACGAAGTGAAAGCCCTTGATGATGCCGTCACGCAGAAACAGAAAACATTGATTGACCTGAATAACAGACTTTTGGAACAGACATCGGAGGAAAATATGGAGCAGGAAATCACCGACTCAGATGAGTATATGTACGAACTTGATTGTAAAATTAGACAAATTCGGAAATTTATTAAGTCCTTTGAACATGTTGAAACACATACTATAATTTCGCATGATACTGTTGGTCCTTCAACGAGCAGACTTAACCCAGACGCATATCATTTCACACCCGAATCTAGAGTTGATATGAACAGATGTGCAATAATTTCTATTAACCAGCAGTATTCAATTAACGCCCCTGCAGTGCATACCCGTCCGTCAGAGAATGTCATGTTTCAAGTCCCGTCAGAACCGAGATCTTCAAAAACTAATTACCATAGGCTTCCAAAGTTAGACTTACCCTATTTTAATGGAGATATTCTCAAGTGGCAAACATTTTGGGATTGTTTCGAGTCATCCATACACTTCAACGACACATTAACGTCAATCCAAAAGTTTAATTATCTTAAAGCCCAGCTAGAGGGAAGCGCCGCGCAAACAGTAGAGGGATTCGCTTTAACTAATGGTAACTACGAAACCGCAGTCAACCTTCTCAGAGATCGGTTCGGACAACCTAGCAAACTTATACATGCTTACATGAAAGCACTCATGAATTTACCCGCACCGACAAATGATGCTTTTAGTTTGAGGTCTTACGGAGACAGATTAGAATCATACGTACGAGGATTAGAGTCACTTGGTCAAACACCTGAGATGTATGGTTCGCTTTTGGTACCTGTAGTTTTGGACAAGTTACCAATTGACATAAGAAAGAATATTGCACGAGAACACGGAAGAGATAATTTGATATTGGATAATCTACGCAAATCTATAACTAAAGAGATTGAAATACTTGAGGCAGGACAGGGAGTCATGGAATCGGACAGATTGTACGCCACTGCATTTTTTATGGGTACGCAATCACATTCATACAAGAGCAAATTCACAGACACACATACGAAGAAAAATACACGTACATGTATTTTCTGTTCAGGTGAGCACTATCCGACGGAGTGCTCTGAAGTAACAGACGCAAACGCTAGAAATCAAATCGTAAAACAGAAACAGTTATGCTTTAACTGTTTAGGGTCACACCGAGTGGCCGCATGTAAGTCTACAAAACGATGCAAAAAATGTAACGGAATGCATCATACGAGCATATGTAAAGTTAAAGAGGTCATTCCAGGTACGACACCGGAGCCTACAATACAACAGTCAGAAATAAACGAAGTTGAAACACTAAACGAGACTAGAGTAATGTATTCATCACAACAGAATCACAACATTCTCCTAAAAACAGCAACTGCACCAGTTATACATAACGACGTAACAATAGAATGTAATATCTTATTTGACGAAGGAGCGCAACGTTCTTTTATAACTCAGAAACTAGCTAATCAATTAGAAATAAAACCCACAGAAAACGTAAGCATTCAACTGTCTGCGTTCGGAGATTTATCTCAGAAAGTTCGTAACTTAGACACTGCAACAATACAACTACAGACCGACACAGGAGAAAAGGTGCGTATTAACACACTAATTGTTCCAGAAATTGCCGTCCCAATTAAGAACAATATTTCCCTGACTACAAGGAGCTTGCCTCATTTAAGAGAACTTAAACTTGCACATTCTGTGCAAAGTACAGAACGTTTTGAAATCGACTTACTCATAGGCGCCGACCACTATTGGGACATTATCGAGGACAAAGTTATCAGAGGAAAAGGACCCACCGCTGTACAGTCAAAGATTGGATATTTATGATCAGGACCAATCAATAAAAACATCAACCATCCGTCAACATCTACAGATCATACAAAAACACAGTGCCTTGGAAACATGACCATTTATATAATATACCTACAGGTATGACCGTTGCAAAAAGAAGACCAGAAAACACATCGCAATGGCTCGTACAAAGTAGATCGTACATGAACCAATTTGAGGAAACTCTCCAAGGAAGTAACTTGCTACCTAGACCGCCAGAAAAAACACACCCTCAACTGTTGGAGTCAACAAGTCACATAGATACAGGACAAATTTATAACGCATAACGAAAATTACCGCTTAGTGAAGTTACCGTGTGTGCCAGAAGAAACATCCACGAATGGACTAAGAAATAAACTTTAATTGTGTTCAGTCAAGGTTAAGGAATTTGATTATTTATTTGAGATGGACATTAATTTTAAATTTATTCATCTATATTGTGAATTTACATTTTTTAATTTTCGTTACATATTGCACTTTTGTCGGCCCCCAGAATGTCGGAAAATACGCGAAGTACAAACATTACGTTATGGTAACGTTGTTACCATACCGCTTTTACTCTGTGACGTTACATTATATGCATTAGCTATCACGACGATTAAACGTATAGAAAAACACAACGCATGATTTATTAAGATTCTTCAACATGTCCTAGACAGAAATTAAAAATTCTGATATATGCTTTGCATCTTCCAAAGACTTCCATCATAATGAATACTTTGGTGTTTCAATACTGAAGATTATTTTGCACAGTTCAACCATTTCAACCATTTCTAAAGTGCTTTTTCATGAGGTTGAGTTGTCAAAGACAAAGTATCCCATATCTTATGTAAACAGTTGTAAAAATAAATATTTCTAATGTAAAAACCTTGAACCATAATGAATCAACAAACAGAAGAAACTGAAGAGTTTTTACAATACCTTCATATAATGTTTGAACATATCAGCAGCCACCCTGATTCCCACAATATTGTAGACAATAAGTTTACAGAAACAGGCCAGAAAGTTTCTTCTCTTGTGCAATTCTTCTATCTTTACATTTTCATCAACATCATCTGTAAACACACATTGAATTAGGAAAAATGCACAAATTTTGCACAGCATAAAACAAAATAAACAAGAATGTGTCCATAGTACACGGATGCCCCACTCGCACTATCATTTTCTGTGTTTAGTGGACTGTGAAATTGGGGTAAAAACTTTAATTTGGCATTTTAATTAGAAAGATCATATTACAGGGAACATGTATCTTAGTTTCAAGTTGATTGGACTTCAACTTCATCAAAAATACCTTGACCAAAAACTTTAACCTGAAATTTGAACCATCATTTTCTATGTTCAGTGAACCGTGAAATTAGGGTCAAAACACTAATTTGGCATTAAAAATAGAAAGATCATATCATAAGGCACATGTGTACTGGTTTTCAAGTTGATTGGACTTCAACTTCATCAAAAACTATCTTGACCAAAAACTTTAACCTGAAGTGGGACGAACGGAAGGAAGGACGAATAAACGGACGCACAGACTCTACTTTCGTAGGTGGGGCATAAAAAATGCAATATATATTTGTGCTAGAACTTATAGTTGCAGCTTATATAATATGATCATGTGAAACAAGTTGAACTGTGTGCTATTGCTCACATACAATACCTCCTCTTTAAAGTTATTGGTACCCAGGAAGGTAATGAGCAATTGAGTAAAAATGCATCAAGCATTTGGATTCCAAAATTCACGAAGACTAAATCTGAAGTTCTTACCAAAAGATGTTTTCTTTGAGTTAGACTATACCAGTATTCTGCTAACAGGAAAATGACAATTGATGAATCTTAGAATACATAACACAGTATAGCATACTTATATGAAGCTTGATATTAAGTTCTGGAAGCTCTGATATGTAGGTCCTGGGAAAAGTGAGACCAAAATTTTAGAGATGGATGGAAAAAGTGATAAACAGAAAGAAGTTTGGACACCCTCCTTTCACAATGGGGAATAGTAGTTTTGGCAACTATTTTTTTTAAATAGATTATGTCGACATATTCATATTATAGTTTGTTAGAACATCTTTACATAAACATGACAGTCAACGTCAACTGAAGGCTTTTTTGTAAAATATTCAACATTAATAGTTTCATATTATATGAAGCTTCTAATTATAAAGAGACATCAAAACACGTACCATCTTCATCATCTACAAACACTTTATCTGTGAGAAAATTACTAAGTTGTTGTTGCAGATTCTTGTCTGGTTCATAGACTAATGGTTTCATCATGTCATTGTTAGCCATGTTTTTACTGAACACAATTAACAAGTCACAGATAGTTATAAATGCCTCCTCGTTAACTCTATCTTTAGGATGATACATCAACTCGTGACAGTACTTCAACAGGTCATTTAAACGTTTTCTCAATGCCTTCATCTCGTCCTGCAAATAAATACAACAAATGTTCAAATTGTTAACCTCTAGATGATTAGAACTATTTTACGTTATTCAAGCTGTTAGAAGCAAGTCTGCAGTAAAACAGATTGAACCATTAGGACTTGAAATCTAGTTGTAGGAAAATATATGGAAACATTATGACAAATTTTTCTCAAAATCAATCGACCTATACTTGCATCTTTATATCTGAGATGCAGAAATTACCAGGTTTAATAACAGAATCTACTAAAGGCTCAAGTTCAATTTTTTGCCGAACAGGTGCTCCTGCAGACCATTTAATACACAAATTAAGTTAGACTTCTGTTTACTCTAATATCAATTTCAAATGTGTATTACTAAAGGATATTGATTATCTAATTAAGAGATGGAAACTAACAATGTATTATAACTTACTTTACTAGGATTATTCTCATCTAACTTCTGTAGATACCATAATACTGACATGGAAGCTGATGACATTGCTTTACTTACAATCTGAAAGGAAAAAAACAAGATCATAATTAGAGCACATCTTCCAGTTTTTGGATTTTTTAGTTACACATTACTATAAAACAAGTGTTGTGCTGCCAGTTTATGAGACTAACCAGCCTTAAACAAGGTTTAAGAAACCATTATTTGAAATTTTATGTCTTTAATTTTCATGATAATTATTTTTTCTAATATACACTCAATACTACAGCTCAATCATGTCTTATTAATAGATACCTCATCTGGAATAGTTTGATTTTCATTTCCATTCTTGATAATGCTAAAAATGTCATCCCATAAGTCCCAACTGGTCAGGTTATGACAACTGAAAATAAATGTCAAAATCAATGTTACAGTAATGACATTTTTTCTTGTAAATTATTGATTTTGTGATAGTTTTATCCTTTGATATGATTTTTGCTATCAATACAGTGTATCAAATACGAGAAATGTGCACTTTATATATTTTATATATCAAGGTATGCAATACATAAATGAATGATCTCTGAAATTTTCAGAATTTTGTTCTTACGCCTATACATTATTATTTCTTGAAATCCTTCATGTACAAATTTTCATTAATCAAAGTGCTTATAAGCACTGAAAGGTAAAGATTGCTTTTATTTATCAGTAGGAAGTAAAATTAAACATTGCATTGTAATAAAGCACAGGTTGTAGTTGATAATATGCCTTCTCTACATATTTATGATTTTTTTTTACAAATTTAAAACCAACTATTTGCAGGTCAACACAAAATTCAATGATTTATTATTTTTTGCACTGTTTAGATGAATTTAAAATGTAAAATGTCAAAAGATGAATGGTCAAACTGTATCTCTTAACAAATTGCCACAATAAGATTATATACCTGTAAAATGCATAAATCCTCTTCAAACTGGCCGTCAAGGCAAATATCTCATCTTCATCTGGTTCTTCTCCCTAAATAAGATAAATAACTTCAGGATAAATATGTACATTCAAATAATATAATATATGGTAAACCAACACCTCAAGTAGAATTTGTGCAGTAGGGAAATTAGCAGGTGGATACAGAAAGGTATTCACAGATTTCACCAAGGTAAAATATAAAATGACAATAAAGTCAACAGCACCTGTAAATTAACGAAAGGTATTGGTTTATTATGGTCAACATGCTTCGCCATCAAGCGTGGTGTCGTCAAGACAATATAACATATGAAATTAAACAGTGAAGTACAAATTTGGTGATTTATGTGTTCCGTGGTAGTAGTGTACAGTAATGGTTGTTTTGACATCATTATACATATAAATAGAAAGTGAAAATGAAATAAAAATTTAGCTAGTGGAGGTTTAGTGGTATAGTTGTAGTAATGATAAAAGTAGATCATAAAATGTCAGTTCATTTTCAAATTGAACAAAACCTCATTTTTTTATGGTGCAAATATGCTTACCTCTGCAAAGAAATCTTGCATTGCTTCTTTAAATTTAACAACCAGGCTATCAATTAAAGTTTTCCTGGCCACATCACATTTACCAGCAATAGCATATTCCTCACAACATAAACATTCATAGCACTTAGAACAGGCTTCTAGAACCTAACAAAAAAGGTGAGTATTAAATTAATTCATCATACAGTTTGAACAATTAAACATGGCAGACACATGTAGATACATCATTCAAGTAAACAAATCTTTCTCCTAATTAAATTTATAGTTTAATGTTGTTCATGAAATTGAGAGTCAGCTTAATTTACATCTTTTGAATAAGCTCTGGACATAGGCATACATAACTTATATGATAACTAAAATTTAATCATTAAAACAATTTCTTTGTCATAACATATACAATGCTTATAAATTACCTCTGTGTCCGTATGTTTCTCTACAACTTCATGTAAATACCTCAATAAAGCTTCTAAATTCTGAAAATATATCAAACACAATGATAAGAAACTAACTTGTCAATACTATTAAAGCAAAATCAGATACCATTAGGCCAAAAAAAATATATGTCTGTTTACGGTTACCTGACCGACCCTAAGCCATTTCATTTCCGTTGTAAAGTGAAAATAAACTGAACTCGTGTTAAAAGTGAAGATATTGTTGCCCGATACATCCCAATGTTCATAATCATGAATATGATAGCTGTTTTAAGGAAATTGGTGACTTGTGTGATGAAATAAACATTTTGCCGCCATTTTTTTCCAATCAATAATAAAGGGAAATAATCCAACCATTAAAAATACGTGTAAACTCAGCCCATGGACAACTCGGACCACGGCAAGACGGACCGCGTAACTCAAAATCATGGTGCAAAAAATAAAATGGAAAAAAATAATAAAATGGAAATACTGACCTACCTACCCTATTTATTTTGATGATGTAACCTGAAACAGATATATATTTTTGGGGGGCCTTAATGGACTTTCCTGATTTTAATTTTAAATAATACATATGTTTGTTCAATTAATAGGTCATAAAATCAGGCTTTTATGCTAAAGTTAAGAATGAATTCTGTCATGCAAAGTTCACCGTAGACAGTTTTGACTGTTGTTTATAGATAAATTAGACCCAACATGATGCAGGTTTTATGTGTTTCTTGCAAAGATATCTGATTCATTGTCTTTTTTCTTTCTTTTGCTTTCATCAGTTACTGTCGAAAAATGATAATAGAAGTAGGTTGGTTTGAAACAATGAAGTTGTCTTACAAAAGAATAATTGTCCTGTATTTTGTGCATTTAACTATCTTTTCATACCAGTAAAACATAATAATGAAGAACAAGAACATTTCCCTAACCAGTTATGGGATAATCTTTTCTGCTATAATTTAAGCAACTGTACCTTCTCTTGTCTACTAGCTGTGTAAATGTCCAATTCAAAGTACTGTGGTACCAACAGTAGGTTAGCAACCTTTTCTGGATCCATCAGATACTAAAAAGCGTATTATATAGAGGTTAAATTTTTTAAATGGATATTTTTGACGAGATACATTATCTGATTTTAAGTTTTTAAAATTGTATAAAAGATAAGGCTCATAACAGTTTGAACACTTAAAATAATAAAATGCTTCGCTGAGCACAGCCTGATATGACTACAGTTGTCAACAATTGGGACAAATTTGGACACACTATTCAAGCTTGATACTGTCTGAATTTGGATTGTGATAAAATTTTTGACATAATATAGGTTTCTGATACAAAATCAATGTGGTCAATGTGCTCATTTAAAGATTTCTTCTTGAAACTTTTCAAAAATTCAAAATTTTAAAAATTTAAAAAAAAATATATGAATCCCTTAAAGCCAATGGAAAAAAATCCCCCCTCACTTTATTAAACCCCCTTGGATCAATTAACCCAAAACTCAATCCCAGACTTTCCTTTGTAGTATGGAACCTTGTAGTACAATTTCATAGAGATCCATACACTTAAACACAAGTTAATGTCTGAAAACTAGAAAAATGCTGTTTTTTACCCCTTATTCCTACATGTTTGGGGCAATTAACCCCAAACTCAATCCCAGTCTTCCCTTTTGTTATATGGAACCTTGTAGTACAATGTCAGAGAGATCTATACACTTACACACAAGTTATAAGTTATTTTCGGGAAACTAGAAAAATGCTTGTTTTTGACCTCTTTTATGGCCCTTAATCCCTAAACTGTTGGCCCCATAACCCCCAAAATGAATCCCAACCATCTACTTGTGGTATCAAACATTGTGGTACAATTTCAGAGCAATCGAAAATACCGATACACAAGTTATTATCCTGAAAGTAGAAAAATGCTTGTGTTGGGCCCCTTTGCCAAAATGGAGGAATTGGATTTACAAGTAGTATTTACAGGTACAAATACCTTATAGGGTTAAAACAGTTGACATGGAGATCTTACCTTCAAAAGTAACTGTGGTAATGTGGAGATAAAATGTTCTGTTAATCTTGTCTTATCTTCTGAAACATTCTTTGTTTCTTTAGCAGTTAACTGTCAAGAAAGAATTTAAAGAGTTATCTCAAAATAAACTGTCATGATCATCTACATTGCAAATTATCATACAACATAACTAAATTAGCAGTAGAGTCTTAGTAAAACATAAACTGTGGATGCATTTATATTCCTAGCTTCCTAGTTAAAACTGAACTACCAATTAAAAAATTCAAATAAGTTCACATCTTCTATCGGTTTGTATGCAGACTTCAGCTAAACCATGAAATCAAATACTTTTACTCAAAAATGACTTTCTATTTTACATTTTAACACTCTTATATTTAAAACCATAGTTTTATACTACAGTGGTTAAAACTTCAGTATTCAGGATAGTTTCTTTTAAGTCTAGTCATTCATACAAATTACACAATGTACCTTATAAAAACAAATCTGTCATTAATTTCTATTTGAATATATGATTACTCTCAATAAAATAATAGAATGTCAACATCATATTGCCATTAAATGCTTTTCAGGACCTTTAAAGCTGACTATGCAGTATGGGCTTTGCTCTTTTTTTGGCTTTGGGCTGTACATTGACCTGTAGCTGTAAATTTCTGTGTCATTTGGTCTCTTGTGGAGAGTTGTCTAATTGGCAACCATATAACATCTTCTTTTTTATATTTTCCAACAACAACTAGTTTTTTTAAACAATATTTTACACCTGACCTTAGTTTTTTTTATTATATTTAACAATGTAAGGGGAATAACCCTGTTTTAATTGATTCCATTTCTATCAAAATATTCATGGTATATTCTAGTTTAGTTCAAAATTTTGTAAGAACAAAAAGTTGAAACAAGAGTGCACACACTGAAATGTCTCGCCTTCTTTACTAATCATTGATATGATGTTGATAGTCCTAAATATAAAGCTTTATTACAACTGTCACATAAACTCAACATTAACCAAGAAAACTAAACATTGATCAATGAACCCTGAAAATGAGGTCAAGGTCAGATGAACCATGCCAGGCAGACATGTTCAGCTAACAATTCTTCCATACAACAAATATAGTTGACCTATTGCTTATAACTTAAGAAAAACAGACCAAAAGCCAAATAATTAACACTTACCAATGAACCATGAAAATGAGGTCAAGGTCAAATAAAACCCGTGCGACTGACATAAAGATCATAAAATATTTCCATACACCAAATATAGTTGACCTATTGCATATAGTAATTGAAAAATAGACCAAAACTCAAAAATTTAACTTTGACCACTGAACCATGAAAATGAGGCCAAGGTCAGATGACATCTGTCAGCTAGACATGTACACCTTACAATCATTCCATACAACAAATATAGTAGACCTATTGTATATAGTATAAGAAATACAGACCAAAACACAAAAACTTAACTATAACCACTGAACCATGAAAAAGAGGTCAAGGTCAGATGACACCTGCCAGTTGGACATGTAAACCTTACAGTCCTTCCATACACCAAATATACTAGACCTATTGTTTATAATATCTGAGATATGGACTTGACCACCAAAACTTAACCTTGTTCACTGATCCATGAAATAAAGTCGAGGTCAAGTGAAAACTGTCTGAAGGGCATGAGGACCTTGCAAGGTACGCACATACCAAATATAGTTATCCTATGACTTATAATAAGAGAGAATTTAACATTACAAAAAATCTTAACTTTTTTTTCAAGTAGTCACTAAACCATGAAAATGAGGTCAAGGACATTGGACATGCCTGACGGAAACTTCGTAACATGAGGCATCTATATATAAAGTATGAAGCATCCATGTCTTCCACTTTCTAAAATATAAAGCTTTTAAGAAGAAAGCTAACACCGCCATAGCCGCCACATCACTATCCCTATGTCGAGCTTTCTGCAACAAAAGTTGCAGGCTCGACAAAAATTACATCAAATTTTAAAACTCTAAATATAACTTATCAACAAAAATAATGCTCTAATGTGAATTACAAGTGCAAAGATTCTCCTACAGTAAAGGAAAACATAAAATGTTTGCCATTGTATAAAAACTTGTATTACAAGCAAATGCATGAATTAAGGTGAAACATTTTTTTTTGTAACAAATCATTTTTCCTATATAACCAGGTTTTATCTATACCTTTCTATTATGTCCTCTGCCTACTGGAGATTCACCTGTTGCAGCCTGTTTAACACAACACACCATTATTTCTATCAAACTGGTTTCTTGTCTGTCATCCAAAGCTGTCAAATATATAAACACAATGTATCAAATAAACATTGGATTATTCAGTTTAATAAGAAGGTCTCTAAATTTTCAGAGGACAATTTGAGGTGATTAAGTATCAGGTGATTAAAATTCATCACTTTGATATATTTCAATTGTAATTTTGTTATGATTTGAAACTTTTCTTTAATTGACAATTTCTCAACTTTGTTTGTTAATAACACAAATGAAATCATTTATTCTATAAAAAAACCTAAGACTCACGTTCTTCTCCTTTCTGTGGTTCATCTAACAATAAATCAGTCATACAATCCCAGTCTTTCATCATATCATTGATATCCCATAAACTGTCCACTAAATAAGCTGCATGTTCATGTAACTGTTAAAATAAACATTGAATTTAAATAAAACAAAAGCATTCAAATGTTTTCCTCAGTAAATGTTTGATTTGTGTTAGAGTAATAACTTTTTTTTTTATTCCTTTGATCTTTTAAACTTATCTTTATATAAAAATGTCAAAGGACTGTTGTTTTGAGAGCAAGTTACCATATAATTTCTATTTCCTAAGGGCAAAATTTAAGAAGAAAAAAAGTTGATCAACACAGATATACTCCTTTTAAATATTGCTAATATTTTTTTTTTTTACTAGTGCTGTAATTTTTTTATCGTAGGGAATACAAGATAGTTAGAGCTCGAGTTTTCTTTGTTGTACAAGCCCGACTAAGAATAACATTTTTCTTACTATCTTCTTTGACTTGTTGCTTTGTTCAATATATTATTTTATATCTATTTTATATCTTAAATGGTTCAATATAAACTATTGAACTGCAGGATTACCTCACTCTCAATAAAGAACTGAACTAAATCTCTAATAAGTGGTGCATTCAGACTCTGTTTCTTTCCTTTGTGAATTTTCAGTGTCTTTGGTCCCTCGTAATCCCTCAAAAACAACTTGGTATTGAGAAACTCTCCTGCAGCCTGTGCAACTTGTCTGTTTGAAGAGTACACTAACTCATACACATTTTCACAATCTTTGTCACTTAATATTGTATCATTATATCTGAAAATAAGAGAGCAATTACAGGTAAATATTTCGTTAACCAGGAAGTTCTTGAGTGATGATCTGAAAATGCATCACACAGTATAGCTGACTTATATAAACCCTGAAACCATATTTCAGAAATCCTTGTATTGTAGTTCCTCAGAAAAAAGTGATGAAAATATTTATGGGAAAGATGGACTGACGGATGGATAGACTGACCGACAGGGGTTAAACAGGATACTCTCACTTTTTTAAAGCAGGGGTATAAAAATTGGCTTTATAGATGACTTTACTTATAAATAATGTGAGACGACTGATTGTGAAAAGTTATATACCTTTACTATGAATACATCATGGTTTGAGAGTTTATAAAATTGGAGATTACTGTACTGGAAGACAAATCCCATGTACATGTATAAATAGGAATAATAGACAAATTATATATAACGATATCAGAAATCCTTTAAAAAGCTGAATAGGAGCATTTCTGATAAGACAACTGAATACTTGGTGAAATCAACTTACCTTAAAATGCTGATGACTAATCGAATTCCTTGTACAGCTACATCATATTCTTTATCTAATGTCATTTCAACAATACGATCCTTTATAGAGAAAAATATTATCATTATGTTCATTTGAAATGTAACAGAAAAGTTTCAAATAAGTAATTGACATTTGTAATACATATTCTCTGATAAAAGTAGACAATAGTCCATGTTTTGAAATTTAAAACCTAAACTATTTATGATAAAATAATATGAGAGAGGTATAAAAATGATTTATATAAGAAAGATTATTTAAAAGTTTCAGCTTTATCAAAGAAGCAAGATGCATATCTCCTTTTAAAGTCAATGTTTGTAATATGAAAACTTGAGTTCAAACGTTTTGGTTTTGTTCATGCTGCTCAATCTAGTTTATTAGTGTTTTTAGGACTTGCTTGTCTTTTCAATGGCTTTGTCAGTTTCTCTTTGACTTGTGAGTTTGGAACGTCTCCTTCCTATCTTTTGTCTTTTTATTTTGAATGAATTGAAGTCTATTTGCAGATACTATGGCTGAACGATTGCTTATTAATTTCAAAATGAAGAGGTCTTCCCAACTCTAATAGCAAATCAAATTTAGTGCTTCAAAAACCATTTTTTTCTTAAAATAAAGACAAAAGAGATATCAATCAAACATTCAAAAACATTTATACATGTAACAACTGCATTTTCAATAAATTTTTAACTACATAATTTCCCACCTTAAATCTGTTTGTAAACAACTCTAGTTTTGGTGACAAATCTTCAGTTTCATACAATGGATACAATGCTCTCAAACAGCATTGCCTTACATCACCAATCTACAATAAATGCAAAATTATAATAAACTACATATTTTTAACTACAGAAAGATTATTAAATACAATAATGTTCAAACATTTGATAAAGTTCTTTTTTCAGACGTAGTCGGTATAGTTTCGGTTTGTGCCCTTTGAACTTAAGAACGCTTAACTATGGCAACAGAATACGCATGCTCAAAAATCCTTTCTGTGATTGGACAAAATACTGTCATGGTGGGTGATTTGGTTGTGTTTGAAAAAACGTCTTGTTTATATCGTGATGGAAAGCAAGTGAAAAACTATAAATATTTAATCTTACAAAGATTTATATTTTTATTAAAATAATTGTTTCTTCAATAGCTCTTTGCATCCGTGACAGCTGTTTATTCGGGACAATTATATAATTTTTAATGTAAACTTTGTTGTACAAACGTACATGACTTTTAGAACGCACCTACGCATGTAAGGTTATATTTTTTAAAGATAGTTCTTGTTTTTTATAATCTCAACACACACATGCTTTTCAGCAAACAAAAAAATTGCAAAAAGGAGGAGGTATAGTATAAACTTTTAATTGGTCCCTGAAAAGACTGTCCAAACATTTGACACAATGCTAATATTACATACAAGTCATCTGGAAAGTGCAGGAAAGTCATTAATGTTATAAACATATGAAATTACGTAAAACAGAATATTTACTGCATCCATTTAATTAGGTTATCAGGTTTATGCAATATCACTATTTTCTTACTTCTGTAAAAGAAAATGAAATTTACCCAGATCTATTTTCATTCATGGCAAATACCTTTCACACACAGTTTTCTATTAAAACTACATACTGAATGTATTAATTAATTTGTTCCTAACTTTTTTACGGTCCAAAGAATTACCTTATCATACAATGTCCAGCCTACATATTTTAGATAAGCATCATCTAAAAACATATTTGGATATTTCTTCATCCATACACCAATTTCTGTCATACAAATAGATCGGATTTCTGGCTGGGTATCTCTGTAAAACACATTCACCAGATATTAAGGCATGAACATTGTAATTAAACAAAATAAGAATTTAAACTTAATAGTTTTTCTTTATCTATTTAAACATTATTACCTTACAATTCCATGAATCCATGTTTTGCCTTTTATATTTCTATCCGAGCTTGTTGGGTATTGTAAACTGATTTTTACTTTGCTGAGAACAGGCTGCCGTATTTTCAAAGAATATAATACAGATAGCAACAACCATTGTATATTCATTAACAGATGTACTATTCCAAAAACAGTTTAATCACTTCTTAAACATCTAAACAACAATAGAGAAAAATATTGTCAAACAAGAATGTGTCCATAGTACATGGATGCCCCATGGGCACTATCGTTTCTGTGTTAGGTGGACCCTGTAATTGGGGTATAAACTCTAATTTGGCATTAAAATTAGAAAGATCATAGCATAGGGAAAATGTGTACTTAGTTTCAAGTTGATTGGACTTCTATTCATCAAAAACTACCTTGACCAAAAACTTTAACCTGAAGCAGGACAGACAGACAAACAAATGAATGGACGAACCAACAGACTAGAAAACATAATGCCCCTCTACTATCGTAGGTGGGGCATACAAATCAAATGTTTTGAGTGGAGATATATTTGGCATTGGTATAATCTACATAAATACAGTAGCTTTTATATAGCCAATTTCTATTCAAGACAACAACATAGGTTTTGTAGGGTAAAATTTGTGTGTGATGGGACATTCTAAAATATAGTTTCGAACTTTTGGTTCCAAGTTGGATATAAAATAATTACCTATATCTGTGAACAAACACTCCTCTGAATATATAGGTCAACATGTTTCTGATTTCTGCTTGATTTTCTTCCAGCTGAAAGGAACATGTCATACAGATAAAATAACATAGATGCACTGTTATGTTTTCACTAAATATACAAAGAATCGTTAATGCTACACTTTTAAAACTAGGATGGTAATTCTAATTTTTACTACAAACCAAACTTTTTTATCTTTATAGACTGTTTTATTGTGCATTTACCTGCTTTATGATTTTTTTTTGTCATCTTGCACATTTATATGCTTCTCTTTCAACACAAATAATTGTTTGATATGTACATGTTTACATATAAAACTCAAATATCATTTTTGAAAGAGTATCTTATCAATAAACATGCCGGTCTTGTTCCCATGAATACAGTTTTAAAACAGATTGTGAATTTTAAGTTGTAGAATATTCAGATTGTGAATGATAAGCTGTGATATAATACAGACCTCTTGTCTTCTTGTCAGAAGCATGTCCAGTCTGTCATTAGCTCTCTTCATCTGTTGTTTTTGTCTCTCTGCTTCATACTGTCTCTGTGTATTGTCCAAGTTGATACTTAAATTCAAAGCCACGTCTACTAATGCTGTCATCAATTTCATTGCTATAAGAAAACAATGAGACATCATTTTAAATCAAACTATATTTTCATATTAATACATACTGATTTAATCCATGCAAGGATGAAAAAAAAATTAGCAATTCAGATACAAACTGTTTTTGATAAAAAAAAAAAAATATCAGCAGAGTTTTGCTTTGGGTGGAAACTTGAGTGTTATCTGCATGAATTCATAGAAACTAACAAAGTAAACTTGGAATTTAGAAATAAATATAAATGCAACGTAGTTGTAGTGAAATTCTTGACCTGGGTTTTAAATTATTATTTTTTCCATTGCAGAAGTAACTAAGTTTAAGTGAGGTGGACAATTATTAATACCATAAAAATCTACTTATTCATTTCGTAATGTTATAGATAATATTCATACTATTTAAATTTTGTTATATAACTGAAACTGCATGTGATCTTTATATCCTACCTGCTAAAGTACTTGTGTGTCGGAAAGCTCTGACTTGTGAATCTGTCAACCCAGTCAACAAGGATATGATATTGTCCATCATGTACTGATCATAGATTATACTGTACTGACACTGTCGCACTAATACTTGTACAAATTCACAGAAGTTAGAACGGAATCTTTTCCATATTGGACCTGACATTATCAATGGATAGTCTCCACTTTCCTATATAACAGAAAATCAGAACTCATTACAAATCTAACATTGATTAATTGATCGATTGGTGTTTGAAGTCACTTTCAGCACTATTGTACTATTTCATGGCAATCATTTAGTTTTGTGGAGGTTACTGTTTGTTATATCTCTAATTCTATGCTTTCTATCATACAAAATAATTTATTTATTGTGAACCAACACCTGAAGTAGTAAGCGTGCGGTTGGGTAATAGTAGCTGGATACAGCAAGGTATTCACAGTTGTCTTTCACTAGATAAGTAATATAAATGATTATTAAGACAACAGCACCCATCATTTACTGCATGGTAAGGTTTTAATGTGGTCTACTTGTTTAAAAAAAAAGTGTGGTGTCTTCAGGACAATTATAGTATGAAAAAGTTACAGTGAAGTACAGATTCTGCAGTTAGCAGAAATATATGTCATAATAAATGTAGTCTTGAGGACATAACATTTTTGTAAAATGAAAGTGAAAAAGGAAAGAATCATGATAAAACGTCCAGGTTTTGTTCTGTTTGTTTTTATACAGATACAATTATCATTCATTTAAACATATCTGGAATATATCATGGAATGCCAATAAAAGAAGGGATTGTCACAACAATATTGTATGTGATTTTACCTCATCAAACTCTTCTGTCATTCTTCTAATGATTTCTGCATGTTCCTGATTAGCATACATGTATGGAGTTATCTTTCCTTTACAACCTGATCCCTGGATGAAGAACTGTATCAACTCAAGTAGAGCTGAATCTCTGTCATTCTTATAGGATTCTATCCAGTCATCAACAAGACTCTAAAAGAGAAAACACTAATAAGAACCTGAAATAACCAAGACCTGAATGGAAAGTCAGCTACAAGTGTCTAAAAAGTAACAGAAATACCTGAAATTATTCTGACAATTTACCATACATGTGTAAATTTAAATATTTTTGTTCATGCAAAAGTGCTGTGATCACTAATTGTTAAACGGCATCACCAAAAATCTTCTTAACATAAAGAGATGGCTCACAAGATTGTTTTTTCATGTTTTTCTTTAAAGAAATCAAAAGATATGAACATGATGATCCTATATCATGTATATACAATATTAAGTAAAATATTGTTCCAATTCCCATCAAAACCTGTAGGGATGATCTTTTCTCAAAACTACTGTACATTGTGAAATTATTGTGTGCATTTATTATTGCGATTTTGTCAGTTTTTTTTAGACTGAAATGCGATAATAGTTTTGCGATATTGAGAAAAATCATGTTTAATTCATATAAAAAATTCAAAATGTGATGTTTAAATTATTGTGATTACAATTGTGCCGCATTTTTCGCAATAATTTCTTAATTTACAGTATGTTATATATTGATCCACTTCCTGTCAATATCTGTAGTGAAGATTGCTGTCCCACTCTAAGTAAAATACTGATCAAATACCTACCAATACCTGTAACAGGGCTCACGCTACCAGGCGACTTGGGCGAAGAAGTCGCCTTCCCGATCGTCACTTCGCTTTCCCCGACCCCCAAAAGCGAAATCAAGTCGCCCTGTTTTTGACGACAGTCGCTTTCAGTCGCTTCCGTCATCGGACATTTTCAATTTTTTACCAAGTTGAACATCAATTTTTTACTGATAATTAAAGAAATTCAGACATAAACGATTCATTATCTTTAGAAAAGAGGTTGAAGCATTGTCTTCGCAGTGTGTAGCAGGTTATTTGATAAAAATACAACTTTTTATCACTTCCTGCATTCCCGCAAGTTTCGGTGCTTGTTATTCGAAAACGTACATCAACCTAAATTTCGGCGGCAAAATAAGTTTGTTACTTCATTTAAACGTGACAAAAGTTGCCTCCAGTAAATGTTTAATCCATTTATTGCATTAAAACCGTCATGTTCCTTTCCAAATAACTTGTCAAACATCGTTTATTTTTGTAAATTTTCTTGCATTCGTCCGCCATTGACCGATTTCTAAAATACGGATCTGAACCGGACCAGCTATGACCGAAATCCGTACTTTTACAATATTTACTACGGACGCACGGATGGAACAGCTGACAGAAGAATATTGATCCCAAAGGGGAAAATTACGCATTCCACACGCATTAAGAGACTTTTGGTTACATCTAATTGATTGGTGTATATAATTCCCTATATTTTTTACGGATTGTTTCAAACTATTGATTAAAGTTGCTTAACTCTGAGACTATTATACTAATATCAATATATTATGGCCCAGCTTAATAACTTTTATATTTTTTTATGAGAAACACTGAATTTCATACACAAGATAATTTTTAATTAAATTGTAATCATGTAATTGATATATTATAATTTCTTTACATTTTTTAAAATAATTTTTTTTTTTAGTGCTAGATATCTACATTGTAGTTGGTAGTTTCTCACAAGAACCTTAAGTTTCAAATGTTACTTTAATTGTAATTTTTTACTCATATGAATTGAACAACATAAAAAGAACATTATTTACATATGGCCCTTTATACTATTGTAAAATCCAAACATTGTAGCGCACCGCGCGAATGAGCACTTCTCTTTCAAATCTCACCACTTCTCCCTATCAGTTTCAAAAAGAGAAGTCACTTCTCCCTATAATTCTAAAGTAGTGTGAGCCCTGCTGTAATGGAAGATATCTACCCCCTTATTTTTAATTAAAATATTGATCAACTTTCTGTCAATACCTGTAATGAAGACCTTCCTCCTTTAACTACGTCAAATATAGATCCAGTTCCTGAGTCTGCATCATCATCTGCTCCTCCTCCTACTGCTGCCCCTCCCCCTCCTCCACTTTTCTTCCTTCCACGTCCTCTTCCTCCTCCTCCTCCTCTTTTTGGTGCCTAAAAAGAAATATTCATGGTACATGTATAAACAGAAAACAGTCATGCATACACATGTTAAACTAAATACATACAAATCCAGACCAGATGCTCCGCAGGGCGTAGCTTTATACGACCGCAGAGGTTGAACCCTGAACGGTTAGGGCAAGTATGGACACAACATTCAAGCTGGATTCAGCTCTAAATTTGGATTGTGATTAAATAGTTGACACAGCATAGGTTTCTGACACAGAATGAATGTGTTCTAATGAACTTAAAATTTTTGTTTCTCTTAGAGCAATTCACTATGCTGTTGAATATTAATCCTCTCACAAAAATGTTTGAAGAAATTTTCTTTTTTATTTATGAAATTTCAAATGAGAAAAATTGAACCCAATTTTTTTAATCACATCCCCCTTTCCCTTATTCCAAAACTAATCTCAATTAAAATTTCTAATGGAGTTTGCAACAATAACTACTCATTTAAATACATCATAAAATATTAAGATGTAAAAAAACTGCTTGTTATCACTGAATGGTAAAGATTATTTTAATTTATCAGTTGGTAGTAAAAAGTGAATATACATTGTATATTGTATATAACAAAGATTTAAGTTGATTCTGGACAAAGAAAGATAACTCCAATTAAAAAAAAATCTTGCTATTGCACAATATTTTGCAATTAGATATTTCTTGCTTACTATTCTGGACAAAGAAAGATAACTCTAATTAAATTTTTTTTTGATATTTCACAATATTGTGCAATTAGATATTTCTTGCCATTGCGCAATACTGTGCAATTGAAAAGACTTGCTATTACACAATACTTAATATAATAATTTTAGATCCTGATTTGGACCAACTTGAAAACTGGGCCCATAATAAAAAATCTAAGTACATTTTTGGATTCAGCATATCAAAGAACTTCAAGATTTCAATTTTTGTTAAAATCAGACTAAGTTTAATTTTGGACCCTTTGGACTTTAGTGTAGACCAATTTGAAAACAGGAACAAAAATGAAGAATCTACATACACAGTTAGATTTGGAATATCAAAGAACCCCATTTATTCAATTTTTGATGAAATCAAACAAAGTTTAATTTTGGACCCCGATTTGGACCAACTTGAAAACTGGGCCAATAATCAAGAATCTAAGTACATTTTTAGATTCAGCATATCAAAGAACCTAACTGATTCATTTTTTGTCAAAATCAAACTAAGTTTAATTTTGGACCCTTTGGACCTTAATGTAGACCAATTTGAAAACAGGACCAAAAGTTAAGAATCTACATACACAGTCATGACAGTTAGATTCAGCATATCAAAGAACCCCAATTATTCAATTTTGATGAAATCAAACAAAAGTTTAATTTTGGACCCTTTGGGCCCCTTAATATGTTGGGACCAAAACTCCCAAAATCAAACCCAACCTTTCTTTTATGGTCATAAACCTTGTGTTTAAATTTCATAGATTTCTATTTACTTATACTAACGTTATGGTGCGAAAACCAAGAAAAATGCTTATTTGGGTCCCTTTTTGGCCCCTAATTCCTAAACTGTTGGGACCTAAACTCCCAAAATCAATACCAACCTTCCTTTTGTGGTCATAAAAAATTGATTTACAAGAATTTTCATTGAGTTAACTGCTGGGCATTAGAGTGTGATTTGATATGATTTGTTATTCAGAAAGTATGTTAATCCAATTTTAATTAGATTTATTAGAGAATATATGTTTTTTAATTAATATACTGATAGTTTTATTATGATGTGTAAATAACAAAGTTATATAGTTGATGTTAAATTTCTTTAAGAAAAAAAATATATGACCCAATAAAAGCAACGAAGTCACAGTGTATAACAGATGTAATTCAATCACAATGATGTATTTTAAATACAATTTATTTTTATCATTTTTATATTTTTGTAGTCATTAACATTGTGTTTAAATTTCATTGATTTCTATTTACTTAAACTAATGTTATTGTGCGAAAACCAAGAATAATGCTTATTTGGGCCCTATTTTGGCCCCTAATTCCTAAACTGTTAAAACCAAAACTCCCAAAATCAATCCCAACCGTTCTTTTGTGGTCATAAACCTTGTGTCAAAATTTCATAGATTTCTATTAACTTAAACTAAAGTTATAGTGCGAAAACCAAGAAAATGCTTATTTGGGCCCTTTTGTGGTCATAAACCTTGTGTTAAAATTTCCTAGATTTCCATTCACTTTTACTAAAGTTAGAGTGCGAAAACTAAAAGTATTCGGACGCCGGACGATGACGACGCAGACGCCAACGTGATAGCAATATACGACGAAAATTTTTTCAAAATTTGCGGTCGTATAAAAAACAAACTATAAAGAAACAGTGCTAAAAAAGAAGTGTTTAAAAGAGAAAATATATGTAATTGAAGTAGCCAGTATTACTTGTCTGACATTTTTTAAAATTTATTTATACAATGTGATAACAATATTTCATATGGTTTCAGGCAAAAAAGCACATTACCTGGTATTAGCTACAATGTATCATTCCAGAGCAATAACTCAGACAAGAAATCAACTGATGAGTGTGTAGCTAAATGTGATTTATTTGGTTAGCTTGCTTGCTAGCTGACGCATGAAGTTGTTATTAGATTTAATAAGTAAACTACCCTCCTTTAAGAGTAGACTAGTCCGACAGATAACCAATCTATCTGTCTGTAGGTCTAGGCTTCTTTAAAAGGAGGGAAGTATACCTAACCTAATAATGACTTCATGGTTCAGCTAGCAAGCAAGCTAACCAAAGAAATTACCTTTAGCTACACACTCAAAGCAATCGCCTGTAATATGCTGATCATTTTGGCTATTCAAAGTTTCCTCCATCTACTATGTTATTCCCACAAAATGTGATAAAAATTATCATTCATGATATTGAACTGGTAAGGAGTCCTCTGATGCACTAATTGTAGATCTTGTTCTTCTGCTCTTTTTTCTATTTAGATTCTCTTTCTACATTGCTCTATAGTTTAGACAAAAAAATACAAATATTGGTAAAAATCCATCATTCAAGGGAGATAATTAGTGCAATGAATCACTATGATCCTGATCTTGTTGACCTATGGTTGTTTGAAGTTTAAACTTACTGGTCCGTCTCCTCTCTTCTGTCTTTTTCTTCCTTTGGTTACTACTGGTGGTTCTTCAAAGTCACTGTCATCATCATTTTCTGGTCTAAAGGTAAATATTTATTTATCAAATATTGCAGTTATAAAACAAAAACATATTTGGGCAATAATTGCCACTTCGCCATAAAATTGTAAATTATGTACATGCATAATAGAACAGATGAATTCATTCTCATGCATACTTATCAGGGGAAAAAACTATGACTTTATTAGTTTGTAATTTAATTATATTAGTTTATTATAAATAAAGTGTTGTACATGGACATAAAGAGATTTAAAGAATTTTATCCTCACTGCACTATGGTTGGTATGGTAAATAAAAATTTAAAATATATAACCAGCTAGTCCGAGACTATAGAACTACTATTTACTCCCGTAAAGAAAAAACTTTAAAAGTATATGACGTAGTGAGCATTTTTGTTTGTTTGATACAAATTCAATAAGCATTAGGTCAAGGTCAGATTAACGAAACGGGGAAATACATGTACAATCATTCAATACACCAAATAAAGTTGACATATTGCTTATACAGTTTCTAAGAAACAGACTAAACCAGGAAAAATAAACATTGACCAATAAACCATGAAAATGAGGTTAAGGTCAGATGAACAAGAAGTTAGCAAGATTTGTAGTCTTAAATTGAATCTACATTGTCTAAATAATTTTTGTAGGACCTGTGACCTGTCAGATCACTATCCTTATGACAAGCTTTCTGCGACAGAAGGCACAGGCTTGACAAATATTATTTAGACAATGTAAATTTAATATTAGACTACAAAAGAGAGAAATCCATATTCTTCTTTTTACATAAATTGCCTTCTTTGGTATATTTGCTGTTTTTCTATTCCTTTTTGATGCATACATGCATCTCTTTTTATGGAAATTCTAACACTTACAATGAGATTTCTGAAGATGGCTCGGCCATGGATCTGGCCTCTGCATCTACTTTTGCTTTTCTTGGTCGTCCTACCATTTTGCTCTGTGATGATGTTGTCCACTATTTAGTTCTGTAGAAAATAATGTTAAAATAATGCAAATTTTGGTTCATTTTGATAT
Organism: Mytilus edulis; assembly: GCF_963676685.1. NCBI lineage: Eukaryota > Metazoa > Mollusca > Bivalvia > Mytilida > Mytilidae > Mytilus > Mytilus edulis. The sequence goes on along the minus strand of NC_092346.1, from coordinate 67,185,353 downwards.
CAAAATATCTTATTGGAAGATTGATACATGTAGGTCATTTTTTGACAATTCTCAATGCACCATTTACATTGACAATCATGGAACCAAAGAAGTGATGCAATTCTTTGACATTTAAGTAAGAGAACTGAAGTGACAGACAAGTCGTTTAAAAACATGCATGTACAATTTGTATATTTTCATGCATAAAAAAAACAGATTATTTATTTGATCTTTTTTCTATTTCCTAGGTATAATACAATGAATTTTGTATGTAAACTGCATTCCTTTTCTCTTCCAATCCTTGAGCAGATTTGAAAAACGCTGAACTTGAAAATTCACTGTTAAAATTTGTTACATCTACAGATGTATATCTTCACGCCCAAATTTGCGATTCAAATAACATACATTAGGACAAAAACATTAAGATGCTACAAATTATAACTAAACAGAGAAAAAACAAATAAATTCTATCCATATTACAAAAATACAAGACTGTGTAAGCCAATGCCTAAACTTTTCCTTATTAGCAGGTACCCAAGTTATTAAAACTGAAATAGACTGGTCTACTTTGACATGTTTGAGTACTTAAAACATTTTTGGAGTTGTCTCCCTTACACCAACAATAAACGGAATGCTTTCGGGAGGATTTGGGTCATTTCCTTCTTAAAATGCTTCTTTTGGACAGTATTTCACGTATTCTACAGGTATGACGTTACTATTGAGAGGTACAGAGTATAAACGTTTACAAACAGAGTGATTTATGACACGGACAAAGAAAAATATCATTATCACATCTAAAACTCTCTAAACTGTGCATATATCTATGCTATACTATGTGCATTTTCACAAAGGGTTAATATGTGATATCCTTTGAAAATTAACCACCACACCACTGCTTTGTGAAGCTACTATTACCTTTAATCTTCCATCGGTTTCTTCTGCAGGTTGGCGGGTTTCCTTTGGTATAAACAATGATCACGTGATCAGAAAAAGGTTACTTCCCTTGAATTACACTTCTGAGTTATTCCCCTTAGACTACTTTTCATTATTAGCAGGTACCCCAATTTAATTTTCATTTCTCTGATACAAGTGGTTGACTGTTCTCAGTTTGTAAGATATGCACATGGTTGCAGTGACGCCTCGGATATAATGAATGTGATATTTTCACCATTGTTATGCTTTATAACAGAGAAATACTTTTCTAAATTAGTCCGACTGTCACTCTTATAAGATTTATCACAGATAAAGATTTATAGATTGGAAGTATATCATGATGAAGTTAAAAATTGTTTCACATCAAGCTTTATAAATTTGTTTTGATATTCATATTGATTATAAAGTTATCAAGCTTATGGTAGGCTGTCATTCCCAAATTACCGAGCCTGTTATCTTTGAGATGGAATATATAATTCGATACTGAATTTATAAATCTAAGCAATATCAAATATATCCATATATCGGCCAGGCCCAGAATTATTACATACTAGTTTTACTTGTGCACACCCCTCAACTTTTGCATAGCCATACAAAAGAAGGCGATGTGGAAACTGTACGACCTTCTACAATGGGTAAAACCCATACATTATAGTCAAATTAAAAGGTAAATACCATTTGGTTTTAACGTATAATAATAATACAGTACGGTGTATACTTAAGAAAGCATGGTCAAATTATATTTGTTAGTACAGTTAGCTGTCGGAAAATATTCATAGAGTAGACAGCAACAACAGTTAATTAGCATAAGAAACAAATATCAGAAGCAAAACCCGAGGTCATCAACCTGTTTCGCGAAGATTCTTTATTTAATCAAATTCAAATAAGCTGTATTTTTACGAAACCTGTAAATATTTAACGAATTCAGAGGGAATTTTAACCGAATAATGATCAATTGTGTTGAAAAATGCAAGAAGGGGGACTGTTGACCTCCGAGGGTAGTATCAGCTCAATAATCAGTGCTTCAGTAATCACATGTGTTTTCATAACATACAATTGTTAAATTTCCCGTAGATAAATTAGAACATCATTAAATATATAAACTGTTGACTGAAAGATATGTCTCGACTGTCGGCATAAAATTAAGAAAAAGACAAGCTGATGGACAGCAACAATTCACTTGACCAACTAATGCGCAGGGCCTCGAAATGATCGACAAACTGAGACGTAAAATGTCTAAATAAATCAAAGTCGCTGGACCATAGCCTAGGGAGTAGGGCTTCATAATTGTTTTTTTTTCAAACTGAAATATACTTTAGTAATGCATCTTTATACAAAATATCAACGATCTATCACAAGTAGCTCCCACCAAGCTAACATTAGCAGTAAACAACAACAATTGTAGACTCCGTCATCGCAGCCGTCGCCAGAAAGCAATCCCTATGTCTCGCTTTCCGCGACTTGTGTCGCAGGCGAGGCAAAAACGAAGGGCCAAACTCCCTCAGGTAAAGTTAACCTTAGATGCACGGAGCTATGCCCGGTACATTTTGGCGCGGCATATAGATCCTAATGTGTCTACGAATTTATACGTGCCTGAGTGACTTTCAAATGTTTAGGTTGGAGCGTTCTCGATGAAGGTAGATTCAGAAGAGCGCTTTGGACGCACACAGTTGATAAAGTGTATTTTGCATTTATTATTAACTCTGTCAGTGAACTGTTAGTCACCGTCCGAGTGTATCACCAGTTCAATAGGCATGGTTTTGGTACTTGCGTGATTTATGAAATACCATTTTAATATTCCGCGTTTAAAATTTAGGAAATTATAAAGAAACTAAGACGCAAAGTTGACTTCAGTTGAACTTTTTTATGTCCGTTTTGTCATATATAGCTTCTAACGCTCATAAGAAATTATAAGATAAATAAGAAAATATTAGAGTGCTTACTAGCTTACTCGGTAGATAGCATTACTAGAAGCCAGGTATAGTAAATTAAAGAGAAAGACTATAAATTTCAACTGTAAAGCATAGTCAATTAAATTAGAAAGATTATAGCAATTTTAACTATAGAAAAACATCATTTTAACAAGAATGACTCGTGATTTTAACAAGAAAGACTCGTCATTTTAACTAGAAAGATTAAGTAATTTTAACTAGAAAAACTAAACTAACAAATATACTAGTTAGAATCTCTCTGTATATATCTACTAGACGGTTTTTTTCATTAAGTAAATTCCATTTTTGACTTAGATCTGTACTTAGTGCCTTTTTGTTGTTGGGATGTATAAGTACACGGCCACCGCGTCCACTTGTATTTTTTATCCATCTGATGAGTTAAGACTTTTTCAACTGATTTTTATAGTTCGTTCTTATGTTGTATTATTATACACTACTGTCCCACGTTAGGGGGATAGTTGGGACCCCGCTAACATGTTTAGCCCCGCTACATTCTGTATGCATGTGCCTGTCACAAGTCAGGAGCCTGTTATTCAGTGGTTGTCGTTTATTTATTTGCTACATATTTGTTAATCGGGTAATTTTTTTGTACATAACTTAGGCCGTTAGTTTTTTCGTTTGAATTGGTTTACATTGTCATTTCGGGGTCTTTTGTAGACGACTATACGGTATAGGCTTTGCTCATTGTCTAGCAAACACACCACTATGGTCTAAACGAACTGAGTTGATAATTACAGTGGTTATGTATCAATTAACTTACCACTATGGTTGGGGTGATCGTGATAGTGATATTATTATATAGTAACTAGCAAATTAAGTAATGGTGTTTCTTTGTTATTTTGCTACAAAGACTCAAGGTCAATGTGTTGTATCCAAATCAAAGACTCAAGGTCAGTGTGTTGTAGCCCAATCAAAGACTCAAGGTCAGTGTGTTGTAGCCCAATCAAAGACTCAAGGTCAGTGTGTTGTAGCCCAATCAAAGACTCAAGGTCAGTGTGTTGTAGCCCAATCATTGCGTATACATTTTTTTGATGAACATAAATTCTCAAAATAACATTTTTTTGGATGAACATTAATTCTCATAATTACATTTTTCCTGCTAAGAAGTGTGAAAAAAATACCCTCTACATTGCGTCTTCACGGCGGTTTATGTTTTTTCATAAAATACACTCCTATGTGCATCCACAAATATCACAGGGGAGTTCCGCCCGATTTTTGTTATCACCATGTTTAGTACTTTGAGCTTGCTATCCGTAGCTGCCAGCATTCTATAATACTGTATATTTATCTTTTTTCAATTCTTACTTGTGCTTTTATTTTCTGTTAATACCGTTTAAATTCTTATTGTTCCTTTTTATGTTTATTTTTCTTTATTCCACTGACCATGCTGACAGACATAAAAATCTTAAAGGGAGAGTGTTGGCATCTCGGAAAAGCAAATTGGAAATAACACGTACAATGCAAATGCTGAAATCCAAATACCAATAGTTTAACATGCCCCATTTCCATTCTCCATTTTATTAGTTTATGCAAAACATTTAGTCAATGATTATGATGATTCGTAGAATGACTGAAGGTACAGGATCAAACAAACTCTGTCGAAATGAGAATTGTCAATGATAATACAACAGCATAACAATACTTATCATAAGTGGTTTACTAGTACTTAATTTAAACTGGCATAAACACAAACTTAAACATGCAAACCGTGCACATATTTACGAAAAAGCATATAAACGATAAGAACAAATATCAACAGAACAGTACCGGGCTCTCTGCATATTAAAAAAACTCCTTTAAGATTGTTGACTACTTCGAGGATTGTTTTTTCACTCTATCAAAACATATTGCCTTTCAATAATATTGTTTGTTTTGCATACATTTTTGTATTTTTTGTCTTATCATTTGTAGATAGCCTCAATTACAGTTCGGAATCCGTACTCTTCTGTGCATTCAGGGCTTCTTTTCTTAAGAAAACGCTTTATGCATAAATGTATGATTTCAAAGTATAACTGAGTGTTTGTGTAGTTCGTTTTTAAAGCCATCATTGCCATATACCTTATAAAAGTTGTCAATATTCCCTGAATGTCGCCACATTTAACGACGACAGACAGAAGCAGCTTTCGTAAAGTAACAAACACCGATTATAATATAGAATTTAATTATTTTTTGTTATATCATTTCTAGTATAAACAAACAGAAATAACAGATACATGAGAAATATTGCAAACTGTAAATTTTGCAAACTGAGTTCGACGATGTTTTAATTAACATTTGAATTACTATATCAAAGTATATGAAACCTTTTTACTATGAACATGATCATTGATGATGAATCATTGAAACATTCTAAAAGCTAAACTGTCATGACTGTACATTTATATATATGTTGAGAGAGATTCTACACATACTTCATCATGTATGAATATATCGATGTTAGTTCATCTTTTATAGCCGTTTTTTTATTTCATCTTTTAAAGCTTTTCTGTCAAGCTTTCCACTATGAGTTTTTGGAAATGATCCAAAGAACAGAAATGTCTTGGGAACATGCAAATTTCCTAGAAAACTCTCCGCATATTTTCCCTTTTCTTTCGTTAGAAAGTTTACTAATTCGTCTACTGTAACTGTTTTGTCTTTCTTTAAGATGATCGCTGCACAACCATGCTGAAACGTCTGTTTATCGTGAACAGGGCCGATGTAAACGTTCGCAACAGATGGATGTGTCTTCAATACACCTTCGATATAAGACGGTGATACTAAAGCGCCACCTATAACCATCATATCTGATTTGCGTCCCGTTACCACTACGCTATTGCCTGGTTTGACATATCCTACATCGTCAGTTTTGTACCAACCAGTCTTGTCACAGCACTGTTCAGCTTTTTGTTTGGCATTCAAATAACCGAGAAATCGGTATCTTAAACGAACATAGATTTCTCCAGTTGTGCCTTTTGGGACAATATGTTCATTTTCATCAACTATTTTAATTTCTGTACCAGGTAATGGTTGCCCAACTTCATAATTTTCGTACTCGTTCGAGTTTACAACAGTGCTACACATAAATCCAATTTCTGTACAACCGTAAGCAACTGCAAAATTAGTAGCTGTTCTGCCGATCACGTTTGCACAAAAAGAATCTACCGGAAGTCCTGCTGTACAGATAACACGAAGGGGAAATACACGAACACTTAATTCCTTTCTGCTTAACAGGTCAGATATACATGGTGTCAAAAGGAAAGCCGAGACACACGATTCAGATTCCAAAACACGGAGAGTAAAATCATTGATCTCTTCTACAGATTTCATTGCGAAAATATCAGTTGCTGTAACCCGCGATCCTTTAGTTGCAAGCCATATTGAAGGATAACTGCCCTGCCAACTGAAAGGTTTGTCGTTGTAGAACTTTTCCCCTGGCTGAACGTCAAGAAGTTTTCCCCAATGGACCCCCATTTCTATCATCCTCATGTGAGTCATTGGTACCGCCTTGGCCAAGCCGCTACTACCGGAAGTAAGAAAGATACCACATACATCATCGGCAGTAATATATGGCAGGTTACATTGACCACTAGGAATTTGTTCATCGTTGAATGCATTCATTGGAAAGACGTTTTGTAATGATGGGATTTTTGAGCTGATAGCCTTGCCATTAGTATCCATTGTTTCTATAAACTGCTTAGAAATCCCAATATCGCTCGAATCTAGGATGATTGCAACACAGTTACCAACTCCATTCAAAAGATTTACCACGCTGTTTGGACTTTCCCTGGCAAAGGCAAAATGTAATGGCACAAGTCCTGCCATTTGTAGCCCAAAAGTACAAATAAGCCATTCTGGGGTGTTTATATTAGCCACTGCAATTATGCTTCCTCTCTCAAATCCATATGTAAGTATTCTTTTAGCAAACAACTCTGCCTTTGTGTACAGTTGAAAGTATGTAATTGAACAACGACCACCGTCTGGTGAACAAAATATTACAGCTTCCCTGTCAGGACATTCCTCAGCCAATTCTTTAAGTTTATCGGGTATAGATGTGTGTAATATATCCACTGTCTCTGGTATATAAATGTAACTTTTACCTAACGTCGCCATATTTATAAAATTGTGCTTTACATCCGGTCAAATTCACCTTTAATATAACCTCCGTCCAGCACACATGTAAACAGGTTATGCATGAAAGTGTTATATATACATTATTGACCTGTATTTCAATCAGAGCATATCTCGATACTAAATATAGAAATTTGAATACACTGAAATATTATTGTAAACATTGTTGAACAGTAGCTTAATTTTATATATTTTGATGAAAATTAGAACAATAGTTTTGGAAGATAAACTGGGACAATATCAAAGTGGATACCCAGATACCCGGAGAATCCTCAGGAGAATCAGTTTTAAGTGAAAACAAATTAGAATTGACCTTTACTAGTATTAAACTATTTTAATAAATTGATTTTACTTTCAATTTGTTGGAGATTTAATATATGTTTTCCCTATTAAATTAAAATAAGGCTAGATATATACCGTGGCTTCATGGTGTGTCACAGTGGCGGATCCAGAACTTTTTGTAGGGAGGGGGCTGACTAATATAAGAGGGGGGCCGCTCCAGTCATGCTTCAGTGATTTTTTATATAATCAACCAAATTTCCCCCACGAATTCCTTGAATGTTTAAAAGTTATTTCTTGACATATTGAATGACATTTTACCATTAAATACAAAAATATCTTTACATTTATGCAATAAATATACATTGAAATATACATTGAAATTTCAGCACGAAAAAATGTATGTAAAGGGAATAAATCTTTATAATATTAGAAATTTCCACTTATAAGAAATACAAATAATGTTATCAATTAATCCCTGTGCCATTATTAGGGCAGAATAATTACAGTGTAATTATGGCTACAAGACATGACTATATGAGACTCGTTGAAATAGTGTGAAATGATGACTACTGTGGATATTTGATAAATTGCATTTTTTTCAAATACCTCAATATTTCATTGACAGATATTCATAAACTATATTTCAAAAAACCTAGCTTTGACAATTAACCAACAATATCCTCCTTGATTTTATACTAATAACAATTATCAATTCTATAGACGATTATCAGATTGTTATGTTTATATACAGTAATAATATTACACTTCTGTATGATCTATTTTCCTGATGATTGGGTAATAAAATGTCCTGTTAAAGCTTTTGGTATCTTCCAATTACTTGACCACAGTCTGGACATACGTGAACAACATCTTTACAACTTTTAATAAAACATGGCGCAATACAACATCCCAGCCAACAACTGAAAGGAAAAAAAAATGAAACTCCATGAAATACTTGCATTCTACAAATATCTTTTGTTCACATGTTTGTTTTCTTTAAAAGTGAAAAGAAAAAAGAAGACAAAGTCACACGTTTACGCGTACGTTTTTCATTTTCCCTTCCATAGCCTTAAATGCCGAGAGACAACTTTTCCGTTTGGACAAATCAGAATCTTAAAGATTTTCAATACGATTTCAGCGAAAAAGGTTTTGGTAACTACCTCGGACATAAAGACATGTAACAACTTCAGTATGAAGTTTTACGCCTTTTACAATGGCTTACTTTTCTAAGACATATATTATTTTTTGAAAGCACTGTTAAACTGAATGGAATTGCGTCTAACATCTAATGAATAAATTGAGCACATTGACTTTATTCATCTTTGTGAGATACCAATCCTATAGATAACACTGAAGTCGCGTCAAATAGTATAATTTCATGAAAACAAGAGTCTTCATGGAGATTTATCCTCTATATTGCCCATACCATTCTTGTAGTATATATATATGGCAATTAATTGTATCTTGATAGTATGCCTTTAATGGGCCCTGGAATTTGGGAAATGACAACAATATTCTATCTTGATTTAATTCGAATTAAAAAAAAAAGATGTGGTGTTTTTACATTTGAAGTGAAGCTTGAAGCATGGAAATGATATGCATATACCTATTGATAAATATATTTGAAGTTCATCCCTCGCAGTCGAAAATAGAAAAATGATTTTTTTATATTATAAAGTAACATATACTTCATATTCTATACTCGAACATTTCAAACGGACTGAATATTTCGGAAACCTAAAACCAATGAGATGTGGTATGATTCCCAGAAACAATGATGTAAACAAATGTTTGAACTTTCTAAGAGACATGTTTTGTATAATTTTGATAACTTGAATTAAAATATGTATCTAATACACAACTAAACTTGAATTAAAACAAAGTAAACCCAGTTTCTGTTTATAGGTTTCTGTCAAACTTACCCTGATAGAAAGAAAGCAAGACCAATTAACCAAGCAAATTTCCCTGCTTCATATTTTAAAGATGTCATTATATGTAAACTGCAAAATCTACATTTTGTATGTATCGAATACTTCGAAAATACAATTATTTCGCATGATGGGATTTCCGTGAATGAAACTCTTCGATGGACAAATATTCCAATGTCTGAAAATACAGAAATAAAGTATCATGCTTTAAAAATATTAAGTCCATATATACACTTTACCCATAAAACAATTGATCCCCTATTCTTAAAGACAAATGACATTTTTCCTACCTTTGCGTTCAACTTCCATGTCATAAACAAGTATAGATATTTCAGTTTGTTACAGTTATGTTAAACTTATTTTCTTAAATATTAATATATATGTCTTTGATATTAACAAACCGAAATAATAGATCAATAATAAACTGGTTTATGTTATAATCACTTTTAATAAACATTGTCCTACAATTACTAATTGAAATACAAATATTTAGAAATGAAACAACAATATGTTAGTATATAAGTAAAAACAACTGGGTTTTTCTTCGCTTCATTACCCCGATTTTTGTTTAAAATACTGATTTTGTATTTTGTTTTTTAGGTTTCGCAAGATGATACTAAATAAGATTGAAATTTTATATTTTCGCACGACGCGAGTTTCGTCTATAAAAGACTCATCAGTGACGCTCGAATAAAAAAATGTTAAAAACTAACTTTAGTCTGTTTTTGATGATAGCCATTTGGCGTGGCTCTGTACTTACATCCCGTCATTGTGTTATTATTCTATGATAATTTTTGTAGTCTTGTCTTTCGTTTTTGCTAATGTGCTTTGTCTTCATGCCTTTTTGTGTTTCTTTAAACATAGCATAGGACGTGGCTCTGTACTTATACATCCCGTCATTGTGCTATTGTTCTATGATAATTTTTGTATTCTTGTCTTTCATTTTTGCTAATGTGATGTGTCTTTATTCCTTTTTGTGTTTCTTTGATACACATGACATGGCTCTGTACTTTTACATGCCGTCATTGTAATATTGTGACATTGTAAATTTTGTATTCTTATATTTCATTTTTGCTAATGTACTTTGTCTATATGCCTTTTTGTGCTTCTTTGTTATATATTTGTTTGTTTTTATAGTGATTAAGATTATAACACAATTTTGACTGCTGTACCCCTATTTGTGACATTTTCACCTAAAATGTCTAAATGTCTGTTTGTTTTGTTCACACATCATTTTCAATATAAGGGAATTTGATGCGACTGTCATACAAGTGAGAGGTTTAGCTTACCCTAAAACAAGATTAATCCACCATTTCTACATAAGAAAATGCCTATACCAAGTCAGGAATATGACAGTTGTTATCCAATTGTGTGATGTGTTTGAGCTTTTGATTTTGCCATTTTGTTAGGGACTTTCCGTTTTGAATTTTTCTCGGAGTTCAGAATTTTTGTGATTTGTTTTTTTTGTATGACAGTCGAACAAAATTCCATTAAAACGCAGACCATTCATTTACTATGTGTGGTCGGAAGAAGAGGGGCATGTTTTTTTGTGTTTGATTGTTAAGTGGATTTAATCTGACAAGTTGTGGTAAGTTGTGTTACACGAATCATGCAATTATGGTAAATATCTTCTGCTATGCATTCATCGCCCGTCGATTCCTAACTTTTGCACAGTATATTTCCGACTAGGTATAGATCAGTAAAAAAACAAATGTCCTGTAAGGTTAAACTTTTAGATGCTTACAATATAAACCCTGTTAAGGGGAGTTAGTAAGTTGAGAGTATCAGCAGTTTTCATATGATATTTCAATACAAGCTCTTGTATGTGGTATCATTTGAGATAGGTACATTAAAATGAATCGTGCTGAGGTTGAAGTTTTGCTACTAGATTAACGGGAAATCTATAAAGGGACACTAGCTACGAATATAGAAAATATCTAATATACGTTTTTTTCGGGTTCAATCATAAATGAAAATGGGATAGTGAAATAATCATTCGCTTTAAGCAGCCAGCATGGTTCAATGTTTGTCAAAATAAGATAAGAAAAATTGATGATTAATTATTCACTTTCAAGTGAATAATTCGACTTCATTGAATCCGTATTCATGTGAACTTTAATTAACCCCTTAGTCTAGAGATGAATAACGCATGAGATGTCTGTGTTCAGCTATTTAAAGGAAAAGAATGCCAACATTGAAAGTGAAACAAAGGTAAATCATTTGATTGACTGGTTCGATCCACAAAAAAAATCATTTTTATACTGGTAAAAACGATAAATAACATATATTTTTTTAATCAATAATATAGAATTCAACAGACCTAAAAAAAAATCTAATTGCACGAAATCAATATCTCTGAATATCTATATTTATGTGTATATCGCTTATATGACCATCGGCGGACTTCAGGGTCAACTTCGTAGTTTATTAAATGGCGTTTTGACTAAAATACATATACGAAATGAAGCTACATATTATACAGCCCACGCCCAATAAAGTGTTCATTTTATACTTTATTTAATTGGAAAAATGTTTTACATTGTTATAAAAATCAAATATGAGAGTTTAAGTCAAATCGTTAAAAACATAAGTTTGATAACTGGTGCTTCTTTAATTGCTTATTTTCATCAATTTGAGGTCGCTAATGATAATTTTCTAGACAAAAAAGGTTTTATTTTTGTTTCTATAGATTCCGTTTTTTATTGACTATAGACTTTAAATTACTTATACAATAACTTTAACAGTATCAATTGTACTGCATCTGATGTGCGTTTTGGCTGAACATCAAAATCTTAGTATAAACTTTGAAGAGCTGATACAAGGGAAAGGGAAACATAGGTGTAGCTAAATCGGGACAATGAAATAGAGTTATACACGAACGAGATACATTCCTTAATTCAAAGTGATTATCAAAATTTCATAACAAAAATTTTAATGAAACACTATCTGTCATGATTTCCGTGCCAGATCTCGCTACTGGCATCCGGGCTGGTGCTACCATTATCGACCCAGAGGAATTTACAATATTAATTAACAGAACAAATTTAACTACACCTGATACGTATTTCGGCAAATTTCTCTTCGGTGTTTCTTGAGACCAAAATATTCGAAAATCCGAAGCTGGCAGTTCTTGGGAATTATTATTATTTTTTTTTTTTTTATATATATATAGTAACCTACTTTGCAGATGGGATCTTTTATTTTTCTTGTCCCGAATATACTGGCATTATTTGACACTGGCGTTAAGCAATCCATCAATCTTTATTCAATACGAAATTATTTGTATTATTGTAAAGGACTGTAAATGAATTTGATATAGTTTTTCGTTATTTCCAATTAGTTTAATTCAGCTGGATGAGACTTGTTAAATAAGGAAACAAAGAAAGTGACTGAGGAAGAAAACGTTTTGATTTCTATAATGTTTGAGATAGCAACATATCACAATGAATACAAACTATAGGTCTGTAAGTCAATAACACTGAGTTATCATGATGAAGTAAAAAACTCGATGACATTGTAAACCTATCTATATGATCGATTTTTATTAAATCAATCTATATTATTTTACATCGTAAATTTTTCATGTAATAGCATGTAGGTTTAAATGCCCAGTACGGTGAAGTTGGTTGCGGTATATTTATAAACACATAAGAAGGTGACACACATATAGTTATGCATTCATAAAATATTACTGTTTAAAAAGTGATAAATATGCCCCAACCTGGTAAGTAGATGTTTACATGTAAATCTTATTTATATATGTGATTTGACAATGAAAATATGAAGAATGCGAAGTTATAGTTTCAGATTCATCTTTTGTTTTGGGTATCCATTATCTTGACTAAAGAAGTCAAGTTGTTGCTTCAAAGATACTTTAATTCGAGTTCTGATCATTTTTTCTATCAAATTATGAAAAAAATATGCTTTTTATTGAAAAATCAAAAATTCTACAAACTAATTCAAATTATATGACCTTAAATTTTGACGAGCTGATTGCAATCAGCACTTTAAATTGAAAAGAATGTGAAATGTTAATTTATATATTAAATTGTTTTAACCCCAAAAAGATTACTACTAGTAATTAAAATAGAATAAATAATTTGTCACACATAAAACATTAAAATTACGCATTTGATATTGTATCTTCTACCGTTCAAAGTTCATTGCCATATGATTTAACATTGAATAACCCCGAACAATTAATACTCTAACAATATGTAATGTATTGCCGTTTCAATAAATATTGATATAATTGCTGTATACTTGGATGTAAGCCATGAATGTTTTATATATATATACTGCCTTGTCCGACTTAAATCTCTTGGTTGAAATATCAACTGTTGATTTTCACTTTTGAAGCAATACCCAATTGTCTCATTTTGTATACTTTTGTTCGGTGCATTTCACCTTTCGTGTCTACCTAAACACGTTACGACTTTGCTTGTATGGTATCTTCAACAGCAATTAATATTGAATAAAGAAAGGCTTGATTTCTTATAAACAAGTTAAATACTATGAGCTTGCTTTCAGTAAGTGCAGGCATACTTTATTACGATATAATGTTTTATTATTATATTTAAAGGTATTATGTTTTCTGGTCTATGTGTCCCGCGGCGTTGGTTCGTTTCCCCGTCTGTTCGTTCGTTCGTCCATCCGTCTGTCCCGTTTCAGGTACAAGTTTTTGGTCGATGTAGTTTTTGATGAAGTTTAAGTCAAATCAACTTGAAACTTAGTACACTTGTTCCCTATATAATCTTTCTAATTTTAATGCCAAATTAGAATTTTTATCCCATTTTCACGGTCCACTGAACATAGAAAATTATATTGCGGATGGGGCATCCGTGTACTATGGACACAATTCTTGTTTGTAAATCATCTTGTATACCATTGAGTTCAGTGCTATTTCCGCTTTGTTTTTGTTTCATGTTTTTAGTTTATATATATAAATCTACTGATCAAGATTAAAACGAGGAGGGTTGACAATTTATTTTCACTGTAATGGAAAAACTTTCGATGCTATACAAGCTCAATGAAATAAATATGGGAAGATGTAGTATGAGTGCCAATGAGACAACTCTCCATCCAAGTCACAATTTATAAAAGTAAACCATTATAGGTCAAGGTACGGTCTTCAACACGGAGCCCTGGCTCACACCAAACAGCAAGCTACAAAAGGCCCCCCAACAAATACTTGTGTTAAACCATTCAAACGTTAAAACCAACGGTCTAATCTATATAAAACGAGAAACATTTATGAACCACATAAACAGACAACTACTTAACATCAGATTCCTGACTTAGGACAGGTGCAAACAATTACAGATATTGCAGAAACATCACTTTAAAGATATAACACGTGTAGATATACTTTCTGCAAACAATTCAATATTTCTTACTATATCACACATTTCTGTGCTTCTGTCAACGCCTTCGCAACCCAATGAAATTAGAAAAAAAGTATAAATAAATAAAAATAACACTTTAACTGAAGAGCTTTTCTGGATTTACCTTCATCAACACTCAAACGCAAAGAGCCAATGATGTTAATTGAATAGCTAAGTATAAAATAGAAATAACATATTTTTTTCAAAAGGTATCCCGGCGTTGAAAAGTTTTGATATTTTGATGAAACTAAGGTACCAACAACATCCTCAGGCAAAATGAACCTTTAACGAATTTATCGTAGTTTCTCACGTATTCATGGTATTCTCCTTGGCTTTCGTTTTTTTGTTGTTTGAATGTCCCTGCATGATGAAGGTTTATTCAGAAAAGCGCATCGCATGCACTCAATCTCCTAAGTGTTTATATTCTGTCATTTTTAGTTGTCCTTCCCTTACATATTCCGTCAATGTCCTTTCAAGTATTTTTGTCCACCTGTAAGGAGGTTAAGAAACAGGAAAAACAGTTTTAACCTGCCACATACTTTTGTGCTGTCCAGTTTAAAGGACTTCATTAGTGATTGTCTCGGGCTTCGTCTTATGAAGCTTACTAGTATTTGATTTTCGAGAACTCGGAGTTGTCCTTTGGATATGGTTTGGTTATTTGTGTTATTGAGACAGAGTTGATATCGCATTGATGAATACCTCAAATCTTCTATTTCCAGTTAACAAAGAAAAATAAGTTATAAGTTTAGAACCTTGCTAAATATTAAAAAAAATTTGAAAAAAGAGATATTTAACGAATTGTATTACTGCCATGTCATGACAATGCTGTGATTCTGTTAAAAGTTGATGGATATTATTTGAATCAGTTCAGGAATTCACACATAATTTAATCAAACAGATTTTTCTGATTTATACTTTTTTTAGATTCATCTCTTCCACCTCCAAATACATTTGAAGTTTCTGACGTTCAAACACACCAACCACACTCAACCGAGCATGCAAAGCGTAAACATTCAACAGAGGTGTCAGGCGGTGACGGAAACAAGGATGGAAATTCAAATAAACAATCAGTTCCTTTACATATAAGATTTGTTAATTTTGAACCGAAACAAATGACTTGTCCACATTGTCATAAACATATAACGACAGAGTTAATATTTCATCCAGGAGAGACAACCTGGTCATGGTGCATTTGCTGCTTTTTAATGGGGTAAGCTGCCTTAAAAAGTAATGTAGTTTCACAAAGTTCACTGTTTACTCCATTTTTATTTATCTGTTCGTTTATATTTCAGTATATTTTGTTGTCTGCAGCTGCCTCTTTTGACGGTATATCGGCTTCGACCAAAAATAAATGAATTGCCGTATCGACAATAAACTTATTATATAGATACCAGGATTGAAATTTTATATTTACGCCAGACGCGCGTTTCGTCCACAAAAGACTCATCAGTGAGGCTCGAATAAAAAAATGTTAAAAAGCAAAGACACTTCCGGCATTATTTGATAAATCATTTCATTTAAAGTTTCGACTTGAAAATGACACATACATATGTGAAATCAATTGTTGTAAGAATAGAAATAGTGTTGAAGGTAAAATATACACGTACGTATTTTTGAAAATAAAAATGAAATAAAAACAACAATTTCGTGCATCAGAATGGCTCTCTGGATTGATAAAGGCTATAGTAGTATACCCCTGTTCAATAGTCATATCAAAATCGATTTAACTGAAACCTTTGATTTACCTTTTTAATAAACGCCAAATTTCTAATTTAAAACTCACGAAGGGCTAAAATGGGACATACAAGTAAGACCAAATTTATCTAAGATCAACTATGCATGAGGCAGATGGAACCTTAGTTTTATGTAAAAAAACATAAATTTTTATGTAATAAGGTGACATAGTAAAAAATGTACATTAAGAAATGTTTGATATCGTATAAGGAATTGTTAAAGTATTAGATGTTTAGCTCGGTTACTACCAAATTCAATTCATCTAATTGTAGATGCGTGCTTGGTTGCTGTTTTCTCCCGTTTTGCATGCAGAGGTGTAGAGATGTGACACATTATTGTCCACATTGTCATCATAAAATAGCTAAATACCATCGTAGTGATCCAACAAATCATAGAAGATTATAATGTTACGTTTATTTATACTTTAGTCTGTTTAATGTGTGGACAACAGTTTTTTGAAAATATTTGTAGTGTATGCATCGTTCCAACATATACTTGTTATTTGTTGTTATTATCTTATTAGGAAGGAATTCCAAGCTAGGAAATATTTCAAATAATTTCATGAAGATGATGGAAAGCGATGGTGCTTTGCTATATAAGGGTAACTAGTCTACTGTTAAATGACAAAAAGATTTAAAGGAGATTCTCATCATTTAAGCAATGTATAAGTTACTAAACCATTTATCAGTTTGTAATGCAATTTATATTACATAAATTGTTTAAGAGTTATATGTACCAGTTGTTATTGAAAAATAAAATAACACTTGATCAATTTGGTACGTCTAGATTTACATTTATTGGGACCCCCCCCCCCCCCCCCAAATTGAAAGCCAATGATAGCCAATGATATATACAAGTTCTTCTAATACACGGGGAGCTGTCTGACTAAAAGTGTCTAAAATAGCGCTATATATCAAAATGTATTGATGGTAATTCAAAAAAGGTTTACATTATTTAAGTACCGAAAAACTGTCCGAAGCACCAGCTGGACTAAACAAAAGAGAGGCAAAATATATTTTAGCAACATTCAGGACACAGCAGTTACCCAGTAATATTTGAATTACACACACACGTTTTCAAGCAGAAACCCAGAGCGAGTTAGATCTTTGGGTTTTTAGAAATAATTTCAAAATATATCACGGGAGAATATTAGAATGGTATGTTATAATTCCAGACAGTACCAAAGATCTGAATACTGAACTGATGATACCCACAGGGACTACCGGCTCAACAATAGCGGACCAGTACTAGAAAACTCAAATAACATTTAATTAATTTGGTGCATTCAAAACGCATTTCTGGATTTACTTTCATCCGGAACGCTCAATCCCAAAAAATATGAAAGCAAGAAATGTATCAAAAGTATGAATTGAAAAAAGTGAATTCACTAAAACTAAACTCAGAGGAAAATTCAAATGGAAAGTCCCTTATCAAATGGCAAAATCAAAAGCTCAAACACATCAAACGAATGTTTAGAACTATGGAGTTATGGTTCTTACAGTTGTAATTTCTTATACAGAGCTGTCAATAAAAAGCAAAAGCAAACCGAGTAACTTTGAGTATCACAACAGGTTATATCGATACAGTGTAAGCTTAAATCTCACATCATATAACCTATGAACCCTTCCGAAAAGTTTTTGGTAGGATTTTAACTTGCAAAGATCGTTGTATGAAATAACACTTAAATTTATTCAACTTCTTGTATCAAGCCGAATGAGACTGTGTATACATTATTTTAAGCTATAAAAGCTTAAGAGTAACCATATTATACATACTCGTATGAAGTCTCATGAATAATCATTGACATAGCCATAATTATAAATTAACTGTTTATAAAAATTTGAACTTTTCGATGAACTAGGGACATTTTACCCGGCCATGAATATATCTTAGCTGTATTTGGTGAAACATTCTGTGTTTTTGGTCTTCAAGGATCTTCAACCTTGTTCTTAATTTAGCCTTTTTCTTTTTTTGATCTGATTGTCACTGATGAGCATTTTGCAGATGAAACGCGCGTCTGCCGTACAAAATTTTAATCCTGGTACTTAAGATGAGTTTTTCTTTAACATACATACATTTCCATAATCTTTTAAGAAGTTCTTCGTCTTTCTTTTATTCTTAAGCGTATTGTAAAACAAATTTTTAGCATTGCAAAAATTTGCCCGTACAAACTTCATCGCATAATTTTTACCTACTCATACGTGTTATCTTTAAAAAATATTGGTAACACATATTGCAAGGAATGCGAGATAACTACAAACTTCCTTTGTTACCTTTATATCAGCACAATATTCATGACTGCATGTAAATCAAACTTATAATCCCTCATAACAATGGAGCGACGTTTGGTGTATAGAACTATCATATTTACTTGTGGTAAACGTATATATGTTACAGTGAATTTGTATAATCAGTGATTATGTAGAATCCCTGAAATTTTCAGGGATTATGTAGAATCACTAGAAAAAATGTTAGGGATTATACATAATAACTGAAATAAAGAAATAGTCTTATTTATAAAGAAAATGAATAAAAGCCAAATAATTTATTCTATAAAATCATATTTTAAAAACATCAATATAAACATAAATTGTAAAATGTTAAGAAAAATATATCAAAATGATAACCCCATTTTGAAAAAATGTTAGGCACAATATATTAAAATGTTCAACGCAATATATTAAAATAATATGCTTCACATTTGTTTCTATCACAATATCCTCATTTAAAAAAAAACTTTTCCTTCAAATATCGAATCAAATTTTTCGGCACGCCTAAGAAAAATAAAGTGTTCAGTAAAACCATCTCAAGGTATCCCGAAAAAAAGGGAATGAGCAACCTTGAACCTGTTCAATCAAAATACCATGTTTTGTGGCCAGGCAATATTCTTTTTCAGACTTTTTGTGAACAATTGCCAATGATTATGTTTTTTGGGTTTCCCTTTTCTTTTTTCCCTGCGGAATTGCTATGAGAATATTACACCAAATACCAGCTTCCTCTAAAATTTTGTTCTATTTATCAATCCTTAGTTCTGCTTGTTTTATCATCATGACATTTAGATGCGTAAGTTCTCTCAGTTTGAATTTTCTTGTTCATTTGACCAAAAAGAATAATTAAAAAACAAAGAAACCCACCACAAATTGAAAACAGATGTTCCATAATCTTCTGTACCACAAATAACAAGCTCTGTGGATTTACACATAGCAACATACAATACAAACTTTATCTCGAAACCCTGTGTTGGTTATATATTTAAGATTATTCTCTGTGTTTTAAAAGCAAAATTATTTCATCTGGCAAGGAATATGAAAGAAAAAATGATAATTTGTCTTACATTATTGATAATCCCTGAAATCATATTAGGGAATATGTAGAATAATTATTAAAATGTTCAGTGATTATGTAAAATCACTGGTCATATTCAGGGATTATATATAATTACTAATGATTTCAGTGATTCTACATATTTCCTGAAAAATCAGGGATTCTACATAATCCCTGATTATACAAATTCACTGTAACATATACGCGTTTGTTTTGATTAAATTCTTGTCTATAGGGTTGTTTTAGCAGTATTCAATGTGTTTGGATAGACATAATGCAATATAATTATAATAAGTTACATGTGTACACATTAATATTAAAGAAAACTTCATTGTAATATAAGGCCGTGTTCACATTGACCTAAATTTGGTGTTGTGTTAGTGTAACTCACACGTAAACTAAACACAATTGCGTTCCCATTGATAAAACTCAATGTTTACATGTAGTTTAAATCATGTTTTACCTACACACAGTCGATAGTCAATGTAGGCCTTGTGTAGGTTAAGTGTACACAAAACTAGGCATTTAGGACATTAGTTTTATCGTGTATATATTTAAGGAGGAAACTATTTTTGATAATTATAAGTTGTCTAAATTTTTACAGATTTTTTTTTGTTAAAAAAAATTAACGTACTTTATTAATCCCTAATCAAGACTCAAAGCAGCATCATTGCCGAACCCATAAGGCAGCAACCAATTGATTTTCGGGGGAGGGGGGGGGCTATTATAGTTGAGTATAAAACATAAAGGCAATGGGGGTGGGGGTGGTGAGCTATGGATTTTGTTTTGGAAACTAACAAAGTTTCCAGTTTTTGGCCCTGAAAAAAAATTGTTTGTTTCACCCTCATCTGCCACTATATATAATGCTAAAATTGATTTCGACTTGTCACCAAAATTTGTCCTGAAAAAAATCAATAGCTCACGCCCCCCTCCCCCTCCACAAAAAATGAAGTAAATAATTGTTGCCTAATTCATTTGAAAAGGTCTTCCCGAATTGACTTGACGTACACAGAAATATTCGCCACTGGTCATTACTCAAAAAACGATTCACGAATAAATGCATGACTAAAACAAGTGTGAGGTAAATGATATGTTTGTCTAGTATCTCAGACCCATTAAATAACACGTAAAATAAATATAAAAAAAAACGCTACCCTATTCCTTTACCAAATACTCCTTGGAGAAGAAATACCATTTGAAACGAACAGAAAAGATAAAAATGTAGTGATCCCTAATATCTCAATCCTTTTTTTTTCGGCTGTAAGCACGCTGTTGCAGCTAACGTTTTCTAATGCGTTATCGAGACTTCTCTTGTATATTCAAACTACTGCAAATTATAAAAATGGCTTTCTAAAAGTAACAACCAATTAACTTAAAAAAAGGGGGAGAGTTATTTTTTTTTATCTGAGTCAGATTTTTTTTCGCGCGTACGTTTTCATTCCTTTTTTTTCGATGCTGGATATCAAAACTTTTTTTTTCAATATTTAACACTATAATGTATGGGGACACTCTTGATTCAGAACATTTTTTTTTTATCATCTGTATGACCATTTTTTTTTTTATCAAATTGGAGATCGGAATATTTCCATTCCCATCCTCCGCCCCCCTTTTGAAGTCAATTGGTTGTTCCCTTACCGCTAGAAAAAATTTCCAAAAATTTTGAATTCAGTTCTACGTAATGAACATTTAAATGACATATAGTTTACAAGTGGGAACAAATCTTATATACAGGTAGCTAAACAAGGTGTATAGATGTGAACAAATGTAATGTGAAACCAGTGTATACTACACTAAACTAATTGTAAACATGTTTACTCTACACGGCGTTTGGTGTGAACACGGCCTTAGATTTTCTCAAACCATTATCAGTAGAGAGATCAACTGTCTTTTATTTAACTCAATATACAACATAATTTTAAAGTTCATCGAGCAAGGGATGTATGCAAAATTTTTACTGGAATCTGTGATATAGCCCATATAAACACATATTGGCACAATCTATAATACTAAAATTACGAGGTCCAATTTGTCAGCCGTCATTACGTAAAAACGATGAATCAAAGAATTCAACTTTATATATAACTAATATATAGTACAATGCTGTTGATTAAAAATTACACCACTCCAGACCCTTTTGTTTTCCACATAATTAATAGTGCCAATAATTAAGAAGTTCCGGGTCGAATCCGACACCGATACCAATAGTATATTCACCTGTAACCTGTTAACTTATCTGTACGTTCCGCATCTGACAGGCGCACCACCAAACGCTGTATTTAAGATTTTGCTATATACACGGGTCGTAATCACAGGGTTGACACAACTAAATTCAATCATTGTCACATTGTTCCCGATTGTAGTATTTTAATCAGTATGACTTTCTAAGATGACAATACGAATAATAAAAATCTGGACTTAAAATAAGGCGTATAGGTACAGCATGTACAGTTTTCAATTTGTTAGCCGGAATTGCGTCAAACAGCGAATCAAAGACTAATATAGTACAATGGTGTTGATTAAAAATTACACCGCTCCAGGCCCCTTTGTTTTCCACGTAATTAATATTGCCAATAATTAAGAAGTTCCGGATCGAGTCCGACACCGATACCAATAGTATATTCACCTGTTACCTATTACCTTATCTGTATACGTTCCGCATCTGACAGGCGCACCACCAAACGGTGTATTTGGAATTTTGCTGTGTACTGTTGAGTAAAAAATACTCCATTCCAGGCCCTTTTGTTTTCCAAATTATTAATATTACCAATAATTATTGATAGGTTCCAGATCGATGGGTTCAAACAGAAAGATTTTGAAAGCAGAGAAAACTGTGCATCTTATAATCGGCATGACTTTATCAGATGACAATACCAATACTAAAATAAGGCATACGCATAGTTATATACTTTAATTCAGTCACGGACCCGCGATATCACGGGTGTGTTCTAGTATAAATAATTATGATAGATATTTACTAGTGTAAATGTTAAGGATGGTTAGCCAGTGGTTTATTTGAAATATTTCTATATATAAGTTTGAACATTATTGTTCAAACATTATAACACCATTCTTGGTCTCAATTCATCCTGTTGTAGCGGCCAATCATTTTATGGCAGCTAGGACAAGTATGGATCACGTCTTTGCAAGCATCCAGGACAAAAGGGATTAAACAGCATCCAAGCCATAACCTGGAATAATACAAATACTATTATTTAAGTCGTAGTAAAAATATTTACCCGATTTGACGATACATCTACAAGACTTAAATAAACGTCAAAAGCATTGCAGAGTTCAAAAACGTGTTTACAATATACACAATATACATATATATGAAAGGTAACACATGGCCAGCGAAAGCTCTTTTTTTGAGAGCCCAGGTGGTCGTGTGGTCTAGCGGGACGGCTGCAGTGCAGGCGATTTGGTTTCACGATATCACAGTAGCATGGGTTCGAATCCCGGCGAGGGAAGAACCAAAAATTTGCGACAGCAAATTTACAGATCTAACATTGTTGGGTTGATGTTGATGATATTAGCGTGAAAGAGGGGATCATTCGTTCTGTTGGTTGATAAAGTCTTACGTCTATGTTGGTCGATTTCGTGTAGATTGTGGGTTAGACTAATTAAAAATGATATGTTATCTATAGAACATATTATGCTAGTATATTAATAGGATTATTTCAAAGACAATCTCTTGTCTAATCTATAATGTTTTAAGACTTCAATAGGAACTGCGTTGATGATATAACAATAAGCCACCAAACAGACCTCTGATGGACGTCAAGGATGCAAGTAACACTTTTTGGTCATAATGATAACACTTAATTCTAAATGAATGACTATTGGACGTCAAGGAGTCTTAAGCATCAATGTACGCAAGCAACACTTTTTGGCCTTAATGATTAAACTTGATTCTAAATGAATGACAAGATATTTATATTGTTCTGGATATTACATACCCTATGATACACATCACACCAGCAACAACCCATGTCATTGTTCCCGTTTCATAGTGAGTTGAAGTTAGGATGTCTGCTCCACAGCTCTGACAATGGGTACGAACAGGTGCCTCCCTGAATTGTTGTATAAGAACTGTCGGCTGCCCAGTGACAACCATGGTCGGGTTGGATTGTTGTGTTCCATACCCAGTGGACTGAGACTGTGGAGGATATCCACCGGGTTGGTTATAATTTCCGGGGTAAGCTGTAAAAAAGGGTTTCTACATAATTCTTTTCAAAACTAAAATAATATATATATTTCAATTTTCTATCTAAATAGTATATATAGTAAATGTATTTTTGAGATCGAAGAGAAATTACATTTTCTTATTTTACAAGTAAATTAAAAAAAATGTTCCATTCTAAAATTTTGACGGTTAGACTTTGTCAAAAAGGATATCATAATACTAGTAATAATAATAATATGTAAAGCAGAGCAATGCAAAGATCTTTTTACATGCGGTTAGGTAACCAAGAAATCGAACATGGAGTGACGGTACAAGTCTAATACATTTAATCGGAAGAAAGACTTTGCCAAACACTACTATCATAGTATTTACTTTATTCGATATTTTATGTTCAACGACAAGTTTTTATAAATTCAAAATCGATGTTTTTGCTGCTACCTTCACTAGTTGACCTTCGAGCCAATCACTGTACATGCTGACCACATTCGCGATAAACATGCTGTAATTGTAGTTTTTGACATGAAAAGGACAATTTATACATAGGTTTTGGTAAACTAAGATATTGGACAAGTTAATATGTTAATCAAAAAGCATTTCACACAGTCCTATTAACATTTTTTAGAACATATTGTTTTGGTAAAGTATTTACTGGTATCTACATTTTAAGACTAGATCTAAAAATAGGGCTATTCTAGGTGATTTTGGCGTTTTGAATCAAATGCTATATCAAATGCATGAAAAAAGTAAAATAGCAAAGAACTCCATGAAAAATTAAAAAAACGAAAGCTCAAACACATGGAAAACAACAGTCATATTCCTGACTTGGTACAGGCATTTCCTCATCTAGAAAATGGTGAATTTAACCTGGTTTTATAGTTTGATAAACATCCCACTTGTATGATTGTTTAATTCTATTTATTCACAACAATGTGTAAGCAAAACAATAAGACATTGTATTGAAAAAATTAAAAAAATGGGGTACAGCAATCAACATTGTGACATATAGTTATCACTTAAAAAAAACCAAACTGCTATGCTAACAAAGATAAACAACATGGCATGTAAACACTTCAAATCAAAGCACATAAGTAAACATTAAAGACAAGTATACAAAAAATACCATAGCACAACTTGGTACACAATTGTGTATAAATACCGTGCCATGCCAAAAGGATATAACCAAAAACGAACTGAACAGTAAAGATGAAATATACTAAGTAAAATAAAAAAAATAACACTATAACATGCAATTAAGATGATTAACAACGTAATGAACCTAAAAATCTATACTTGAAGACGTTTATGTAATATCTATGAAGTCGATACGGAATATTTTGCAACAAATTCATCCGAAGATTTTTTGGTAAAAAAAGAACGAAACGTTCTTTGACATAACCCTGGTTCAGCAACTTTCTGCTCATACATTGGTCACGTTTTTTAAATTCCGAGTAGCACATACAAGCCCTTGATAAATGAACGAGTTTAGAAATGTTTATCCCATATGCAGGTGTATGCTGCGTAGGTGAAATTAAAATCGTCTTGTGTGTCGTAGATTCTGGTACTAAAATGAACAATATCTCCTGTAAATTTTGACCAGGAAATGCTCATTAGACATACGTTGTAAAGTTTTCCATTTGATATAGAACAAATGTTATTAGCTATTATTACCTGGAGGTGGTTCATTGTACATTGTAGAGGACTGTCCATTCTGTGAGAGTGGAGTTTGTTCCTTCGACATTATTTCACAATTTTGTCTAAAACCTCTGTACAACCAAAATTGTCTTTATTGACAAATTATGATATATGATCATAAGTATCAGATAACATTCATGTGACTTTTGATAGTCTATTTATAGTTATTATCATCTGATTTCTATTTTGAATAGATACCCCTTAAATAAATTTAAAAACAGTTTAAACAAAGAATTAACTGGTGAATGAAACGATAAGCAGTTGATGATATTTTAATAGACGAAACTCGCGCCTAATGTACAAAATATAAGCTCGGTATCTTTGACTATGGGTGATAAAAGCCCAGAGGTAAATGTATCAGACATAGCAAAAACAAATGAATTGTAAATCTAATATGTACATCCCACATTCTACTTAGATGAATGCTGACAAATTTGCAATATCACTTGAAAAGGGATATGTTGAACAGGAAAAGTTTCACATTATACCGTATTTGTATCCCAGGGACAGTTGCTAACGTTCACGTTACATGGCATTGCAATAATGTAATTTCGGATCACATATTGCGAGGGATGGAATTAGACGAAACCTTTCTAACTTGACGTAGATGAGTATTTATACATCTTTTATAGTCATTTGGACGTTTGCTTGCCTTGGTTTTACTGTCAGATTGAGAAGTCCATGTACCCATTTATCGTCACCCTGTGAATGTCAAACGTTAACGAGAGCAAAACAGATTATCATTTGTGAAAGACCATTTATTATGGTGAAGTATTAAGGAAAAATGTATCTCAAAAGCTCTTAAGACGCACCAATTCACCAGGAAACAAAAACTGAGATTACTACGACTGTTATCGATAATAGAACTATTTCATTAACAGGAAAACTCCCCCTTTCAGTAACGTTAAAAATGTTTTTGCTTAAAATAAAGTACCTTTACTTCCAAACCGATTAGAATAAGCCTTATTTTATTTACAGGTCCTATGGCTAAGTAACACATTATTTAATTTCTCTTTTAAGCTTGTGTTTAATCGTATCACTAGGTAAAAGTAACATACACAAACCATTAAAAGTTTACCACATGAACGTCTGATCAAGAAATTGGTCGAAATGAGTCGTTGCAAGGATTTTTAACGTGCCGAAATAGTGTCAATACCCCTATATGAAACAGCAGTTCCGATTAAATGTAGCTATATAAAAAAGAAGATGTTGTATGATTGCCAATGAGACAACTCTCCACAAGAGACCAAGTGACACAGAAGTTAACAAATATAGATCACTGTACGGCCTTAGACAATGAGCAAATCCCATACCGCATAGTCGTCTATAAAAGGCCCCGAAATGACAATGTTAAACATTTCAAACGAGAAAACTAACGTATGTACTTCAATATTCAATATTCCGATTTAGACGAAGTGCTTCATACCTTGATCTTCTCCCCAATACTGATACAGATGGACGACTTCACACTAAAATATATGAAAAGCAGGATGCTTTCCAGTTATTAATTTCCCTATTTCTCAGCAGTAACATACCCTCTGCTCCGTGTTTATATCTCAAATGATACGTTATGCTCGTGCATGTTCACACTATACTGACTTCATATACAGGAGTGTGCTCCTTATCAAGAAATGCTCCAACAAAATTATGAGGAGGACAGATTAAAAATGACTCTGTAAATTTTCCGAATTGGTTGATCTATACGATGTGTCTGTGTCTAATCTAAGTAATGGCATTTTTAATTTACCACGTCTTAGATTTTTGTTTAACATTTATGTTGTCTGTCTGATAAGTACCGAACGTGACATATTCCCGAATATAACTGTTATACCAAGTGTGAACTTGCATTGCTATAAGACGTGGTTCGGTATTTTGTACATCCAATATTCATGTATTTATTTATATTTTTGAATTGAAATAATGTGTTATATTTAATCGTTTTCTGTCGAAATAATTATAAAATTGCCTTTCAATACCATCATTGTCACATTCCCGAATATGACATTTATACCGAGTGTGAATTTGCATTGCTATACGACGTGTCTCATTCCAAGTTTATGTTTGGGTTCGTGTTGTTTTTTACCCCTATTTGTGACACTTTGTTAATGCATGTTTGTCAATATAAAGGAATTTGATACGACTGTAGTACAAGTGAGAGGTTTAGCCCTATGAAACCAGATGCAATCCACCATTTTCTACAGTAGGAAATGCCTGTACCAAGTCAGGAATATGACATTTGTGCATTCGTTTGATGTGTTTTATCATTTGATATTGCCATTTGATAGGGGACTTTCCGTTTTAAATTTTCCTCGGAGTTTTTTTGTATTTTTGTGATTTTACTTTTGTCAGTTTAGCAATACAAATTTTAAACATTTTCATAAAGCGGGAGGTTTGGCTATCCATTAAACCAGCTTCAACTCACCATTTTTTCTTAAAATATCTTGTACCAATCCCGATGACAACATTACATAACAGGACTACAGTACATAATTATAAATGCAATAACATCCAGGATAGAGAAATACACAACAAAAACAATACAATAGTACAGGAATATGGCAGTTGTTATCAAATAGATCGTTTCTACGATGTGTCTGTGTTTAAACTAAGTAATGGCATTGTTACCACGTCTTAGATTGTGGTTTTACATTTATGTCGTCTGTCTGCTAAGTACCGAACGTGCCCTATTCCCGAATATAATTGTTATACCGAGTGTGAATTTGTATTGCTATACGACGTGTCTCCAATATTCATGTATTTATTTATATTTTTGTACTCAAATAATGTGATATGTTTAAGCGTTTGTTGTCCAAATATTATAAAGCCTTTCACAACCATCATTGTCATATTCCTGATTGTTATACAGAGTGTAAATTTGTATTGCTATACGACTTGTCTCAACCCCAGTGTTTGGTGGGGTTCGTGTTGTTGTTTTACCCTTATATGTGATACTTTGTCAATATAAAGAAATTTGATACGACTGTCGTTCAAGTGGGAGGTCTAGCGCTATGAAATCAGATGCAATCCATCATTTTCTACATTTGAAAATGCCTGTTCCAAGTCAGGAATATGACAGTTGTTGTCCATTTGTATGATGTGTTTTATCATTTGATTTTGCAATTTGATTGGGGACTTTCCGTTTTGAATTTTCCTCGGAGTTCAGTATATTTGTGATTATATTTTTTTTCTCATCATTTTGTACATCCAACATTCATGAATTTATTTTTGATGTTTCTGTAATTGTTTGGTTTGGATAATCTGTCTGATCGTTTGTATTCCAGATAATTATAAAATTACCTTTCCATAACATCACTGTCATAAAAATTGTTTAGTCGAATATTGAGAAATTAATTGTATAAAATTCGAGATTGCATGTTACTGTGGATTCATTAATATTCGTTGGATACCAGTTTTCTTGGGTGTAAGGGGTTCAATTGAACCACGAATTGAAATGTTTAACGAATTACATATTTTGAATAGGCTTTGTATACAGAGACTAGTAAACGACAAAATCAAATATCCACGAATATGCAAGCTTTCAGCAATCCAAGAAAATTGATACCCACGAAAATAAACGAATCCATAGTAGTTACGTAAGCGGGTCACTGTTTTGATATTCTGTGGTGTTTGTTGTTGATGGAATATGTTTGTTGTTGTTCTGCGGTTTGCATGTTATGTCGACAGTATATTATTTGTTTGTGCGTTTCTCTGTTATGTTCTAGCGTGTGTGTGTGTGTGCTGTATTTTTGTGACGCATCGTTGTCAGTTTAGCAATACAAATTTTAAACATTGTCATAAAGCGGGAGGTTTGGCTAACCATTAAACCAGGTTCAACCCACCATTTTGTCTTAAAATATCATGTACCAAGTCACGATGACAACATTACATAACAGGACTACAGTACAAAAAAATCCAATGCCATCCAGGATAGAGAAATACACAAATAAACAATACAATAGTACAGGATTATAGCAGTTGTTATCAAATAGATCGTTTCTATTATATGTGTGATGGCGTTTGTTTTGATTACACTTCCTTGTGTTCCTTTTTTTTTTCATTAACAGTTGATGTGTTCCCTCGGTTTTGCTTTGTAACCCGAATTTGTTTCCCTAAATCGATTTATTACTTTTGAACACCTGTATACTACTATTTAACAGTTTATTCTGTTATTTCGATTAGAAGAACAATTGCTGCTCGTCGTTATATATACACTTATCGCACAATGACCATGTCCGTATCAATTCGACAATGTTTTCTTTTCTTGTTAACTCTTTGTGATCTTGATATTCTCTTAGAAATTTAGAGTATATTAACTATACCTTAACTGCATCGGGTAAAAATGTTGAAAATGTACAATTTCATTGATACAGTCATTTATGTAACCATGTCCGTATCTGCCTATCAATTCGACACTGTTTTCTTTTCTTGTTAACTCTTTGTGATCTTGATATTCTCTTAGAAATTTAGAGTATACTAATTATACCTTAACTGCATCGGGTAAACATGTTGAAAATGTACAATTTCATTGATACAGTCATTTATATAATTTTGTTGTTTACAAACTATTTAAACTAATAGAAACGATAAGAATCCCGGCAAAAATTACCTTAGCAGTATGTGTATTACCTTTTTGAATATTGTTTTCTTTATGCTTTACAATTTTGAACCATATTCAGCTTTTCAAATGTTTTAATGTGCATCTTTTGAATCAAACATTATAAGCCAGGTATCTTGGATGGGTTGTTTTCATTGCCTCCATTATAATTCCTCTGACCTGACGTGACAGAGGTTAGCAGATTTGAAGCAAAACATATGAACTGCATATGGCACAATTTATTACTACATTACTACGATACAAAGAATCTGAATTAAAAATATAAAAACAATGATTTTTTTCTGTAAAGAAATAATACTTTTGATTATACAATTATAGTAAAGATACTAAATGATAAGGTAAATAGGAATATCACAATCATATCTATATATCTAAACACAAAATAACAATATACGAAATAACAATAATATTAGTGTGCAATCACAGAAGATTTTTATCGACACTATATGTTATTTGTTATTATAGTTGTAATATGTAATGCAGTAGTAGTGTCTGCGGTCATCTACACCTCATTTAAGGTGTGTCATTAGTCATTTTACAACATAAATTAGATGGCCAGAAATCCGGCACCGCTATTAATTGAATATCTTTGGTTTTACAAGACATAACACACATTACATTCTTGAAATTAAAAATAAGAGAGAAAGAGATATCCTACGATTTTGATCAATTGGCATTTTAAAACAGCGTAACGTTTGTAGAAATGTTTCCGGCACTATGGCTCTGATAGAATCTTAACTACATCCGGTTGAAGCGTCCAATACTGTGGCGGCAGGATGGACAGGTATGAACAACATCTTTGCAACCATCAATACAGAAAGGTATCAAACAGCAACCTATCCATAACCTGAAATGAGACAAACACAAGTAATATGATGCTTAACAAAGTAAACATACATAAGAATTGATTCGATAATGCCATTTGTCGTATTTGAAGTAAGTATAGATCATAGTATTGTACAAACATGTCTAATAAAAAAAATATCAACAAAAATATCAACAAAAATATAATTTCAAAAAGAATGAATTCTATTAACCTGGCAAAATTGAACTTCAGACAATTAATCAACAAACTGGAACGAACGAAAAGGAACTTATTCCTCACTTGGTACGTGCAATTTCCGAAGAAAATGTTCGGTAATATTTCACATTTTTAAAGACCTAAGAACTGTTACAAAAATTAACATGATAATATAGAATTGTGTCTATATATGTCCTTATTATTTTTCATTGAGTTTTTGACATTGCTCATGTCGTCAATTCGAAAGCAAAGGGGTGGCAACTCACAGGGTCCAACAACCCACGCCGGGATATTATTAAAACAAATCTTATCGCTTATTGTTTCTGTGTGTTTATACATCCATGGATTTCAAATGGAAGCCTACAATAATTTAAACTGTAGCACTGGATTGTGTAGTACAAATTTGAAATCGATCCATTACATGTGATATAAATTGTTTTGTAATTGAGGAACTGTTTCTAAGGAAATGTTTAATTCTAGCTAAATAATTAACATCATCAATATTGCGAAACATTACTTAAGTTTTATTAAATATCGAACGTCTATTTAAGAGGTTGGGCCGATTATCTATGAATTCAATTCACAATATGTCCGTTTTATCGTTTGTCAACAATTACTTCAATCAACAATAGCCCTGCATTTTGCATGCACTTTGAGGCTACTATAACAGTATGTTGTATTTCTGACCTAGTGACCGAATAAAAATATTTCTTTATTTTGAAATTGATAGTAATATGTTACCACCAAAAGTTTAAAAAAAAAAAAAAGGAACAGAAATTTAATTTGATTAAGTTTTCGAAAGTTTCAGTACTTGATTTATGTGAAGGATATGCAGAAACATAATTGAACAAAACTAAAAGTTTAACTGGTAGTAACAATGTGTTACCTCTTAGATACAAATCCTTGCAATTGTTTCAAATGATTTACAATGCAAAAGTTTACAAAAACATGTAAAATTTTCAGAAAAACCAAAGTTGTCTTCAGTGGCAGCCTCAGTTGATTTTTAATATATGCAATGGATGAATAGAAAATTATTTGATTGGTTTTGGTTTGTTGATATTCTTCATGAAAATTGCGTTGCAGTTGATCGTGTACGTGAAGCAAAGACGGGAAATCGGGATATCATTCACTTTTTTAGCATCACAAACTGTGAATTTTGGTTGGAAGTACAAGATACATATACATTTTCAGTTCAAATTATTTAATAGATTTGTTAAAACGATTAAATATCAGAAGTTTTTCGTAGTAAATCTAGTGTTTGAACCTAAATTCTCCGTTATAAGGTTATATACAAACTAAAAAAAACATTTACCCGACAAAACACAATACTCCAGCGACAACCCAAGTCATGGTTCCTGTTTCATAGTGAGTTGAAGTTAGGATATCTGCTCTGCAGCTTGGGCACTGGGTACGAACAGGTGCCTCTCTGAACTGTTGTATCAATACTGTTGGCTGGCCAGTAACAACAACAGTAGCACTGGATTGTTGTCCGCCATACCCATACTGAGGCTGTGGTTGCGCAGGGTAACCGCCTGCCTGTTGGTTATATTGACCAGGGTATGCTGTAAAACAATAACAGGGCGTGACATCAAAAGATTTTTTTTTCACATTTTGCAGTTGAAACTCTAGATATTTAAACACAATAAAACAATGCATGCTACGAAATGTTTAACTTCATTGGGGGAAAGGAGGCAGGTCAATACATTATAGAACCTATTGCTAAAGAGAGGCGAAAGACGTCAGAGGGACATTCAACTGACATTGCCTTGGCATATATAATATTAAAAAAAAATAGTACACTATATTACACTTGTAAGTTTCAAGTACCAACTTATAAATAATTTTTTATCAGTAAAAACTACAAAAATATTCGGATGAATTAAATGGTAAAAATGAATAATTCTCCATGAATAAATTGTTTGAAGGTTGTTTTTATGAACAAGAAACGTTCTGCTCAAAGTACCAAGGAGCTAAATGATTGTTTGGTGTATGGTCATATAGATTTTTAACTACAATACTATTTTGGTTCACATCATAGTGCTTTCAAAACAAAATATATGGTGTTTGAAAAATAATGACAAAGGAACACTTTGATGTAAAATCTTACAAAGTCATCATCCCCGTTTCCACCACCAAAATACTCAAAAACAATCCCATTGCTTACTATATGCTTACTGCTTGCACATATATCGAGTACTAGCACCACTAAGTCATGCTAAATGACTGAAATCTTCACAATTCTATCATTTTAGTTAAATTTTAGACGGTTTTCGCTTAAAACGAAAGTGGCCGCATTCGTGTTCATCCTTAATATTGGAATGAGAGTTGTATTTTATGATAATACATAACATATATAAAGGTTTAGGATGAACACGGATGCGGCCACTTTCATTTTGGACAAAAACCATCTGAAAAGTGACATTTTTTAACAAATTTGGTAGATTTTTCATTTTGAGCTTGAATCGGATCGTTTTTAATGACTAAATCAGTTAAAATCTTTCACAAAAACTAACTGAATCAAATGAAATACACAATTAAGTGTTTAAAAAGAGGTCAAAATCTTTCGTCAGATGAACCTGAAATTTGAGGCCAAAATCGGTCCTTACCGGACCTACTCCTTTCTGTCGACATTTCTTCGAATAACCTTTCTCTCATCTGATATGTGAAGATGGAATTTATTTGGAAAATCTGCTTTGTCTATATATACCTTTTTGTATTTCTCTGTTACATATTTCTATGTTTTAGAGTGATTAGATAATAACACAATGTTGACTTCTGTATCCCTATTTTGACATGTGCACTTATTATGTCTATTTGTTTACATATTTTTGTCAATATAATGGAATTTTATGCGACTGTCATAAAAATGAGAGTTTTAGCTAGCTAAAAGACCAGGTTTCATTCACTATTTCCTACATAAGAAAATGCCTGTACCAAGTCAGGAACATGACAGTTGTTATTCGTTTGTTTTGATTTTGATATTTGATTATGCACTTTCCGTTTTGAATTTTCCTAGGATTTCGGTATTTTTGCTTTTGTTACAAATGACAAATAGCTACATTCTAAAATCTTTGTTATATTAAGATTAACATGGAAAGACACCGAGAATAAAGTATATATTCATTGTGAATTAAACACATATGCGTCTGTAACATGAGCTGGTTGGATTGAAACATTTTTTTTTTTGCATTTTAATATTTAACAGTTCATGTGTTTATTAAACATTAAAAATCCAATATCAGCAGATCTCAGGTGTACACATAATCCTTACCTGTATACTGACCTATTTCGGATTGATATAATTATTTATTAGTTCTCTCTATATATATACTTATATCTAATGCAAATAAAGTGTTTTGTTGTCTCCATGGTAATACCTTTAATATATTGATCAGACAAGGAAGAACACCTATTGTAATACTACCCTTCTAGATGACATGTGTATATTTATAGACATTGAATTTCTATTTTTTTTTTCAACATGTAGGTACACAGCAATTTTTGACTAAAATCTACTACCTAGAAATGGGTGCGGAATGCTGTTCAATAATTGAAACAATAACATTAAGACTGAGGTGGTCTGCTTTTTTATGAAACGAAAAGAATTGTTTTTTTTTAGTATTGATTGATTTAAGTTTTCAAATAAAACCTGATTGAAATATCTGTTAATAATTGTCAACAGTTAATACTTCAAGCAGTCAACTTTATTTTGATTAATAGAGACTATGCCCGTTGATTTCAAATGTCAAATTAAATAAATATTGAGTCCCAATTATTCACTTGTTGGTGAAAAATTTAAATGACCACCTTAGTTAAGCCCAATTAATACTGACCATAGGTTAAATTCAATTATAGATTTAACGGTAGTCTTAAAAAAGATTTAATTCTACTTACCGGGTGGAGGTGGATTATACTGAGGTGGTGGTGCACCTTTTTCCGTCATCTTTCACGAATAAACAGGGAAATTGATTATTCAATGCTTTAGAACTGTTAATATTGCGAAATACTACCTTTACAGGTTGGTACTGTTTACAGGTAATCGATCGCGCACAGTAGGCTGATAAGCCCAACTTAACAGATCTATAACTTTGAAAGTCCATTTGGTATTTTCCGCCCCTCTCTTTCAATATGCTTCCCTTTTAGAAGGATTTGGAAGAAATATCGTACACTGATCATATTACTAAAAGAGTTATCAATAAAATATGAATCTACAAGAAACATATGTTCATGGCAAGATTTAGTTAAATTCCACATTGTTCTGGTGTAAAATTAAAAACAAGATCAGAACTGAAAAAGGAGCATTTGATACAGATTGATCACAATCATCTTCTAAGCATTTAAAAAAAAATCTACAAATAAACCATGCTTATAATTCTCAAATGGTAAATACTTGTTCAACTAATGTACACATTCAAATGTCTGCTTTTTATTAACAAATGTCGTGTGGTTGAATCTACAAATACAAAAAGAAATAAAACATAAAAAAAAACCTACTACTGTATCAAGATTATCACTTTCTTTTATTTTTTGTCAAAATGCAATGTTTTAAATAATCATCGAACACTATTTACATAGCGTAACTTTCAACAACGTTTTGCACCAATTCCAAGAGGCGGAATTTAGGGGGAGCTACATAATAGTATTTCGTTAATACATAAACTATTTACAAGTCCGACTCATAACGTTGCCTCGCCTGGATCAAAATTAAAATTTCCACATTTTTTTTTTAACTTTAAATGATGCAATGTAACCCAACATGATGGCCGCGACATTACTGTGCTTATGTCAAATATTACCAAAGCCAAGGATTTAAAATGACGCTTTGGAAGGCTGTTAGACTATCTATATACTTACTCAATTAAGTATGTAATACTTAAAAAATATATATATATATATATAAACCCAATGAGTATCTT
Source organism: Mytilus edulis (assembly GCF_963676685.1). Classification (NCBI taxonomy): domain Eukaryota; kingdom Metazoa; phylum Mollusca; class Bivalvia; order Mytilida; family Mytilidae; genus Mytilus; species Mytilus edulis. Next base: position 67,149,303 of record NC_092346.1, on the reverse strand, counting down.
TCTTTAATATAGACCATATTTTTCTGCAAATATACGGAGGTTAAACGGACAAAACATGTCGTGCAATTGAAGGTTCCATATTAGCCGTACTGTATTTGTGTGACGACAGATATAGGCATTTCGCCAAACGTCCCGTGATAAAATATCGAGACATATTTTAACTGATATACCTATGACATAAATTTTTAAATTTAAATAGGACGTATTCAATAAACAACATACATGTGTACTTGTATATAGTTCGGTGTTATATTTAAATCAATATATTTAAATGTAAATGTGAAAGTAATATCGCAAATTGACATTTTTTAAAACCAAACAGTTGTCTTCGTTAGCTGGTGGATAATCCCAAGAATAAAGGAAATGTAGCGTTTCGTGGTAAATTCGTCAGAAACCAAGTGGGTGTGAGAGATGGCCGATTGTTGGTTGCTTAACGTCCAGTGGCAAATATATAATGGGTGCTCAGAAGAAAAGACTAACAAGAATACAACAGCAAAAGAGTTATTGGTGAAAATTTTGACTCCCACTGAGAATATTGTTTTATTGAGTAGGAACAGCAATATTGTGTTTCAAAATGCCACCTATGAATCTTTTTTCAATGAGTTGTTAACGTACATAGATCGTGGCATTCTCTCTACTCGAGACATTGGATTTAACAAAATGTATTTAACATTTTTTGGTACTGAAAAAAAGAAGTTATACCCCCAAAAAGTCTAAGACAATTTCAACCGTCCTCAAACATCAGTCTTCCAGCACTAACCAATAAATTGATGTTTTGAATCATAGTGAGTTTTGGATCTTTCAAATATGAAACGGAAAACATAGGGATTATGACAGCGTTTTGATTCTGCAATTCCTTTTAATTTCCTTCAATTTTCCATTCATAAATTGTCAAATTATAAAGAAACTTAGGTTTCAACTCCATCGGACGGTCAAAGATAATCTGACTGATTTGGCTATATTTTTTTTGTCCATTTAATCAAATATCTCAAATAGTTTTTTATCGGTTCGTTTACATCCTTGGCTTTCAAATATTCGGTGCTGGGCATAAATAATGAAGATCAATTCAAAAATGCGCTTCGGACACATGCAATTCTTCTTCTTCTTCTACTTCCAGGTAAGGAACCGAATTCAATATTTGAATGTATGAGGTCCCGCGAAAACTAACGCAGTGTCGGACAACACAGAAAGTTTTCTCTTGGCTATTTACAGGATAATACGTCTGCAAACAGTTTGGTCGCTGATGATGTTGCTGTATCTGGCATGTCGGTATGTAGGCCAGGATCAGTAGGGGTCCAATAACTGTTCCTTGAGGAACACCAGAGAGTACTAGTTGGTACTTATTAAGAGACAGCTCCTTCTAGAATAACGCTTTGCATTCTGTTCTGTAGGAATGATCTTATCCACTTGTTTGCTTTAGGATTAAGTCTGCAGTACTCAAGTTAATGTAGTAGGCGATGGTTTGGTGCTTTATCAAATGTATTAACAAAATCTAGTAGGATGATATTTACCTGGCTGTTACATTTTAATTTTGATGCAATATCAGGAATGGTGATGATTTGTCGGGATTCGCAAGATCGTCGTTTGCGGAATCCATGCTGTGCTTTTGTGAGAATTTTTTTATGTCGAAATGGTCCATTGCACTGCTGTGTACAATATGTTCTTGGACTTTGCATGTAATGGAGGTAAGTGATACAGGTCTGTAGTTTGATGCTAAGAGTACGGGGCGCCGAATGGGACTCTTGTGGTTTTGTACAAAATTCAATTTTGCCATAACAAAATCATTTTTGTCTTACAAAACTATGTGATACAGACTTGTTTTATGAGAACTTCAAATTTGTGTTGACAAAATTCATTTTATTCATTTTTGCCATGACAAAATTCAATTTTGTCAAATTGTATTTGTAACACAAAATTGACTTTTGTGTTAAATTTTCACTTCTGTTTAACAAAACTCAATTTTGTCAACACAAAAATAAACACAAAATTGAATTTTATCATGACAAAAATGAATTTTGTCTACAAAAATGAATTTTGTTATTACAAAAATCAATTTTATGTTTATTTTTGTGTAGACAAAATTGACTTTTGTGACAAAAATGATTTTTATGACACAAAATTGACTTTTGTTGCACAACATTGACGTTTGTGTTCAAGTTTCACTTCTGTTTAAAAACCCTCTATTTTGTCTACCCAAAAATAAACACAAAATTGAATTCTGTGACAAAATATCAGTTTTGTATGCAAATTAGTTCACAGAATCCAAACTAAACTAATTTGCATACACAATTGACTTTTGTCGCCCAATTTTCAAATTAGGTAACAAAAGTAAAGTCTGTGTTACAAAAATGAATTTTGTCATGACAAAACTAACTTTTGTCCACTAAAAGATCATTTTGTATGACAAAATTTTAAATTTGTAGTATGCTACAAATTTTGATAAACTGAACTCATTTTTGTTGAACAAAACTCACTTTTGTCCGTACAAAATTGAATTTCTAGTACAAAACCACAAGAGTCCCAATTGGCGCCCCGTAAAGTGTCTTTCATCCTTTTAAAAAAGTGGGACATCATTTGCATCTTTCCAATCTTGAAGGACTTCTCAGGTGTTGAGGAATGCTTGGTACAGTTCTGTAAGAAAACTTCAAAACTTTTTTTGTCACTATTGCAAATGATCTAACTTATTACTATTCTTTTGTCAATTATCAATAATAAATTCGATATGTAGAAAACGCGAAGTTGCATTATTCTGTAAATCATTTATTTCTGGAATCAGCATATTTTTGAATTTATGTTAATTTTTATACTTTTTTTTACATTCTAGCACCCCATTATTCTATTCTCTATTTGATTGCCTTTTTTTATTTTATTTTATTAAATTGGTTGTTTTGGTGGTCACTTTCAGAATTTAAATCGGTGATATTAATATGCTACAACCAACCAGCAAAGCGGGTTGCCTACTATGAATTAAAAGTTTTTACATTTTATATTTTACTGGGTTTTTTTGTCGTCTCACTCTCGTGATGGTTTTGTATATTTATGTTTTTTTTGGACTTTTTACAAATTCTTTTTCAACGACAACGCATGTTACATCTCATCTTTTGTATAAAAATTCTTCTCTCGGTGATAAATTTTCATGAAATATTTGCCACTGTACGTTCAGAAAACAACAAGCAATCAATCATATCTCCTCTAAAATTGCAGTAGATCTATCTGGTTGTGAAATATAGGGAACAACTTTTTAATGATTGTGAAAAGGATGTTGATCTACGTAGGATCGTGTTATATTTTGAAATAGAATTGGATTTAATAGGATTTTCACACCAGATCTTTTACAATCGGATTACTTATTCTTTCACGATTATGTTTTTGTTAATCGGACGAAGGCCTTGGAGTTCGGCCGACGATACAATTCGTATGAAATATCATTAAAAAAATAATACAAAGAAGCACACTAACTGTACACCGTTTTTATACTACAGATAAATGAACTGTTACACATATCTGACCCCCCCCCCCCCCCGTTCCAATCACCTGTTTAATAATACCATTCCATATTTTTAAATTGCTCTGCCTAATTATACATGTTATACTTGTCACTTGAAGAATTAATAGATTTTATAAAATAGCCATATCTAATTAAACCTTTGTTGATCCAATGACGTATAAAAAGATAAGGTTGACGAACTGGGTTAAAAACATATACCTGTATCATACATGTAATTCAGGTAGTAAAATCAATATAAAGCAATACTGTTGGGAAATACTTGTGACAACAGATATAGCAGCCATTCATTGATAAAAGTTTTCTTTTAAGGATAATGTCTACAGGACCACCACCGATATATACCGAGAAAGGAAATGATGGACCATTACCAGTATTCCCAGCACCACCAGGACCAAATGAAGCACCACCAGGTCTGTTTGTTCTGAATATATTTTAATATCCAAAAGTTGACCGATTAACATTTATTTGAACCCCTATTAAGATATATAATTTGTTTTTCAAAATAAGCGAGAGAATGACATTCTTCCTCTTGTAGACATTTTTATTTCGAAGAACTGGATCGTTAATTCCGATTAAAATTTAATGTGAGATAAGCTTCCTGTATGTTATTTATTCGTACATTTTGTCAGTTTGGATTCTTTATCTGGGGTTTAATATAGGTTTCTTTTTGAGATATTTTTCCGTTTGTTTCTTTCCATCAATCTTTTATAAGCAAATTCATTACCCTTTGGAAGCTTTTTTTAAATTTTTTCTGTATTATTTTTTATGTTTTAGGATATACGCAAACTTCACATTACTCACAAAACTTTGTGGTGGTCAATCAGCCTGGTATGATGAGATGCCAATCATTCCTTGAAACACCTGTCCGGACAACATGTCCATCGTGTCGAGCGGATATTCTTACATCTACACATTACGAAACTGGTACTTTTACATGGGTTGCATGCTTAGTTATTGCATTTGTTGGGTACGTTTTAATTTAGTTATACAATCTCACAAAAGTAGATGCTATTCTTTCATTACGTTTGTTTTTTTATTTGTTAGGTATGATGAGTTATACAATTAAAAACTACCATAGAGACACTTAAAATAAAATGAAATAATGGTAAATAACAGGCCGACAAAAAATAAGCATCAATAAAACATTGTTTACTTTAACGCCCAATAGCGAATATTTCAAACATATTCCAGCGAGAAAAAAAATTAACATCAAGTCAAACACAAAAAAAGTGAACCGGAATGACGAAAACTTTTGACTATTAAACAAAAGTAGTGCATGATAGAAAAGGTTACTTATGTCTGTTCAAAGAGTTATTAGCATTGTCCTGTAACGTACAGGGAGTATGCCACCGTCTCTTAAACAGAAATCTTTTTTTCTTTCCTTTGAATCATCGTCAGATTTGAATGTTCCCTTGGTATTTTCTGTCTCTTTTTTTGTTGTTGATCAAACACTTCCTTTCGATCGAACGTGGCTTGGTATTAATTCATCCCACTCAGAGAAACGTACGCTTTTCCAAACGATATTCCTCACTGCATGGGATGTCCAAGTTACCATATTTCAAGACCCAAGTCAACCCATGGGGGCATCGCATGAAGTAAGAACAGTTGTTGTTGATGTTCAATTTAATTTATTAATATATACCACCTACTCGAATGCTTGCTAAACGCATTTTCAAATATAACTCAACTATTTTGTTATAAATTTGCCTAACAGTAACTCGATCTTTGCTCTGACGTATACACTGTACTCAAAGAATATTTACATGTACATTTATGTCAATTTATCACTTGTAGGTTATGGTTATTTTGCTGTTTGATACCGTTTTGTATGAATGCGTGCAAGGATGTAGTTCACACTTGTCCAAGCTGTAGACACACAGTGGGACGGTTTAGCAGAGCTTGATTTACAAGAAAGCTTAGTCGGCAAATAGTCAAAATAATAAATCTTTGCTGAAGGATGGCATAAGAAACGCAGTTCTGAGAGGATTTGCGTTTTTATTTATTGATTATGTTTTAAATTACATTTAATTTATCTTACGTCAATATATTTTACCTTTGTTTCGTTTTCAATCGAGATTGTTAAACAGAGCGCCTTGTGTTACTAATATCACCAAGAAATGTTTTGCATTATGTCTTATAATAATATTGATTCTCATTGTTTCTCATAGACAAAATTTGTATTATACGCATATTTTTAAATTGATAGAAGGCGGAGGGTGACTATAAGAATTTAATCGTCCGAACAAATATCAATAAGATAAATGTCTTTGTATGGATTGTAAAACGCCTATAGTGAACATTTCATCTGAAAAGGTTTTTATTGATTTTACCTGCAAACTTAGCGTCATGGTTTTAGTTCATTTAAAAATTGTGCTAGAGGGTTTAGGAATTTTCTAATTTTTCCAAAATTTGTCTTTCGGTCCCAAAGTTTTAACAAATAAATATCAGGGATGAAGAAAATTTAACCACGGCAATAGTTCTTATCATAAATCATAACCACTGCACCAAATGGTGGTTAATATTCGTCACAATTTTGGTACCTTAATTATTTATATTCGTGTTAGTGATTTATTGTTCAAATTGTAATAAAATGTTGTTAATGAAGTTTCAATAAAAAATATGCATCATTGTTTATTTGTTGTTTATAGGTAAAATATCTGATATTTAAGAATTCAAAAGGGCATTCGAGATTACAAATGTCAAGTAATTATCAACGTATATTTTTTATTGTTTATCATAGGTTTTTAGAAACTTTTACTTATGATCTGATTTAAAAGGCCTGAACTTGTCACATATATAAACTAAACCATAAGCTTAGAAGCCATAATAATGAAGAAAAAAGAAAAAACCCAACTTTGGAATCGTTAAAAGAAACAAGGCAATCAAAACGTAAGTTGAAGACGGACCGACGCCAAAAGAAAACGGTGCAAAGTTATAACCGTGACATAGAGAGGGAGCAACACGTAACTTCCCAAGTAACCGTTCATCAATTCGTATAAACCAGGCGAATAATGCGTTTCTAACAGTTCTTCAGTTCGTATAAACCAGGCGAATAATGTGTTCCTTTTCTGCTTATGGCACCTGTCGATTTGGATGAAGAAGGAATGGTATTGTTGTTTGGAAAAAGGCAAATATCCATGGGCTTTTGAGACAGAGATTATGAAAACGAGGTTTGGGAGAAGACGAGCGCATAATAAAGAGCTCCTGATTTTAAACTTGTTTCAAGTTATTCTCATCTGTAAATACTTTTTTCGAGGTCTTTTGATTTAATACAAAAATAAGCAGTGCATGCAGTCGTTTGGCCTTGGTTTTTTTAATTTGCCTATTTGCCTGCCAACTGTCGGTCATTTTGATGCTGCCGACAATGTACATTTTTCCAATAGTGGTGTATGTAACGCTCTCGCCACATATTTTAACAAATACAAGTTTAAGAAGTAAATAGAGACTTATAATTATGATAATTGAATTTTACGTATCTATGTCATAGAAAAAAACTTTTAAGACTTTTCACAAAAACTAAGTAGACCTCTGGCAGGACAGGGACAAAGCCCTTTACTACTGTTGTGTAATAAGGCTGCAAAGTTCACGAATGGCAAATCAATTCATCCATCCGTTTGACAGAAACATAATATGGTTGTATACTAAATGAAGAACTATTTAACAAGGATGTGACTGGCTTAACAAAAACATGATTGACAAAACAATCTATGTGTAAATCTGTACATTTACGTTTAGTTGTACACGTCACACAACCACAAGTGATGAAAGCAGTTACATACCATTGAGATCCTAGTAATAAGATGCAGCTTAACATTTTATCGGTAGCCATATAACATACAAAATTACTGCACCATATTTAAAAAATCACCTAAAAATGCAAACTTATTTTAACATATTTATTTACAACAAGGCAGTCAAAAATCCAAACCCTAAACTTTTACAGAACAGGGATGTCAACCTCAGAGACAAAGTATACACGTAATAACAATTTGGATAGGGACTCACTTCATTTTAATCATCATGTTTATACAAGGAAACTACTCAAGATAAGGGTGATTTAAAGACTCAGACAGCTGCTACACATGAAGAACCAAGTTCTTAGTCGCACAGTAAGCCTCCTACACCAACAAATGTGAGTGCAACGCCTTAAATAATACCAAGCACATCATATAATACGTTGTAACATAAATTGGATTTTTTCCTTTGATGTTTTTATGAAATAATTTGCTTAAAAAGTGTGGTGAGGGAAAACCATGGTATATTATATGCAAATTTATGTTGTACCATACTTTGCTAATTAAATATGCAACTCGACTAGAATCCAAAGGAAAAAAGGCGGAGCTTCAGCCATGGTATAACATATTCATTTTCATGTTATTCCATGGCTGAAGCTCCACCTTTTTTTTTTAAATGTATCCGCCTCTAAAATATTTAGGAAACTGTAAAACGTACTAAAAGGTCAATATCTTCATTTGTTTTCATTTTATAAGAAAAAGCAATAAATTATGTGTACCACATTTTAGGAAACCCTTTTCAAACTACATAGGATTGTTACAAATTCCCTTAATTTTCGAAACAATTACTAAATGTTTCTTCTTTCGGTTTTGAAAAAAAATAAAATGTAAAACTATCATTTCCTTTGCGAAAATTCAATTTAAATTCGATTTAAAAAGGGGGGTACCTATACAAAAAGGAATAAATATCGGCTACAAATATCTGTGAAAAAACATGATTAGGGGACGTACACTATCTACGCCCCTGAATCCGCCACTGTTAAAATATTGTTTTATCATTAAAATTGTGTTTTAATAAATAATTTAATAAAATAACGGAAGAGAAGCATTTTTCAATTAGATGAAAATTCTGTAAAATATGATACATTGAAAAAAAAACCAATTCTTACCGTCATTAGAATAATTATTTAATCCTTGTCGCTGGAATCCGACACTTTTGTTTACCTCAGTCTGATGACATTATGAAATTACCTGCGCCTACAATCATACACGGGGCGCAAAACTAAAAAAAAAATCGGGGAAAATCCGACATTTTCTTTACTTTCTGCAAATTCAGGGGTTCTATTACATGAAATATACAGACGATCATACACGAAGCGCAAACGTGACTTGCGCGAGCTTCCATTTCATTGGATAAAACTGTAACGTGATCAATTTCCAATATTAGTTGAAGGTCTTGAAGCTGTCAATCATTTTATTTATATTACAAATTTTATATACCATGTGTCTTACTCATTAACATATTTAAACAAACTCATCCTTCGGATTCGTTTGTTTAAATATGTTAACTCGTAAAAACCATGGTATATATAGTACTTAATGTTGGTATCTCCGTCAAAAAACAACTACTTGGTATATTGATTAAGTACTTACTAACAAAGAGAGAAGATCAGCAACGCATCATCACGAAATCATGGTTCCTTGCAAGAGTACGGAAGACACGAGTACGGATCAAAGCCCCCTGGAAAGTTCTAAATTCTTGCTCTTCTTTAGTTTTTAAGCTACATTGTCTTCAAAAAGGGATTTTAAACAATTCCAAAAAGTTTCTTAAAACTAAATCCGTTTGCAAAACTTTCCAAGTTCCTGCCAGACCCCTCGAAATGAAAGTTTAATCTTTATACAATATACAGTACAATATGGTATGTTTAAAATAATACTTAATGAAAAAGAAACAAGTTATAAGTGTGCTGAGATGTGAAAGGTAGGTCAAATGAATCGTATTACACAAATTGGGGGAAAAGAAATCATATTATTCATATCAGAACTTAAGAAACTATAGCAGTTTTTTTAATGGATTTTCAGACACACAAAGTTTGAAAATTAAAACAACTATATAAAGAACACTTAAATTAGTGAATTATGAATATTTACACCACAATAAAGTCATGAAAATAAAATGCATGCATACATTTACAGCAAAAAACAAAGCCATTAAATGTTAATAAATATTGATTTTCAGAGAAAAAAAACCAACACAACTGCTAATTATCCTGATGTTTTGTCCTCCTCTTTCTATATGTTTGTGTTTACATTATCAAAAACAAATTGTTATTAATAACATAGGTATCAATATCACAAGTCTGTCCACTTTCCGTTCTATAGATATTCTTTCAAACGGTTAATACTTTGATATAAAAGAATATACTAGTACCATATAAGAAAAACCTGTAAAATAAATCATGATAGCCATAAAACACAGATATAACATGGCTTGAAGGAGCATTTTCAAAGTTCTTCACAAATACAACATCCACAACAAGTACCACTTTACTTTGTTATCTGTAAGAATAATTAATTCTCAAATTCTTAAAGAATTCCAGATGGTTCTTGGGAAGTATTATCATTGAGATTTTCAATAATGAGTTCTTGCATATTCTCTTTCTTATCATTATCAACCAGTAACTGTACGAAGTTACTACAGGATAGTTGTATCAGATACATAAATGTTCACAAGAAGGAATCTGAAAGGTCTTTCTATAAGGATACACACACATTCGATGTGCGATGAATTCACTATTTCGTGGTGAAAATGCAGATCCCTATGGTTGAAGGTAGAAACTCCTCCTCTTACTGTTGAAGCCACATTATCATATTAGGTGAACTGTGGAACTGTATGAATGAATGGAATGAAGTGAGTCAGCAGGGATTGCTGCACATTAGTGTTTTTCTTTAATCATGTTTCATTGAAACAGATGGTGGTCATAGGTTTTTAACAGCGGTGATTGGTTTTTTTCATCTATGTAAGGTTGAAGTTCTTCAGTAAACACTGCAGTGACGACATCCTACTGAGGGCAGCATATGCCATTACTGGTACAAATGTCTTTCAAAGAGATACAACAATTTCTATTGCAGTCAGCCCCTGGATTTTATTATAAGTAGAGGCCCATCCAACTCGTAGTAGAAGTTGCTTTCTGGTGATATTTCGACCATTTAAAACAACATAAATTGGTGAAATCCTAACAGACAGATTCCTTTGGAATAGACTTTGAAATGATTTTGCGCGTTCCACATATAAGATTATTAAACTTGATATAATCCGAACCGACTTCATCACACAGACCTTTTTTATGCAAGTAATACTCCCAAACGCACCATTTCCGTCATGAATATCTACGTTACGGACCAACATTAACATAACACCCAGATGATGGTATGTAATTCTGTATATGTAAAAGTTTATTATGGTTCCACTTTCTTGGTAAGCTGTCCTGTTGTAGAATGTTTAAAGAATTCTTTGGCTACTGCACAGTCTTGGAACAAAAATAAAATTGATCATCTTTTCATTGCACCTCTTCGAAATGTATGCAAAGTTTCCATTGATGCTTCTAGAACTTCAAAAACTGAAACAGATGTCAATAAGGATAAACATTCTTCAAGAAAATGCGGTCCTTCAGATGTGTTCTCATTGTGGTGAGCAATATTGCAATGTCCTGATAAGATTTTTGACGCATGATTTCTGTTAGTATAACAATTTTTAAGACCGGATTCCAGAGAAAACAAGTGCTTATATTTCTATAAAGTGGCGCTGCTCGGCAGGAGAAAGCTGATAGAAGCCGCTGACTGCAAGAACAGCTTTACTTCTTTGTCTGTTTTATTTTGGATAATCTGCCACTGATATATGTTCATATATGGATAATTCATCTATCACCAGAACGCACAAGTGCACATATTTTGAGCGAAGGTTATTCGGTAGGTTCTCTTCTAAAGTTTTGTAGGACAACTTCATAGCTTGATTGATAACTAAAGCTGAGTGTATTGGGGTTACTTCAATGTATGAAATGCAGCTATTCCAGTTAGTGCTGTAAGAAGAACAGACATCACATTTGGAGTTTCTGCATATTTTAAGATAATTCTATTTATACCTCATGGGATATGTATTGTACTACAAGGGTTTAAATTGGTACCGAACCACCAGATAAGAGAGATAAAATTGTTCTGAAAGTATTTTAATATTGTATCTTTGCACAATTTTTTGATTTCATGAAATATTTGTTATTGTTTCTTGTTCAATTCTTACTGATTTTGTTTTTTTTTATAACTTTTGTAGTCTTTAGAGTTCAATGGAATGAGCGACATGATAGAAGGAATGTTCATCTTAAAATATCTCAAATTGGGGTAGATCTTCACGTTTCTTTGGTATTTTGAATTTCACACATATTATATCCATTTCTATCACCAGCCTTTTTGCTTTTGCCTCTGTCGTAATCTGAGCTCAAGCATCCTAAATATTATCATCCAAGCATTGTCTCATTTATCAGGTCATGCTTATACTTTTTCCTGTTTGTATAGAGATACCGCTTATACCTATAACACTAAATCATCGAAATCTTCTTATATCCGAAACTCTGCTTGTTTAAAGTCAACAATTCTGTATGGCAGGTACAACTGAAGTTAAGACATTTAAAACTGTCCTAATGCTGTTTTCATATTGAAAATTGTATACCTGTTTTCATTTCCTTGCCTTTTTTGTTTAATATATTCTAGGTAATTATGCAATTTTCTTTAGATTTTGTTTTTTGCGTGATGGAATAAATGTTGTTCAATGAACAGAAACCCGCCAAATACATATCATTAAAGTCTTCATCATCTGGATGATCATAATACTTTTCTCTAAATTTTAGTAATCCAAATATGATGATCGTCATCACACCCAGATCTGATTACATAGAAAGACAAGGTTCATTAAATTACAACCTGTGTGTATAAATACAGTATTGCTATTTAATTTGAAGTTGCAAGCTCTGTACACTGTATCCTGAGCAGAAACATCTCTGATGTTCATATACTCCTGTCATATTTTTTCATTGTTTTCTGAAGTATCTTGGTTGTCTTCTATTGCTTCTTTTTCAGCACTTTGTATTGTTTATTTCACCTTCAATCTTATTGGTATAAAATACGATATACACAACACAGGAGTAAAAGTCTGTCACATATTGTCATTTTAATGTTGGCATTCCAATCAGGTGATAAAACACTGTTGTAATTGTTGATCCAAAGTTCTGTATGATTTTTCTGTATGATGTATGACATTCTTGGTTGTGATATTTTTCAGACATTGCTTATAGTCGTAATAGAATCATTTTCATAACAGCTTGGACAATCACAATACTTATGTTGGTAATAATATTGAATCATTACCCTTTAACCTGTTTGTCATTGGCTATCGATAACAGTGAGTTTACGCTCACTCAGTCTGTAAGAGGCCTTCCAATGGGTATTAAGATAGAATAAAAGAGTAAAATACATGCAGGGGCACGAAAAGAAAAAAGAAAGTTAAGTACTCAACATTTATTCGTAATATTTGATTGAGGCGTTTAGAACCTTTGGCGACCACCACAGTTTAAATGACTATAACAATTACGATATGACAAATGAGCGTTACAGACGAACCTTCACCTATTCTGACCCAGTCAATTGATAACCTGAGCGCGCACAGAAATGGTCTTCACCACGCTGTTATGAAAATGATTTTGTGGGATTTTTGTCCGTTTAAGTTTGCCATCCAATGACAAATCTTGTAAGGAATCAGAGGCTGATATGATTATCATAATTTCTTTTAGAAGAGGGGAGAAAGATACCAGAGGGACAGTCAATTTCATAGATCGAAAATAAACTGACAATGTCATGGCTAAAAAATACAAACAGACAAATAATAGTACACATGACACAACATAAAAAACTAAAGACAAAGCAATAGGATCCCCACCAAAAACTGGGGTTATCTCAGGTTTTCCGGAAGGGTTATCAGATTCTGCTCCACATATGGCACCCGTCGAGTTGCTCATGATATTACAAACCCGGTATATAGTCTAATTCGGTAGGTCATAGAACATGTGTATATGTAGAAAATATATTTCAAGCGGAATGGCACATCCTAATTTTTACGGTGAAGGTGTGTGCCGAGCCTGGAAATATAGAAACGATTGAAGGGGGAAAAACGTAAACAAAACCAAAAAATACACAAAAAGAGAAACCTCTGTTCGATATAGATGCTGCTCAAAACAAAACACTCGAAAACGCGAGGAAAGAGAAGATTACATTCAGAAGGTATATATTGATTTGCGGCAAAGTTAGAGAAGTATTCAGAAATAAAGTTTCACTGGCATGAAACTAAAAATAACAACGAGAGATCCGTAGATGACCTGTTGCAATGCCAAAGTTCTGTCTATATCCAATATACCATCGTATTCAGGGACATTCCACAATTCCCTGGACTTCATTCCGAACGGCCTCTATTACAGGACATACCACTTTTCAATTACTTATTCTCGTCCCAAACATTCACGATCTATATGATACTGGACGTTACTCAACCAAATATCAATCAATCGACATATTCAGCTTTGTGATGGCTCCCGATTTTACAACCATGATACTTGATGCATAATGTGTCAAACAGAGATAACATAGTTTCATGGTTAATATATAAATTTGTGTGAATTAACATTGATACAGTTAATGTTAATTACTACAGTTTCATACCACAACAAATACTGTATTGATACATGTATCAGTTATATTTGTATCCATATAACAAACAAAAAATGAAAAGGAATAATTTTGCACTACCTTTTGAATACTATAACTTTTTTTTACATATTTAAACATATTAAGACTAATTAAGTAGATGTTGATATTATAAATATCCACTTGACATGCTTGAAATTCTATCAGATTACTTATGGAGCAGTCGTGAGTCTTTGAAGCATGCTCACAAAGGTTCTTTTGGTGAAATCATCTTCATATTGGTCAAAATTGTTCTTTGCTTCGACGAGCTTTGGAGGAGATATAATCTAAGAATTAATAAAAATCAGCACAGAAGTTTACTTCCTAGCTCATCTAGCCCCAAGCATCATGTCAAGCATTGTCATTCCTAAAAACCAATAAATGTATTCTAATCTGAGGGAAAATTTGACATTTTAACAAAAACAAATTCTTATGATACTGTCGATCCACCACAAAGTAATATAAATATAACCATACAAATAGTAAGCAAATACATATAAAAAAGATGTGGTATGATTGCCAATAAGACAGTTCTCCACAAGAGACCAAATCGACACAGAAATTAACAACTACAGGTCACCGTATGGCTATCAACAATAAGCAAAGCCAATACCGCGTAATCAGCTATAACAGGCCCCGAAATGACAATGTAAAACAATTCAAACGAGAAAACTAATGGCCTTATTTATGTTAAAAAAAAATAAACGAAAAACTAATATGCAACACATAAACAAACGACAACCACTGAATTACAGGCTCCTTATATCATGTTCTCAAATCTAGATATCATCTCCCATTTAGAAAAAAACATGTGAAAAAATGAATCTATTATATGTTGATCTCCTAGCTACAAAATGTATCCAAAATCAAAGATTTAGAACATATTCTATCATAATCATTTGGTAACTAATGCAATTACTGTCTCCTCCATGCCCGTCTTTAACATAAAAAAAAAATAACACTCGTAATGCTCAAATTGGTTGTCATCGTGCAACACAGTTAATAACACCATATAGGAAAACATAGAACTCCTTTTGTCATAAGACACCGTCAAACATCCAAACATACTATCCACACTCATCTGTGTCCACACTTGTTTCATGGTTAAAATAATTATCACACAATGTACTTAAATAACACTTTTTACCACTGGACGTTAGGCAACCAACAATCAATCAAGCACACCATTGTATATAAAAAGTATTTACATTTATCACATAATTCATTCATTTTCCATTATTACAATTGTTAACAATTGTATAATCATAAATGTTACTTCCATGGTATAATATTGATTATTATGAAGGAAATTTTGCTTAGCATTAAATCTGTCTTTCGACTAAGATAAGAGAGTGTTAGTGTTGACCACCAATTAGTTAATATTTTGGGTTTGCTTATAATGTAATAACTACTTGGTGGGTTTTTTAAGACAAAAAGTAAACAAAATAGTTGTGTGTCAGTTTGAGCAACAGCTGTTTTGGTCGATTCTTCATTTTTAAAACTAAAATGTTGCCTTTGGTTTTGTTGAACAGTTTAGGCTTCAAAGTAAAAAAAAAAACATGTCCGATATCCAATTTAACAAGACGGTGCTGTCAAAATGTAAAATCACAAAAATACCGAACGCCGAGGAAAATTCAAAACGGAAAGTCCCTAATCAAATGGCAATCAAAAGCTCAAACGAATGGATACCAACTGTCATATTACTGATTTAGTACAGGCATTTTCTTGTGAAGACAATGGTGGATTAAACCTGGTTTTATAGCTATGTAGACCTCTCACTTGCATGACAGTCGTATAAAGTTCTATTATATCGACAACGATGTCTGAACAAAACAAACCGACATAATAGGTAAAATAATGTCAGTCAACATTGTGTTATAATCTTAATCACTATAAAAATAAAGAAATATGTAACAAAGAAACACAAAAAGGCATATTGACAAAGCACATTAATTTATTAAAACTAAGACAAGAATGCAAGAATTTACAATAGCTCAATAACACAATGGCTGGATGTATAAGTACAGAGCCACGTCATATGTAACAAAGAAACACAAAAAGGCATATACACAAATAATAGTTAACTTAAATAATAAAAAACTGAAATTTAACTTCATAAGCTGGTTCTGTCTTGTTGTACTATGGTCTGCACACTTAATGTAATGTTGCATTATAAATATTATAACTGAGAGATTAGACTTTTAAAAAATAAAATATTGGATTGATTCTGGTTTACGCGTGCGATAGTTTTCAAATTAAAAAGTGTTTGAATGTCTGAAAGTTCACTTTATCCTATCATATCTTCCTACTGTAACCCGGCAATTGGGACATGTATGCACTACATCTTTACATGAATTAAGGCAAAACGGAATCAAGCAGCAAAACATCGACAAACTGAAACAGAAAGAAGTTACACGTTACAAAAAACAGTTTCTTTTACAAAAAACAGTTTCTTTTACAAAACTTATACTGTTATACACTTAATAGAATAGTACATCGTTTAGATATGTTCAGGAACAAGACATTAATGTCCCTAGAGTATCAGCGTCGACCATTACAAAATCCTTAAGTCAAAATTTGAATTTATCATAATCAATTATCATTATTGCCGTTTTGTTTTAATCTATGTTCCGTAGTGATCCATGCTAAAAGCTTACCTATACAGTTATTAAAGAGGATCCAAAATAATGTAAAATAATATTTTCGAGGGCCATAAGGTGTACCAAAGCTTCTTAAATCCGGTTTGTTCGAAGTCTGTTGAATAGTTTTCTCTTTGACAATCTTACCAAATTTCCTAATTGTATATAACGAGTGCGTACAGTTACACACTTACACTTTGCATCGAACCGCTTGAGAAACAAATAGGCCAAGATTGAAAGAAAAAAACAAAATAAAAGCTAAGACAATAACTAATAAATCTTAGTTACATACCCAACAAATACCAGGAAAATACAGGCAACCCAGGCAAATGTTCCATTCTCATAATGAGTATTAGTTAAAATATCAGCTCTACAAGATGTACACGTCATTCGAACTGGAGTTTCGCCAAAGATTAGGGTCTGATATAAAACATTTGGCTGATTATGTATGATAACTGATGACTGAGTGGCTATGTTATATGCTGAAACAAATATGGTACATACATCAATATCAAGACTTAAGAGCAATTTAATAGAAAAACCTTTGGAATTTAACACCCTAGACCCTTTAAATAAACCATGAAATCAGTGCAGATATAGAAGGTATAATACGCATTATTTTGATACTAAAAAGTAGTATACATAGTTTAAATTTAATCCCGCAGACATTCACAATACATAAAATTTTCAGAAATAAGAATTGGTAGTTTTAAATTTTCTCTTGAATATTTTGAATTGTGCCTTGAACTCCTACGATAATGACAAAAACATGCCGTAGACTACCTAAATTTGAGATCATGATATTAATGGTTAGGTGTGTGCAACAGCATCAATTACACAAAAAAGTTGATTGTAAAGATATTTCTTATTGAAAGATTTTGATGCAAGTAAAATTCAATTTTTGGTAAGCCCGTTGCTGAAATTTATTTGTAGTGACTTTTTACTCTTTAGCCCATTGCTAATGACAAATTGTTCAGGCGAAGCAAGTGCATTGTATAGTACAAACTAGTTTTCCAACCTATTCTAGTGTTTGACATTCCGTTGTCTGACAAAGGTTACCTACAAGTAGAATGAAATTCAAAACAGTGTGGCTGTGGCCATTGATTGACACATTAAATTCATACATTGACTGGGACAATTTAGGTGAACGTTTGTATGTAACGACCACTGCTCACTATGTACTTTTTAAAGACACTTAAACTATGGGGTCACCAAATGTTCTCAACACCTTAATAAAGTAATTAGAAAAATTAATCAGAAATAACACGATGTTTTGATTTATATCAATTATATAAGTCAAAACATAAAGGTTATTCCTGATTAATTTTTCGAATTATTTTATAATTAAAGGCGTTAAGAAACCTTTGGTGACCCCACAGTTTAAATGTCTATCGTACAAAAATGTAGGTACGTCGTGAACAGTGGTCGTTACAGACAAACGTTCACGTAAATTATCCCAGTCAATGGATGAATTTAATGTGTCAATCAATGGCCACAGCCACACTGTTTTGAATTTCATTCTATTACACATTCCAAACTAAAAGACAAATTGAAAGCGTTGGTATTGCTTTGTTTCATTAAAAACAATGGCCAACGTAGATACAAGTATCTTGTCTTAGGGAGGGATATATCCTACTTTGTAAAGAATCACTCTGATTTAAACAAAAAAGTGTCTGAAACTGACATTGTCAAGATGATTGATTTCTTGATTGAAAACATGTTTGATACGTTTGGAGGATGTGTTTTTGAACAGACTGTAGGCATTCCATTGGGAATCAATTGTAACCTTCTTCTTGCCAACTTGTTCCTTATTACTATGAGACTGACATCATACAGGAACTTCTTATGAAGAAAGATAAGAAGTTAGCAATATCCTTTAACTTTACTTTCCGCGATACAGATGATGTTCTCTCACTAAATAATTCAAGATTGGGTGACTATGTTGAACGCATCTATCCCATCGAACTAGATATAAAGGATATAACAGATATAACTAAGTCAGCCTCATATCTTGACTTTCATTTAGATATTGACAATGATGGTCGGTTGAAAACAAAACTTAACGACAAAAAAAGATGATTTCAGCTTCCCAGTTGTGAACCTTTCTTTGTAGCAACAGTCCAGCAACGCCTGCACACGGAGTATATATCTCCCAATTGATACGATATTCCCAGGCTTGTATTTCCTATCACCGTCCCCTTGATAGAGGGTTGCTGTTCATAAGGAAGCTATAAAGCTAAGAGTTTCAAAATTTAAGGACGCCATCACGAGTTGGTTGACCGTTATGGAATACTACATTCACTGGCATTGGTAATAATATGTTTTAACACTTCACCTGCTTCACATCACCTACATTTACTAGCAATGGTTTATAATTCTTCACTACTAGAAGATGCCTGCGAAATTGCGGTACCATTGGGCAAGTGTTGAAACAAAGAGTTTCAAATATCGCAAGCAGTACGTCGACTGAGCATGATGCACGAAAGCGTATATGACACATATCGATAATGTTCTCTGAATTTGGATATTTTCAAAAATTTTGGCGTTTTCTGTGGAAAAAAGATTGTTTCAAAGACAAATTTATGAAGTACAAAACCCTACATTTATACATCATATCGCAAATATTTCCGACTTTGTATTGTTTCAGAGGAGTTGTGGCTCAATGAAATTGGTCTGAGGCTCTCTTCCTTTAGTAGTATAGAGAGTTGATCCGTGTGAAAAGATAAATTCCAATCAACTGCAACGTGGGAAACATTATGGGCAATTGGTATACTTGGGCCAAGGTTTTCCATAATGACAGTAAAAGAAAAACTTGCATGTTCATAAATTCGTATAAAAGAATTGATTAGACAACGAGATTTTTGTAACGCCTAGTCAAATCTTACCTTGGTAAAAATCTAAGTCACTGGCAATACCCCGAGAAAAACTGATATCAAAACCAAAATGATAACCCCAAATAAAACTGTATATTATGGTGTTCCTAGCACAAGACCCTCACGAAATCAGAGGCGGATTTAGAGGGGGCCAGGGGCCCCGGGCCCCTCTTTTCTTGGAAAAAAATGGTTTATTATATAGGGAATCACTGAAGCATGACCGGAGCGCGGCCTCTTTTAGGCAGTCAGTGGGCCCCACTTATGAAAACCTTCGATAGGAAAACTGACATTCCTAGTCAATTTAGATTGGAGTCGAGTGCACCTTGTGTTGTATTGAACAACCTAGATATATTTAAACTTTATTTGTCATAATTTTTTTCCCGGGTTTTTCATCATCACTTTGAGATACTATGCCTTATGATCGTTTACGAGAATTGAACTTTGATAAACTACCTAGAGGTATAGGGGGAGGGTTGATATCTCATAAACATGTTTAACCCCGCCGCAATTTTGCGCCTGTCCCAAGTCAGGAGCCTCTGGCCTTTGTTAGTCTTGTGTGATTTTTAATTTTAGTTTCTTGTGTATAATTCGGAGTTTAGTATGACGTCCATTATCACTGAACTAGTATACATATTTTTAAGGGGCCAGCTAAACGACGCCTCCGTGTGCGGGAGTTTCTCGGTACATTGAAGACCCATTGGTTGCCTTCTGCTGTTGTCTGCTCTATGGTCGGGTTGTTGTCAATTTGACACATTTCCTTTCTCAATTTTACCTTAATGTATGCCATTTTAGAAAAGTCAGAGAGCTTTGGTTCTTGGGAATTTATTTCGCACAATTTTGGTTCCATCTTTTATTCAGACAAACGTTTTACCCTCCCTTGGACGTCATTTGTTTTGTCAATTGTTTGCGAAAACAGGCATTATGTTGTTTGTAAACTCAGAGTACACAAATCTGTGATGGTGTGGATTTTAGTAAAAGATTGAGAGATTTTTGCAAATGACCCTAGTGTGAAATGAATACAGATGATGTTGGTCCTATCTCTTTCTCTGTGCTAGATATTAGCGATCAAAATATCGTACTTCCTTTGTATAAAAAAAAAGAAATCATCACATAAAATAAATTTAAAGAATTAAATAATACAAACAACGGTCATGCTTTAAAAAATTAAATATTATAAACCTATGTTATGTTTGCCATAAAATTTCACAAAGTGAATAATGTGAACTGAACTGATCAAAAAGTAAAACACGGAATTAAGATATAAATTTAAAATCAATAATTGACCCGATCATGGTCATTTTGTGGCAAGATAGGTCGGACTTTTATACCGGCATATATGACTAACATATAGTGTGAACATATATTTACTTTTTCATTTACTGATTATGCAAGGTAAAGTATATAAATTGTCTGACAATAAATATTCTAAATATAATACAAATGTTTATGATAGCCTTAATGACTACAGGACTTTTTGTGTACCATTGCCGAATAAATACAGATTTAAAAATATCAATTAACAAAATAGATAGTAAAATAAATGTCCTTACCGGGTGGTGGTCCTTGTGGTGCGCCTGTGTTTGGATCATTGTATGTAAATGGTTGTGGAACTTCAGTCGATTTTGGATCATTCATATTGTTTCTGGTAATATATATGTCGTGAAATGCTTCTACCGACAAACATGTTTTAAAGGGATAAAAAGGTAATAGAATATATAATTGTATCGAATTTGTCATGCATGAAAGTCGTTTTGTAATTACTTTTTATTTCAGTAATATTACGAAATCTAGCATTTCAAATGACCGTTTGTTAGGTCAACAAATATGTTTTGTACATAAGCACGGCCGACACTCGGCTAACCGATTAACAGACCAACCGCCGATATAGCCGCATACTCAATATAGATTAACCGACCAAACTCTCGGTTAGCCGAGTGTCGGCCGTGCTTATGTACAAAACATATTTGTTGAGGGATAGACTCAAGATTAGTGGCTAGAATATATGGAAACAACACAATCATGAACAAGTTTAGACAATGGAATCTGAAAATTGATAGAAATGGTTTCAAAAAGTGTAATATCAAAGTAATATTAATTTTATCAAATAATGGTCGCATATATCATGTGGATTCTGTTTCATTGCTATGAATGGCACCAATTTGTCATTTACATAGGTAACAAGTATATAAATCAGAGATAAACTTCGTAATGTTACAAAACATCAGTAAGTAAAATTGGTTTTTTTTCTTCTAAATTTCAGTATTAGTTGTAAATTCCGCTCCACAATCATTCTTCTCACATTTACTAATGTCAATTTCTTGATTAGAACCACGTCTTACCAACGATTAGAAAACAACGGTCATTCCGTACTTGATACATTTAGGCGGCAGAAAATCAGAATGATGACTTGGTACAAAAGACAATACATACCGGAAATAAAGTCCTCATAGATACCAGGATTGAAATTTTATATTTACTCCTTATATTTATGCCAGACACGCGTTTCGTCTACGAAAAAGTCATCAGTGACGAAATTTTTTTTTAAAATGCCAAATAAAATACGAAGTTGAAAAGCATTGAGGAAACACAACTAATACCGGCGTCACACATCAGCGTATAACACTGGCGTGTTCAAAATCATTTACGCTGCCAATACGCTAGTAATTTTGGATGCATTTAACCTGTCAATCATATTTGTAACGTGTGCAAACCGAGCTTTAAACGTGTATTGGGCGTATACTAGAAACGTATGTTGGCGTATGTTGTATGCTTTTATGCTGCATACAAATTTCCTGGGATTGTAGCGTTCTTCAAGCGTATTTACCTTCCTTCATTGGCTAGAGGAATAGGAGGAGGGTTGATATCTCATAAACATGTTTATCCCCACCGCAATTTTGCGCCTGTCCCAAGTCAGGAGCCTATGGCCTTTGTTAGTCTTGTGTGATCTAGTATACATATTTTTTAAGGGGCCAGCTGAAGGACGCCTACGGGTGCGGGAGTTTCTCTCTACATTGAAAACCCATTGGTGGCCTTTGTCTGCTCTATGGTTGGGTTGTTGTCGCTTTGACACATTCCCCATTTCCTTTCTCAATTTTACCTTTGTATTTCGACGTACTACAAATTTATTCAACGCGCTTTGAACGATTGCTAAGCGTTCCTTTGGCGTGCAACTAACGTATACCGACTTTGTCAATTTTATTTTAATTCGAGCGGCCAATCAGTCCATATAACGCTATATTGAAGTGACACACCCTTCAATGAAATGCAAAGAAATAAAATTAAAATAAAAGTTCTCTTTCTATAAGGATACTGTTGCACCGTATTGTAATTTTTTCGTCACAAGTACATCTCATTTTTTCAATGTGAAAATATAAACTAAAGGTAGTAAGACTATTGTCGTGGCTAAATAACTCTTAACTGACACGATTTAAATTGTCCAACCCATTAACAGACTGTATTCCCCTAATATTCATTAAAATGTGGTATTACTCAACTTATATAACAATTATGAAATATTTTAACTATGACAATTATTTTTTTAGAACCAAAGTACTATTTTGTGTCCTTTAAATCATATATAAAAATGTTTTTTAGCCTTTTATCCAAAATATTGCTATGCGTACAAGCATAAAAACCACATACTTGCGAGACGCCTTTTCGTTTTACTTAAAACTGGGCAGGCTATGCATTTTTTTTACTGGTGGAAAATGTTCTATGATAGATATCATTTTGTCAGACACTTTTCTTTTTTTGATTTGGTTCTTATAATATGCCAAAAATCTGTATATTTAACAGAGTTTAACATTAAATTGTGTGTTTTACTCTTAACAGACGTATAGCCAACCCGATTAACAGACCAACCGCCGATATAGCCGCATACTCAATATAGATTAACCGACCAAACTCTCGGTTAGCCGAGTGTCGGCCGTGATAAGGCTATGTATATTAACACAAGGTTCAAGGAGAGTAAATGTAAGTAGGTATATCTTGTCTCCATGAAGAATTATCTTGGAATTTCAATCGCATTGGACTGTGGAGGAATTGCAAGCTCTCGAATAGCATTTAAACTGTGAGATATAAACTCCACAGCTGTAACAATTTTGCTGCTTAGAAATGGAAAGTTCACAATTTAAAAGCTAGTTTTTAACGAACCATCATTGTAATTTCTAAATGTAAGTCAAGATAGGAAAAAGATTTATCTGGGTTTCCTTTACTTAAAGTTTCATACGGGATAGATGTGTTCAACATACAGTTATCAAATTTTAGATCATTATGTGAGAGTATAGTCAAATGTTTTATACCATTGTACACACGGAAAGAGACGTGTATTGTTATTGTGTACAACAAAAGATGTGGTATACGATTGCCAATGAGACAACTCTCCACAAGAGACCAAAATGACACAGAAATTAACAACTATAGGTCACCGTAACCATCGGCCTAACTATGACCAATAAATAACATTTTTCTCCAGGTAAAAAAAAATTAAAACCCGAATGTTTTACATTAATAGAATTTAGTAAATATTGCATGTAATTTGTTGTAACGGAATCCTTGATTAGATAATTTACCAGTAATACACATATTATGTTCATTTAAAATCAAAACACCCTACATAAATAGGCGTACCGAATGAGTGGGGATACATTGATTCTATCAAATTGTCTACAGTTAGACAGTAAGATGCCTCGGCTGAAAGAAAACCAATGCCTTCGTCAAATAGGGATGTTGCAAGCATATAGTTGACTAAAAACGCTGTTTTAAGAATTTGTTTGAATGAGAACCTCGTTTCTAGTTTTTATATAGATTAGAGCGTTGGTTTTTTCCGTTTGAATGGTTTTACACTAGTAATTTTTGGGAACCTTTATAGCTTGCTGTTCGGTGTGAGCCAAGGCTCCGTGTTGAAGGCCGTACCTTGACCTATAATTGTTTACTTTTATAAATTGTTACTTCGATGGAGAGTTGTCTCATACCACATCTTCCTATATCTACTTATCTTAGAACGAATGCGTTTTATAATGCCTAGCATCCAATGGAGACCGTAGTTTGCCGTTATAACTGAATTTCATTTGGCATCAACCCACATTTTGAACAATGTTCCATAGGCATATGTTCGTTCCCTTTTAGGTCCCTTTTAATCATGTAACACCGTCAACGTGTTTATGTACTTACATATTATTGACTTACAAATATTTGGCTATGTGCTTTCATGATGAAGGAAAATCCAGAGCTTTGGACACATAAAAGTGTTTTTTTTTCCCAAAAAAAAAGGTCATTGTCATCAATGCGGGCCTGTATCAACGCGAAAGAAAAATTATACGTTTTTATATATATGAACATGTTTGGACCCCGTGGCCATTTTCACCACTTACTCAGTGAGAATGAATCAGAGTCAACAGAAAGATATCGGTTGATTTTGTAACTTTGACAACTGAGACCTTTTTATAATTCATTATTGTAACATATACATATGGAAAACAGTATTGCAACACCGAATTGAAATTCAAATTAAAAATATAAACACTCTATATTGTTTTGTGATAAAATTTATTGAAATAGAACTAGTTAAACATTATTTATATCTCAACAAAGTATAATCAATAAATAAAATTGAGAATGGAAATGAGGAATGTCAAAGAGACAACAACCCGACTATAGAACAGAGAACAGCAGAAGGTCACCAAAAGGTCTTCAATGCAGCGAGAAATTCCCGCACCCGGAGGCGTCCTTCAACTGGCCCCTAAACAAATATATATACCAGTTCAGTGATAATGAACACCATACTAAACTCCAAAGTGTACACGAGAAACTAAAATTAAAAATAACACAAGACAAACAAAGGCTAGAGGCTCCTGACTTGGGACAGGCGCAAAAATGCGGCGGGGTTAGACATATTTATGAGATCTCAACCCTCCCCTATACTTCTAGCCAATGTAGAAAAGTAAACGCATAACAATACGCACATTAAAATTCAGTTCAAGAGAAGTCCGAGTCTGATGTCAGAAAATGATACCAAAGAAAATAAACAAAATGACAATAATACATAAATAACAACAAACTACTAGCAGTTAACTGACATGCCATCTCCAGACTTCAATTAAACTGATTGAAAAATTATGTCTTCATCGTATGAATATCAGACACAATCCTTCGCGTTCGGGGTTTAGTATCATACCATCATAACATATATGAGAAGAACATAACCCGTGTCATGCCAACAACTGGTTTTTAAATAAATGTGTTTAGTTCTGATGCAAAGACCCTATAAGTGAATCAATATTAACGTCAAAATATGCAATTTTTAATTAACTGACAACATTATCGTAACTATATCCCTTCTTAATAAGTCTTTTTAAAGGTTTTTTAAGCTTCTGAGGTGAATACTGACATTTTTGTGCTTTTCAAAGAATATTTCTATAAAAAATTGGATGTGAAATACCAGAACGTATAAGAAGTCTGCATTTTGAGCTTTATTTACGAATGATGTCCTTATACCGATGAGTAAATTTAGTAAATGTATTGACGATATCGAAAACTTGTGGTTTTTTTAATTCGTGTTAATGCAAATGATATCATTAACAATGCTTCAATATCATTACACTAATATTTTTTCATATTCTATCCAAAAAAGGAGGCTGATTTTCCCAAGTTTTAAAAAATCTAGGCCTTGCAATACTTTTTTCCATGTGTATATACTAGTACATCTATGTTGATATCGTGACTAGAAATCGAAATATAAATTGAAATATTTTTAATTATTTAATCATGGACAGTTTATATTTTCCATTTGTAAACCTTTATAAGATAATATATTTGGTTGTTTCTAGTATGTTGCAAAAAAATTTGTTGGCAGACCTTGTCCCTTAAATATAAACATTACCTTTTGAACGTATTTTGCTTGGCTAATGAGTATCTGTACAATTTTGATAAAAACATCATGTTTAAAAACGGAGTTATCTCGCTTTTCGCGTTAAATAAAAAACAGATCGATGGTCAGCTTGTTTTTTTTCCCATAACAGTGATCCAAAAAAAGTCATTTCAGAATTAAAAATAAAACTATAACGATAACGATAATAAAATCAATTAAAAAATAATCTTATAATGAAGCTAATTATGCAATTATGAATCTGCTTGGGAAAAACAATTGAACCTCTCAAAACATGTGTGCAATTCCTCTGTTGCTTATTTAACCAAGATGGTAGTTTTAATTCGGAAGAATTTTAACAAATACTCTTCACTAGGTTTTAGTCACGGAGACGGGATACTAGTTTGTTCTTTGTTTACACAGAAGATTGACTTTAGATAAATAACGTATGAAAAATTATTCTCGATTGTCATAAAATTCCAACTTTTTAAGCTGTATCTCCACGTGTTACACATTTATGGAGAAGCGATAGCTATCTTATCACACATTAAAAGGAATAAAAAGATTACATTTGTATGATTTTCACACTCTTTTGGTTGTCAATGTCCCCTACCGCGAATTAAAAAGTGCTTAGACATTATGCTTAAAAACTTTACTTATACCTAAAAATACACATCGAAACGTGTTCCAATTTAGAAGAAGTTGTCAAAGTTAGTAGTATTTTTTCAGCAATGTCACAATAGAAAAGTCTCGCATAGTGCTTAAAGTAAGATGATTTTTTATTGGTATACTTCACTAAAATTACATCGTGCCGGGATATAACTTATTTTTTGTATTTTCTACACATTTTTTCAATCTAGATTACCGAGGTAGCCGAATTCGTTAAAAGAAATGAGTAGCCGAACTCGTTTAAAGAAATGAGAAGCCGAATTTTTATTTTTTAAGAAATGAGAAATGTAATGAAATATCCATTTTTATATATTACTCAAGCATAACAAAATTAAAGATGATTGTGTCTGAGAACACGAATGCCCTTGCTCAAGCTTTGCAATTTTACGAGTAAAAAAGGTCATAAGTGTAGATATGTAGGTGACTCACTGCCCATATTCAAACTCTGTCTGCGAGTATCGGTTCTTAGCATTGTGTCATGATAAGTTCATAACATTTAGATGAGAAGAACTTAATTTAAAGTGCGGAAACGAAAATTGGATGGACGGAAAGACGGAAGGACAACGGTCAAGAGTAATATGTAATGCCCACTTTGCCTATATGGCGGGGCCATACAAAGAAATTGATAAAATCGAAAATTCTTCTTTGTGTAAGTCATTGGATGTACTATATATAGTACTTCTATGGTCTGTTCTGCAATATTCTGTTAAATCGAATCATGACATTTCATAACTTGGCGAACACAAACAAATTTCGTAACTGTGAAATGACAAAGGGAAAATACTACGTACAAAATGGTGAAAAATCAACAACGAAGGTATG